>NC_092423.1:3209285-3509285 GCF_036169615.1 Heliangelus exortis
CCCCTCTTTTCTCCCCTCTTTTCTCCCCTCTTTTCTCCCCTCTTTTCTCCCCTCTTTTCTCCCCTCTTTTCTCCCCTCTTTTCTCCCCTCTTTTCTCCCCTCTTTTCTCCCCTCTTTTCTCCCCTCTTTTCCTCCTCTCTTTTTCCCCCCCCTCTTTTTCCCCCCCCTCTTTTTCCCCCCCCTCTTTTTCCCCCCCTCTTTTTCCCCCCCACTCCTCTTTTTCCCCCCCCACTCCTCTTTTTCCCCCCCACTCCTCTTTTTCCCCCCCCACTCCTCTTTTTCCCCCCCCACTCCTCTTTTTCCCCCCCCACTCCTCTTTTTCCCCCCCCACTCCTCTTTTTCCCCCCCACTCCTCTTTTTCCCCCCCACTCCTCTTTTTCCCCCCCACTCCTCTTTTTCCCCCCCCACTCCTCTTTTTCCCCCCCCACTCCTCTTTTTCCCCCCCCACTCCTCTTTTTCCCCCCCCACTCCTCTTTTTCCCCCCCCTCTTTTCCCCCCCCTCTTTTCCCCCCCCTCTTTTCCCCCCCCTCTTTTCCCCCCCCTCTTTTCCCCCCCCTCTTTTCCCCCCCCTCTTTTCCCCCCCCTCTTTTCCCCCCCCTCTTTTCCCCCCCCTCTTTTCCCCCCCCTCTTTTCCCCCCCCTCTTTTCCCCCCCCTCTTTTCCCCCCCCCTCTTTTTTCCCCCCCTCTCTTTTCCCCCCCTCTCTTTTCCCCCCCTCTCTTTTCCCCCCCTCTCTTTTCCCCCCCTCTCTTTTCCCCCCCCCTCTTTTCCCCCCCCCTCTTTTTTCCCCCCCCTCTTTTTCCCCCCCCTCTTTTTTTCCCCCCCCCTCTTTTTTCCCCCCCCCTCTTTTTTCCCCCCCCCTCTTTTTTCCCCCCCCCTCTTTTTTCCCCCCCCCTCTTTTTTCCCCCCCCCTCTTTTTTCCCCCCCCCTCTTTTTTCCCCCCCTCTCTTTTTCCCCCCCCCCTCTTTTTTCCTCCCCCCTCTTTTTTCCCCCCCCCTCTTTTTTCCCCCCCCTCTTTTTTCCCCCCCCTCTTTTTTCCCCCCCCTCTTTTTTTTTCCCCCCCTCTTTTTTTTCCCCCCCCCTCTTTTTTTTTCCCCCCCCCCTTTTTTTTTTTCCCCCGCCTCTTTTTTTTTCCCCCCCCTCTTTTTTTTCCCCCCCCTCTTTTTTTTTCCCCCCCTCTTTTTTTTTTCCCCCCCTCTTTTTTTTTTCCCCCCCTCTTTTTTTTTTCCCCCCCTCTTTTTTTTTTCCCCCCCTCTTTTTTTTTTCCCCCCCTCTTTTTTTTTTCCCCCCCTCTTTTTTTTTTCCCCCCCTCTTTTTTTTTTCCCCCCCTCTTTTTTTTTTCCCCCCCTCTTTTTTTTTTCCCCCCCTCTTTTTTTCCCCCCCCCCTCTTTTTTCCCCCTGATGGGTCTTTTTATTCTGGAGAAGAGAAGACTTGAGGGAGGATCTTATCACCCCTCATAAATACTCAGAGGAGGGGCCTGGTCTTTTTCCAGTGGTGACAGGACAAGATGTAATGGGGATAAACTCGATCCATAGGAAGTTCCATCTCAACATGAGGAGGAACTTGGTTGCTCTGAGGGTGGCAGAGCACTGGAACTGCCCAGAGAGGTGGTGGAGTCTCAGTCTCTGGGGATATTCAGAACCCACCTGGACACCATCCTGTGCCACCTGCTCTGGGTCAGCCTGTCCTGGACAAGGGGATCTCCAGAACTCCCTCCCAACCCCTCACATTCTCTGGTTCTCTCATCTTTCGTCAAGGTTCTGGTGGTGGAGCCTCCATGGATGCTCATCCAGATGATGGAGAATTTTTCTGCTGTTCCTGCTTTATTTTTCAGAGTTTTATCAGTTGAGCTGCCAACCAGGACTGGTGCACATGAACCTCTCATCACTTTAATTCAGGTAACATACAGCTGGCCCCTTTCATCATAAAAAAAACCCCAAAAAAACCATGAAGTGCATGAATTTTTGTTTCTGAGCCCTTCCCTGGGGACAGCAAGGTGTTGAAGCAAAGAGCTCATTTTAGTCTCTGAAGAATCCACCTCTGGCCATTGCTGCTCTCCATGGTTTCTGGATCTCAGAGGGTGAGGAACAGTGAATCAGGTTGTTCCAAGGAATATTTCACTTGTTGTGCTTTGCTCCCAGGGGGATGCTGATCTCACCCAAACTTTAGGTTGAGGGTCAGCCTGGAAGTGCAAAGCTTGATAGGAAATTATTGCTTTTCGTGTTCAGATTGTTGGTAACTTGTACTGCAGCTAAAAGTTTGGCTTCAGAACAGAGGGAAGAACCCAGCAGGATGCTAGGAAGCATCTTAGGAAGGACAGATGAGCTTCCCCAAAGCTCTCCTTAAGCACTGAGTGAAGTTACTCTGGCAGTGCCCAGGGAGTTCAGATGTCAGCTGAGAGATTTTTTTTCCCTCAGTCCTATAACTTTATGGTGGTTTTTGACCCACTCTGGGTAAAATTCTGCCCATGTTTTGACTCAGAAGGAGCATGAGGCTGTCGTGTGCCACCTCTCTGCAGTGTCCCAGACCTGGGCACTGGTGGGCAGCATCCTTGCACATGGTAAGATTTGAGGGGTGGGTCCTTCCATCTCAATCAATAGTCAATATTATCCCTTCTCCTCCCCCTCTGGAAGATGATGGTGGATCTTACACTTCCTGTGGCTTTTTATCTTCCATCCTTGGGGCAGTGCTTCAGGAAGGGACATCCTTGCTCTCAGGAGGTCCAGGAAGGGACATCCTTGCTCTCAGGAGGTCACTGCATGGGATGAAACATGATTTACTTCTAGAACAAAGCAGTTCCCAGCTTCTTCCCTGTTGGGAAGAACCAAAACATCCCTAGGACACCTTCCCTGTCTCCTCCTGCCTTGTCTTTGGTCATCCCACTGCAAGAAGTTAAAGGAGTCCAGCTGCTTTTCTCCTTTTTATCCTTGGGCTCTCCTCCCAAAGAGATCCCACTCAGATTATGCTGGATCTCATCCATTTTTTATTTTTCAGTAGCCAAATGCAAGGCTTGGAGGCTTCAAACATGGAAATTCCTCCTGTGTGCAAGGCAGTAGCTCCCATTCCTCCCCCCTGCCCTGGGGACACTGCAGGGGACACTTTGGTCCCTGGGACTCTTTTCAACCTCTGCTTTTAAAACCACCTCCCAAACCTCCAGTTTGCTCCCCAGGCAGTGTTTTTGTGCCTTGACAAGTGAGTAAACACCACCCAACCTGGTGCCTTTAGCTACCCCAGACTCTGCAGCCCCTTATCTGCTTTGTTTCCTGCCAAAAATAAGCACATTGAGTAGCTCCCTCCTGATAACCACGGGGAGGTGAAGTGGTTGGGGGTGGGGGGAGCCTCCTGGGGTTGTTTCTGGCTCCTCAGTCTTTAACTGAAATGACTTTAAAGTCCAAAATACTTTGGTTGTTGATGGACTGGTGTTGATGATGATGGATTGAACATGAGCCAGCAGTGTGCCCAGGTGGCCAAGAAGGCCAATGGCATCCTGGGCTGGCTCAGGAACAGCGTGGCCAGCAGGTCCAGGGAAGGGATTCTGCCCCTGTGCTCAGCTCTGGGGAGGCCACAGCTTGAGTCCTGTGTCCAGTTCTGGGCCCCTCAGCTCAGGAAGGAGATTGAGGTGCTGGAGCAGGTCCAGAGAAGAGCAAGGAGTTATTGGAGCTGAAGTCACACAGAGAAAATGAGACTTCCTTCTAGGAGGGTTCAGAGCAGCTCTTTGAGCACCACTGGGAGAAAAATAGCAAGGTCCTGTAGGCCCCCATGGAGACTGAGCCCAAGCTCAGAGGGAAAGCCTCATGATGTTCTTGTTGGGAGAAGGAATAAGAGTCTGGCTGCCAGCTCTTCACCAAAGAACCATCTGACTGATCCAACCCATCTGGGTCTTACAGACACCTCGTGGAGCAGGGATGCTGAGAAGATGTTGAGGAGAGCAAGGAGGCTGTGAAGGGATCCAGCACAAGTCCTGTGAGGAAGGGCTGAGGGAGCTGGGGGTGTTGAGGCTGGAGAAGAGGAGGCTCAGGGGAGACCTCATCACTCTCTCCAACTCCCTGAAAGGAGGTTGGAGCCAGGGGGGGTTGGGCTCTATCAGTCAGACAAGAGGCCATGGGCTTCAGCTCTGCCAGGAGAGGGTTAGGTTGGATCTCAGGAAGCTTTTCCTCATGGAGAGGGTGATCAGGCATTGGGATGGAGTGCCCAGGGAAGTGGTGGAGTCCCAATCCCTGAAGGTGTTTCAGGAAAGGTTGGATGTGGCACTGAGTGCCATGGGCTGTCTGGTGTGGTGGGGTTAGGTCAGGGGATGGAGTTGATGATCTTTTCCAGCCTCAGTAATTCTGTGAACTGTGCTTTTAGGAAACTGTAAAAAAAAAAAATTTAGCCACTTTACTGCTAACTATGAAAATGCCACCTTGAGATGCAGCTCATGGAGTTTTTGTAAACTCCTTCAGAGGCACAGAACAAGACATTTAAGAAAGGGAGGGTTGCACTTCATTTAAGAAAAGCAGAGATTGGCTCAGATTTATTACCTTGCCTTTTATTTGCCATTCCATCTGCCTGGGAAGTTATAAATAACCCCCCTATTGATCTGATGCCTTTGGAAAAAAAAGAATTCCTGGAATGCTGATGAGTTGGCAGCTGCCTACCCCCAAGTCCTCAGGTCACATTCATCACTTGGCTTTGGGATGGACTCTTGAGGAGACAACTCCTGACCCACCTTGTCCCCCAGACCACCAGACACCTCTGGGGGGTATTTTTCTGTCACTGGAGTGTCCCTAAAACGATGCCCTTTTGCCTGTCTCCTGCAGGAAACTTAATCTCCTGGGTAAATGACACCCAGGGCTATTTTGGAGCTGGGCTGCAGAGGGGAAGCAAAGCACGTCAGCAATTTGCCTGGAGGAGGAGAACCCAGAGGAGGGGTGGGGAGGTGGCACAGCCTAACCCTGAGCACCAAAGCCACTGCTGGGGAACTCAGGGGGGGACCTTCTGCTGCACATCCCTGCCCCAGCACTGAGGTTTCTGTTTTATTTTCCTGGAGGGGAAAAAAGGGGGGGTGGGAGGGTGAGGGGGAGAAACCAAAGCCAAGATGGTCTCCCCGTGTCCTCTGTCCCCTTTTTCCCCCTTCCCCCTTCTGTCACCTCAGTAGGAATCAGCTTTTTCTTGCCCAGCCCAGAGCTTTGCTTCTCCTCAGCCTCTTGAGAAGACTCCAGGTAAGACCTAAGCCTTCATCTAAAGAGAAGTGGACTTGGGGATGCTGATAGCCAGGGAAAAAGGGGAGAATGTTGCTTGTAGCTGAGGGAGGGCTGAGGTTATCCATTTGTCAGTGTTGCTCTGCTGCTTTGTGCAGGGATGTCCTGCTTTAGGAAAAATATTTGGAGATGGAACCAAAGGTGAAGGTCCTGAATCCATCCATCTTCTGCTCTGAGCAGAATATGGATTGTTTGCTGAATTACTTCTGGTCCTGTCATCAAAAGATCAATCTCCAGGGCAGACCAGAGAGAAAAAACAGGTTTAAAGCTCTTGATTCTACTTGATACATTTTCTCTCCAAACTGGAGGTAACAGTGCGTGCAAAGAGCCTGAAAAAAAAAAAATGTATTTCCTTTAGAGAGTTTTTTTTTCAGTTTTATTTCCAGGGCACAACCTCAGGGCTGCTTTTCTCTTCAGCAAGGGCTTTTTTTTTTTTTTTTTTTCTTTAACTCCTCTGAACTTCTCAATACCAACCCCCTCCCTGCTCCCCAACCTCCTCCCATTCCTACAAATGGTTCTGACTGGAGATGGAGAGAGATGGAGCTCGACAGCTGAGGCTATTTTGGGCCCTCCAGCTCAATGGGGTGGAGTGGCTGTAATGACAATGACGTCCTCTTGTTAAAATACAAGGGCTTAGGTTGGAGCCTCTCTTGCTAATTGTCCCCAAGGGAATTCTTCATCCCTGGGGAAGGAGTTGGGATCCTGCAACACCCCCATGTAGGGAACTACATGTGCTGAAAGAGGAGGTTGTGTTCCCAGCTTAAGAAGAGTAAAGTTATTTTCCTGTTAATGCAAGGGATTTAAGAGGTGGGATTATTTGCTTCAGAGCTGGTTTTGGTGGTGCAAGGAGTGTGGAAAGAGGCCTTGGTGCAGCTGTAACATTGCTGACAACTTCAGCCATGTAGAGGTACAGCCTGCTAAACCATGAGAGCAATTCAGTAAAATAAATCAGAGTGAATTTACTGCATCTCTGGAGCTCTCAAACTCTCCAGCCCTGTCCAGTGCACCTGGAGGTGGGATTCCACCAGAGCTGCTTCTCTCCAGGACCTCTGTCTGAAACAAAATACACTTTGGGGGACATTTGTGATGAAACAGCTACATTTCCCATCACCCCTTTTCTCTCCCCAGTTCTGCAAACCCAGGATTTCTGTCCTCTCCCTGCATCCCTCTCCCCACCATGGAGCAGGAATGAGCATCCCTGAGACCCCCCTGGTGCTGTGGCCTTTTCTTCCTTAGCACCAGAGCAGCCTTGGGTGCCTTTAGACTCGGGAAAACAAAAGAAAAAAATGGTGCCATGGAGTCCTTAGGGGCTGATTTGGTGCTTTTGGTGCAGTTTTAGTCCTTTGGAAGCTTCTGGGGTTGTTTTTTAGCTCCATCAAGGGGGGGAATCCAAAGTGGAGCCTCTCTACTGTAGCAATGACCACATAGGAAGATGTTTTTTCTTTGCACGGATTTTCTTGAAGCTGTTGGTCAACTGGTTGTCTGGTTAACAGAGGGATGAGCAAGAAATCTGCCTGTCTGGGAAAGAGGCAAGATAAGCACCTTCTTTAACACAGAGATGCTGGAAGTGGCTTCAGTCTCCTGTGGTTTACACTAAGTGGAGGTTTGGGTGTGTGCCTGGAAGGTGATCTGAGTGCTTTGCCTGGCAGTGTGTACAAACCATGCTCTTTGTTCTTCTTTCTAAGGGATTGTTTGATTTTTCTTTTTCTTACCAGCTCTAGGAAATACTCAGGTTATTGATGAGGAATTCATACTGGCAGCAGGAGGTGATGCAGGGCCCTTTGTAGACAGCTGGGGCATGGTTGGAAGAGGTTGTTGAGATAAATTGTGGCTGCTCCATCCCTGGAAATGTTCAAAGCCAGGTTGGATGGAGCTTGGAGGAACCTGGGCTGGTGGGAGATGTCCCTGCCCATGGAGAGGGGTTTGGAACCAGATCTTTAAGGTGCCTTCCAACCCAAACCATTCTGTGATTCAGCCCTACCCTGAAGGTCAGAAATGTAGAATTGTCTTGCCTTGAGTGCAGCCATCATTTTGCTGAGGGTTTCTTACCAGGTTTAACAGCATCTTGGCTCCCAACTTGCTGTGAAATTTCCCTTCACATCTCCTGTGGGCTTCCCACGGAGGTGATAGAGGACAGGGAATGCAGAGGAGCCTGAGTTGAGCTGCAAGCTCACTGGAACAGGGTTAGTTTATTGCAGATTCTCTGTGCCCACAGTGTTTGGAGGCTGATCCTCCAAACCACCTCAGAAAACTCTCATCAGCTCATAAATGACCTTTGGACACACCAGAATCTCTTGTCCCTCACTGATGTGGAATTTAGAGCAGTCCAAGCTGAGCCTCTGAGCCCAGCTCCTCCGTGGCAGATCCCATTCCTGCTCTGATGGAATGGCCCTGGGAGAAATCCTGCCACCTCAGATCAGGGCACCAGTGCAAATCTCTGCTTGCACCTGATTTAGAGATGAAATGGTCACGGAGCACTGGGTGTGCTGGGTGTGCATTTCACCCTGAAAGCACCCTGCCTGCTGTGATGGCTTGGAGGCATCCGTCAGCACCCATCTGATGTCACTGAGCTTGCAGCTGACACCCAACACTTGTGCTATTCCACACTTGTCCATTCCCTGGGAGGTTGGGAGAAGCAACAGGGCAGCTGGGTTCCTGCTCTTTTCCCTCAGTAGGATTTCAAACCTCAGAGGAAATCCACACTCCCCATTTTATGTCCCGTTCACTTCCCCTCCCACCCCCAGACTCCGTTTCCTTGATGGTTTTAGGTGGAACAACAGGCAGAGAAGTCACATAAACTACAGTCAGACCAGCACTGCCTTGGGTTCTGGTTTAGTGGTATTCCTGGAAAGCTCCCAGAGGTGGGAGGTTTCCTGGGAATTGGACCTTTCTCATCAGGAGAGGATGGAAGGCAAAGTTGGGCAGTTGGCATTGAAGAAAACATCCAGAAAATATGAACTCTAAAAGCAAGAAAAAGACCCCACATCATCAGTTTGCTGCTTGGGCAGAGAAAAGAGGGTTGAGAAAATGAGCAAGCAGGCATGGGATGAGTCTACAAGTGGTGTCCTGACCTGTATCCAGGGTTCAGTGGTCTCTGAGGGTTTGGTGTTTGTCCTCACCTGGGCTTTTCATCCCCCAAGGCTTTGATTATGGCTACTTGTGACTGCATTCATCTTGGCAATGTTTTAGGAGATGCACTGCATGGTGCTCTTTGTCCAGGGTCATGGCTGGAGAGGATTCCTTTTCTAACCACTGAACTGGCCAGAGAATAATTTGCCACCTCTGTCACTCTGGAGAACATCACCAGAGCCAGGGGGCAGAGGACAGGCATGGTGTGGGATTTCTGTCTTCTCAAAGGTTATTGAAGACTCCCCAAACGTAGCTCAACGTTGGTGACACAACCTGGGCCCATCCCATGGGATGCCTGGAGAGGGATGGCAGCACCATCAGGAATCTCCATTTGGAGATTCTAACAGGAATGGGAGCAGCCAGAGGTTGTTCCCCCTGCCAGGGGCTTGCTCAGTGGTCCATGGGAATGCAGGTGTGGGGCAGGGATGGGAAGGAGGGAAGGAGGAGGCTGTAATGAGGTTGGTGTTGGTCTCTTCTGCCAGGTAACAAGGGATAGAAGAAGAGGGAAAGGCAACATGTGGAAGGGGAGGTTTAGGTTGGGAACAATCTCCAATCTTGGGTTGGACTTGATGATCTCAGAGGTCCTTTCCAGCCTGGTTGGTTGAATGATTCTATGATCAATTTCACCCTGGAAAGGGTTCTCAGGGACCCAGGACGTCCCTGGAAGGGTTTCCAAGCTCTGGAGATGTGGTGCTGAGGGCCATGAGGCAGTGGTGGCCTTGGCTGTGCTGGGGGAAGAGTTGGACTCCATCATCTCCAAGCTCTTTCCCAAGCAGGATGATTCTGTGGGATTCAGAGTAATCCAACCACACAGCCTCTCACCCCAAACCACCCCTTCTGCTCTTTTACCATTTTTCACTGAAGGGCAGGACCTGCAGCTGAGAAAATGGAAAAAAGTCAGCTTGGAGTGTCAGGAAGGAGTTTATCCCTCTGCTGCAAGACCCCTCTGGCTGTGTCCTTGATGGCCATGGTTGGTGATGCCTTTGGCAGCACTCAATGACCTCAAAGTTCTTTCCCAACCCAAATAATTCTGTGATTCTAAGAGAGGGGATGGGAGGCCCTGACTGGTTGGGTGGCCACGTGTTCCCGGGTAGTGATTTGATGTGTTCCCCCTCTTTCCCCCCCCCCAAAAAAAAAAAAAACCCAAGCAAAGCAGGGAAAACCTGAATGAGCAGGGCCAGAAGTGAAATTACAAACACTGCTGCTTTGCCTTGGGCGTGCTCAGAAATACCCAGATGGGAATGTGATCTCTGCTGCAAAGGATTAATCACAGAGGGATTACGAGGGGAAATGTGACACTGGTAAATGTCTGAGATAAACTGGAAAGGGCATCTGCACTGACTGGCTTTATTCATGCTTTGTTGCAGCCCCAGTCCTCCCAAGGAAGCTCTCCTGGCACTCGAGGAGAGTTACTATTTTTATTTAGGGTTTTTTTTTGTTTTTTCTTTTAAAGTTTGAATGTATGTGTAAAGCATCTGAATCATACTTAATATTTCTACAGTATCATTGCTAATTAAATCTTGTCCTCTGGATGTGCTCACAGGGTTCTCCTCTTCCTCTTACTCCTAAACTTCTTGATCAGCCTGACCTAACGTGATGCATTTTATCCCCTTTAAATGGGATAAAATATGGGATAAAAAATGGGATAAAAACCTACAGTATCATTGTTAATTAAATCTTGTCCTCTGGATGTGCTCACAGGGTTCTCCTCTTCCTCTTACTCCTAAACCTCTTGATCAGCCTCATCTAACATGATGCATTTTATCCCTTTTAAATGGGATAAAATAGGGGATAAAAAAATGTGATAAAGCCCTCAAAAATTGGTTTATTTAGCACAGCCCATCTACCTGGCTTGAGCTGTCTCAGTGTTATTTACTCCTTGCAGCTTCATCCTCCTTGCAGGTGAGGGTTTGATGCTTGTTGCTGGAGTCCCTGCCCTCAGCACCCACAGGACAAGATTTTTCATAGAATCATGGAGTGGTTTGGGTTGGAAGGGACCTTAATGACCACCCAGTCCCATGGGTAGGGACAATTCCCACCAGCCCAGGTTGCTCCAAGCCCCATCCAACCTGGCCTGGAACATTTCCAGGGATAGGGCAGCCACAGCTTCTCTGGGAAAACAGGACCAGGGGCTCAGCATCTTCCTGGTGTTTTCACCTCTGTCATCTTGAGGCTCCCACGACTGGAAAGGAAACTCTTGGATGGATTTTCTGCACCAGTCTGGAGCAGGAGCAAGAGGAGGAGACCTCAGATGTGGCAGCCCCACTGTGTTTAAATGTTCTTGAGTCTCAGAGTTCCCAACGAGGAGCTGGGGCTTGTTTGAGCAGGGAGAAGGACCCTGGAGGAGAAGGACCCAGAGCTTTAGGAAGGGAGCAGCAGAGCTCTTCTCCAGGTGTGGATATAACTTTTTTTTGGGATCAGACAAGGAGAACAGCAAGCAGGTGGGTTTGAGGGAAGCCACAGGCTGCTGAAAGGTCACTGGCTGGCTCCCCAAAGCATCTCATGTGTCTGAAGCTGTCTCTGTGCTCCGTAGCATCAAAAATTTTCAGGGCTGGAAGGGACCTTTTTAAGATCATCAAGCTCCATGTTACACAGAGCCCACTTCAAAAGAGAAGTGAATCAGCTCTGTTTTTTTTATTCTTTTTGGTGAATTTGAAGCTGGAAATGAGCGGGGGTGACACATCTGTCAGGAGCAATCAGGGAGCTGGGAAGGAGGAGACATAGCAGCATCTTCTGAAGATGGATCCAAGCAGCTTGGTGGCACAGTGCAGCCCACAGTCCATCTGATGCCTGGGAAAGATGATATAAGCCTCTGTTTTGATGGTTAATTCTTATAAAATGCAGTGAATTTCACTGCTGGATGGGCTTGAATCCCAGCATCCCCCTCTGAGCATTGAAATGCTCCTTCCCCAAGTTAGCAGAAGGCTCTGACTGTCAGCCCATTGGACTTCAGTGGAAATTTCCACCCACTTCAGTGTATTTTGGCTCAAGCCCAGGACTGCTCCTATCTGGGTCTCCCAACCATTCCTGCAGCTTCTCTGCTTGCAGCTTTGTGGAAAAAATCTTCTAAAGCTCAAGTGAGGACAGAGGCTGATGGGGTGGGAGGGGGTAAGAGGGATTAAAGAAGTGCAAACCAGTTCCCAGATTCTCAGACCAGTTGGAGATCCAGGGAAAACCAGCTCTGTATCCTCATTGGAATGAGGACTGGAGGTGCCCACCCTGCAGGACATCAATTGGTCTCAGCATTGGCTGGAGCTCAGTCATTTATAGGTGAGAAGAAGTCAGAGGAGGAGCAGCTGAGAAAATTGGGAATATTTAGTTGGGAGGAGGTTGAATATTGAAGGTTGGAGGTTGATTCTGTCATTCTTTACACTCCTGGTGTTTACCAAGAATGATTTTTTTTTTTCCCTCCCCCCCATTACTTTTATTTTTTAATTTTTTCCCATCCATATTTAAGCTTTGAGAGCATTTTCTTGACTTCCTATAACTTTTTGGTGGAATGATGAAATGTGCTGGATACCAGGAAACAAAACCAACCAAAACTGAATGAGTTTAGAAAGCAATTTTTTTTTCTAAAGCCTTCAGATGCTTCTGAAGAGTTTTGTGTGTTCTTTGGAGAGGGAGAGAGAGGATAGAGAAGGGCACAGAATATTATTTTCCTTGTTAAATATAGAAAGAAGACAACATGAATTTTTTTTGCCTCAAATCTGTGGCCCAAATGCAATGTGAAGGTTATCTCAGCCATGCCATCTTCAATGGCAATAGTGATTATAACAAGCACCAGTTTGTTTTTTTTTTATGCTGCCACTTTCCCAATATTCAGTTTGAATGGCAATTCCTGTCTTTCAGCCCCCAGCAGTGTAAATGGAATGAAAAATTGGAATTGTTAATTTTCACCCATGATTTGCCACATCCTCCAGCACGTCCCTGCTGAGATGCACACTGTGCACATCATTATTTGCAAGACCATCCCTGTCTCAGAGTGAAGATGAAATGGAAGGGGAGCCCAGACAAGCTGAAAATAAGTAATTTCCCTCAGGTGCTGCAGCAACCTATAGTACCCTATAGCATCTATGAGTCCCCCTCAGATACCCCACCATGGCATCCCTATGGCATCCTATAGCATCTATGGGTCCCCCTCAGGTACCCCACCATGGCACCCTATAGCATCCCTATGGCATCCCTATAGCACCCCTATGGCATCCTTATGGCATCCTATGATACCCTATAGCACCTATGGATTCCCCTGAGGGTACCCCCCATGGCACCCTCTGGCACTCTATGGTACCCTATAGCACCTATGGATCCTCCTGTGGGTACCCCCCATGGCACCCTCTGGGACTCTATAGTATCTATGGGTCCCCCTCAGGTACCCCCTATGGTACCCAATGGTATCCCTATATCATCCCCTTGGCACCCCATGGCACCCTATAGCATCCCCATGGCATCCTGTGGTACCCTATAGCATCTATGGATCCCTCTCAGGTACCCCCCATGGCACCCTATGGTGCCCTATAACATCTATGTATTCTTTTGAGATGCACCTTATGGCAACCTATAGTATCCCTATAGCATCCCTATGGCACCCTATAGTACCCCTATAAGATCCCTATGGTACCCTTTAGCATCCTTATAGCATCCCATGGCACCCTATAGTACCCCTATAGCATCCCTATGGTATGCTATAGCATCCCTATGGTGTGCTATAGCATCCCTATGGTACCCTATAGCCCCATGGCACCCTGTTGACCCCTATAGCATCCTTATGGTCTCCTATAGCATCCCTATGGCATCCTATAGCATTCCATGGCACCCTATAGTACCCCTATAGGATCCCTATGGTACCCCATAGCATCCTATGGTTCCCTACAGCATCCTATAGCATCCCATGGCACCCTATAGTACCCCTATAGCATCCCTATGGTACCCTATAGCCCCATGGCACCCTGTTGACCCCTATAGCATCCTTATGGTCTCCTATAGCATCCCTATGGCATCCTATAGCATCCCATGGCACCCTATAGTACCCCTGTAGCATCCCTATGGTACCCTTTAGCATCCCTATAGCATCCCATGGCACCCTATAGGAACCCTATAGCATCCCTATGGTACCTTATAGCCCCATGGCACCCTGTTGTACCCCTATAGCATCCTTATGGTCCCCTATAGCATCCTTATGGTCCCCTATAGCATCCCATGGCACTCTATAGTAGCCCTATAGCATCCTATAGCATCCCATGGCACCCTATAGCACCTATGGATCAATCCAAAGCCCCCGATCTGCACCCTCAGGGCACTGCACTGCAAGAGGAGCTGGGGAGGAAGGAGCAGAGCAAAGGAAGCTCAGCTCCTGTGGTGTCAGGAGAGAGGGAAAGGGGGATTCTGGGTCTGCTGGAGGGGCTGGTGGGGTGAGAACATCTGCCACGGGGTGAGGGGGGGTTTGCAGCACCCATGGGTGGGTGGAGGAGCCAAAGGGCTGCAGGATTCAGAGGGATATTTTAGTGGTGGTGGCTGAGAGGGAGAGCACTGGAGGTTTGGTTTGGTTTGGTTTGGTTTGGTTTGGTTTGGTTTGGTTTGTGGGGATCTTTGAAGGGGAAAAAGTGGAGATGTGAGAGCAACACCACAGCCACTGAGTGGAGATCAGGCAGGAGCTGCAGGAGCTTGTTAGGAGATGGCAGGGGCATCAGGAGAGATCCCTGGATCATCCAGGTTGGAAAGGAGCTCTGGGATCACCAAATCCAACCCTTGATCCACTCCCCCCGTGGTTCCCAGCCCATGGCACTGAGTGCCACATCCAGTCTCTTTTTAAATATCTCCAGGGATGGAGAATCCACCCCTTCCCTGGGCAGCCCATTCCAATGGCTGATCACCCTCTCTGGAAAGAAATTCTTCCTCATCTCCAACCTAACCCTCCCCTGGCAGAGCTGAAGCCCATGGCCTCTTGTCTGACTGATAGAGCCAAACCCCCCGTGGCTCCAACCTCCTTTCAGGGAGTTGTAGAGAGTGATGAGGTCTCCCCTGAGCCAGATGTAGGATTTTGGAGGGAAATGATGCTCTCAGGTCTTCCCAGCAGGATTTCCAAGCCTGGAGCTGCTGGGACTCTTGCTTTTCTTCCAGAGCACCATTGTCAAGTGTCACCCTGCTCCACATTTGCTCTTCCTTGACCTTTTTCTTTCTCACCCTTTAGGAAGGAAACCAAGATGGATTATAGCTCCTTCAGTGGTGTCCCCAGGTTCCTGACCCGGCCGAAGGCGTTTATGGTGTCTGTGGGGAAAGATGCCACCTTGAGCTGCCAGATCATTGGAAACCCCATCCCAGTGGTGAGCTGGGAAAAGGATAAACTTCCAGTCGAGTCCGGAGGGAGGTTTAAAACCACAGAAGATGGGGATCTCTATCGTTTGACCATCTATGACCTGAGCCTGGAGGACAGCGGGCAGTACATCTGCAGGGCCAAGAACACCATCGGCGAAGCTTTCGCTGCCGTCAGCATCAAAGTGGGAGAGGAGACCACAGTGACAGAGTCAGCCCCGTACTTCATCCAGAAACCCTCCTCCATCAGAGTAACTTTGGGAGAAGATGCCCTGTTCAAATGCAAAGTCCAAGGCAGCCCTCCTCTCTCGGTCAACTGGGAGAAGGATGGGAGGTACCTGAGGAACAGGGCTGATGCCGGACGCGTCCAGATTGAGTCTGCCGGGGAGTCCAACGCTCTCACCATCCAGTGTGCCCGTCTGGGGGACAGTGGCACCTACACCTGCCGGGCAGAGAACCTCCTTGGCTCTGCCAGTGCTTCTGCTGCACTGGTGGTGGAAACCCAGGGCTCCTCCAACCCTGGCAGCAGCCACTTCAACCCCAGCTGTGGGAAGACGACCTCCTTGCTGTCCCACCTGCAAAAGCGGCGAGAGGAGATCAGGAAGGTGGACATCTCCCACGGGGCTCTGGATTCAACATCTCCCCAGCCTTGCTCCGTGGCTGAAGGGTTGTCTGGAAGCAGCTACAACTTCTCCAGGGATTATGAGAGGGGGGCTGGACTTGCCACCAAAGGTCCCCGCAACGCCACTTTCGGGGTGCTGACCCGCACCTGCAGCGTGACCGAGGGCAAGCACGCCAAGCTGAGCTGCTATGTGACAGGGGAGCCCAAGCCAGAGATTGTCTGGAAGAAGGACAACGAGGTCATTTTGGAAGGGAGGAGGCACGTCATCTATGAGGATGACCAGGAGAACTTTGTGCTGAAGATCCTCTTCTGCAAGCAGGTGGACAACGGGCTGTACACCTGCACGGCTTCCAACCTGGCAGGAGAGACCTACAGCTCTGTGCTGGTCACTGTCAAAGGTGGGTGCTGATGGTGGTCATGCCTGCAAGGAGGCAGCAAATTTATTCCTGAATTGGGGTTGGGAGCTTGAGCAATGTTTCTGCCACCAAATTGTGGGTTAGAGATGGATAAAGCCCTCTTGCTGTAGAGGAGGTGAAGGGTTGGAAGAGATGACCTAGGGAGAGAGTCTCATCATGATGGGGATCAGGAAGGGCAATAAATGGGCACTGGTCAGGGATGGATGATGTAGAACTAGCTGGTTGTGATGCAGTTGGGATGATGCAGATCTTTAAAGCTCCCAACTGGCCTGGTTCTAGAGTCATCTAAGAGATCTGGTACCATCCTCCTGGTGAGGGGCTGCTAAAGCCCCATCATGGATGCTCCAGGCCGTAATCACATTACATTCACCACAGGGTTTAGCTGAGCTGCTCACCACGTGCCATTTAAGCTGTAGCAGAGGTAACTCTGGATGTGTCAGGCTGCCTTGGATCTCTTGGGAGACCCACTCCAACTCTAATTCCAGTCCCTCTGTTTTCCTGCACAGAGGAACCCACCAGCAGCCTCCTTCTTACCAGGTTCTTCAGTCTTTTCCCAGCTTGTATCACCGTGGCCTGTGGCCCTGGTACCCTCCCAGAACTCTACCAGGCCCAGGATGCCCCTGTTATGGTCAGTGGTGAAGAAATTGCCTTCAGATTGTCCCTGGAGGTCAGACCAAGTTCTTCAGGGTGGTGACAAAGGTGTGACACGTGTGTTTTCACAAAGGCAGCTCCAAGTTTCCAAGTGATCTCCCACTTGGCAAGGTTACAGCAGGCAGTTTGCAGACCCAGAGAGCACCCATAAATCACCTCCCTGAGAAAAAAAGCTTTACCACCTGAGAAAAAAAGCTTTACCACTTGGGTGGCAGAATAGAGGGGTTTGAGGGGCAGTAAAATAAATCAGACATCCAACCAAGTAGATATGGTCAGTGCTTCGTAGCACTCTTGAACATTCCCAACCTTCATTTGGTTTTCTCCTTTCCCTTTTCTGGACTTCTCTCACACTCAGTGTCTTTCCCATCAGTGACACCAGATCTGTGGAACTCACTGGCTCTTGTCCCACTCATTTCTACCCCTTGGAGGTGCTGAGTGGTGTTGGGAAGGGAGTTTGTCCTCTTCCATAAATCCACGATTACTTCATGAGCTGGGACTCAAGGTTGAAGACCAAGCCTGGCCCTTGGCTGGCTGTTCAATTTTAGGGTGGCCCAAGCCCTGTCACTTGCCCAGCATTTGTCTTGCAAAGGCAAACACCCTCCCCCTGGCCCCTGATAATTTGATTTTTCTCAGTGGGTGCAACCAGTTCAAAACAGGTGGGGAGAGCATGTGAAGCTCCAGGTTTGGGAGCAAACACCATGGAAAAAAAGGATATTGATCAATGTCCATTGTCAAGAGACACCTGTGAGTCAGAGGGCTTAGGTGGAAATGTTTATGGGATGTTGCTTCCTCACCCTAAACCATGTTGGACTTTCTGACCAGGCCAAAGCTGTCATGGAAAATCTACGTCTGTTGGTTATAATTAGGCCCCGAATAATGACTCTTTGTGTCACCAGAAGTCCTTCCCAAGCCTCCAAAGACAACTGAGAATAATTTAGCAGTGAGGGAAGCTTTTAATTCTGCTGTTTATGCCAGTGGTGATGCCATCAGCTCATCTGCCATTGGGTTTGGGGAGGTCATCTTGCCACACAACCCTCTCTTTGCTCATCATGCAGAAACAGGTAAATTGTCCAAGTTGTCACTCTTGGGGAGCACCATGATGCTGTGTTGGTCTTTCTGGAGGTAACAGCATATTTCTGGAGCCCATGGTGCTGCACCCACGATGTGTGTCCATAGACAGGAAGGAAAAGCTTCATGGGTGTCATGGTTTTAGCCACTAACCAGGTGACAGATGCTGTGTTATCCTCTCACTGCATTCTCAGGAAAGAAAAAAAGGGGAATAAGGGAGACTTTAAGGTTGGGAAAAAAAAAAAAACGTAGAATAGGCTTAACAAAATAATAATAATGATGATGGTGAATGATAGGCAAATCTGTACAAATATGGAACCCATGCTCCACAGCTGGTAATTATTTTTCCCAACCAGAAAAGCCCCAAACTGGACTCAGCAGCAGATGGGTTGCCTGTGGCCCAGGTCCCAGTGAGAGTCCACAGAATTCTTGGAGAATTTAGGCTGGTCCTGCTCAGGGAGGCAGGAGAAGGGGATCTGTCTTGATGAATGATGCTCTTCTCTGCTGAGAAAACAGGATACAGGGAGAGATGCCAAAACAAACCAACCCCAACCCAACCAGCATATAATCCACAGGGAGCTTCTCTTAGGAGCCATTTTATACTGAGCACCATGGAAGGAACCCTGTAATTGGTCTTTTGGGTCACCTGAACCATCCTCTCCTCTCTGTAGGCACAGATGTTCCTCCTCTCCATCCCATTCCAACACCAACACTCTGCTGGAAGGGACCAGGAGGTCTCATTGCAGCTGGGGGACATTTTTATCCTGGTCCTCGCAAGCCAGGATGCTGGGTTTAAATTCTCTCTGTTATTTTAGTTTGCAGAATTTCAAATCAAGCAGCTGAAAGATAATTTTTATGGGTCATTTAAAGGTAATAATAACAAAAAGAGATCATCTAGCCCAACTTTCTGTCTCAGGTGGCCTTTAGGAGTCTCTAAGGTCAAACCACCTATATTCCATCAATTTAGATCCTAGACCCATGGAGCCAACACATTTGTAAGCACTTTGTTGAGCCCATACCTTAAAGATCATTGAGCTGAAAAAAAATGAGATTTTTGAGCTCTTCCCAAATGAGATGTAATAAATCTCTTGGGGGGGGGGGATGCTGCAGTTCAGAGACTCACTCTGACACCTGAGGAAAACCAAGAGCTGTTTACCCTAATTCAGAAATATGTCCAGGGCAGGGGTAAAAATTACAAACTGAGGCTGCAAGGTGAGCTGTGAAAGAAGCTGGAAAATGTTTCCCAAGAGTAAGGATGGGAAGAAGGGGTAAAAATTCCAAACTTAAGCTGCAAGGTGAGCTGTGAAAGAAGCTGGAAAATGTTTCCCAAGAGTAACGATGGGAAGAACACAAATAACTGACTTGAGTTTGCTGAAGGCTTTGGAGATGTCCCTAAGCCATGTGTAAAGGTAGCAGTAACACCACTCAGGTCTCCATCCTTGGGCCTGGCCCAAGAAATGTTCATCTGGGTCCCTGAATCCAGAAATCAGATACTGTAGGAAAAGGTTAAAGGTTGCAAAGAGGATAGAGACTGAATAAACAGGCTGGGGCTGAGGCCACTTTGTTCTCCCTCTGACCTGAAGTGATTTTGGATGAGCATTGGTCATGGTAGTCAAGTTTCAGATCTGAAAGAGAACTTTAGAGCTGTGGAGAGAGAAAGGAAAGTTGGAAAGCACAGAAAGTAGGAAGAAGACCAAAGGCACAAGAGGGTGGAAACATGTCTGTGAAACTTTAGATGTTTTCCTTGGGAATGATTCTCCTTGGTCTTACTGTCACTGGGCCATTTTTCTTAGGCAGAGGGAAAAGCTGTCTTTGGAATAATAAGTTATTTGGGATAATAAATAAATAATAATAAATGGTGAGTCGGTGGGAAGGCCAGGAATAGACAAGAGGAAATGTAGACAGGAGAGAAGACCCTGCCAAGCAGAGAGATGCCTTGAGAGGGTGAAGGAAACTTTGACTTCTTTGTAGGCTGCACCTATTCTTAGCAAAATAGATGTTAGCAGGACCTGCTTTTAAAAAATAGCATCATCTCATTGCTAGTTTGGTTGGTGTGACCCAAACAAAAGCCTATGACACCATGTCACATGTGCCACTAAGAAAGGAGCAGTCAGTATTTATGGAGTTTATCAGATCAAATATAAGGTTGGTATCTGCTGCAGCTCTTCCTGATGGGAGAAATTCTGATTTTTGCTGGGTGCTGTAGAAATAGGTAAGAGAGGATCCCTATGTTAGAGGATTTGCAATGTAAATGTTAAAATCTGACAGAGTGGGGTCTGTCAAACCAAGGTGGGGTGAAAAGACAGTGAGAGATGTCTCTGCTTGACTCACCATGATGACTGAATAAGTGTATTTATTTGTTTTATCCATTTAGCCAGTTAAAATATACTGACAGGCTGGTGTGAAGCCTCACACTTCCATCCTTAGAAGTCCTCTTCATGTAAACATTATCTGGTCATCAGACTGTGCTGATGAGTTTATTAATGAGGAAGGTGAGGGACCTGCCTTTCATAGACCTTTCCTGGAGAGCTGGGTTGTCTTTTGATCAGCTGCAGACACTGTTCCTTCTCTGAGCACCAGTCTGACCTGGAAATGGCTGGTTATAGACCAGATGAATTATTTGGGATGCCTACTCTCCAGAGGCCTATGGTTCTTTCGTAGTTCCTTACCAAAATTAACCCCCTTTATCTGACCAGGTATGTTCTAGGTCATGTAAAGAGCATGAAGGCATCTTCAGGAAGGAGGAGGCTGGTGGGGTTTTCAGCCTCTAAAGCAGAAAAAGTAGTGGGCTGGGTGAATCCCAGGTTTTGTTTGGTTTATCAGCTGCTGTCTCTCTAAAGCCCCATCCAGAGTGGGATGAGGACGTGTGTGCACAACTCAGAAGGATGAAAACAAAGTTGTTCTCAGAGGATCTCTGTGATCCCAGGCTGGCAAGGACACAATTGCACCTTCTCCCCCTGGCTTGAAAAAGCAATGTTGTTACTGCAACAAGTATGAAAGAATCAACCAACTCTTTTGTGCTTGTACATTCAAGAGTTTTTTCCTAGAGTAGATTTTCTGTTTTTAACCTTAGGTGCTGCAGATGGAGGGGGGTTAGTGGCCTGGCAAGTTGTTCCAACTTGAGTGTAAAACTGAACCTTTCTGATATTTGAGCTCAGAAAAGAGCAAACCAGATGCAAGGCAAAACTCCTTCTGTAGGAGCTCCTGTCCTAGTGATGGAGCAGGAGGGGACAGACAATGGAGTCAATTATATCCTGAGTTACCAGATCTCTATCCAGGCTCCTGGACATCAAAGTTTGGATGTGACCTCAGTTTGTGTTTCTCCAGCCTGTAGACCATGGAAACTCTGAGCAGGATGTGTCACCATGGGAATGGACTTCTAAATCTGGGACAAGTCTCCTCATGTTTGACTAAGGCTAACCTTAGGAATTAGGGACTGGTAGTGACCACAGGAAACTGCCATCCTAGGAGTGCATGAGGTCAGAGAGAGGGAGAACAGAGTCACAAAAAAAAAAAAAAGAAGTCTGGGAGCTGGTGCAGTTATTAGAAGATGAAGGCACACCTCAAGACCTGGTGTCTGACAAAGCATGAGTGGGGATGCCTCAACACTGACTGGTTCCAACTGGTGACATGACTGTGGCACCAGCCCCGTGGCTGTGACCACACTGTCCTCTTCAGTCCATCTCCCTCTGCTCCACTTCAGTGCTGGGGTATCAGGATGATTTCACAGGGCAGCTGTCACTGGAATTAAACACTGTTCTGTTCACAACATGTCTTTCCCCTCTGCCCTGCAGCTCTTTTCCATGTTTGATCCATCCTCTGCTTTCTCCCCCAGATGGAGCCCTCAGATCCACTGCTGGAGGAAAGCAGAGGCAGTTGGGAGACTTGGGCTCTTTCTCTTTTTTTTCTCTGTCCTTTTATTCTTTTCTTTTTAATCTACAATTAATTTAAGGGCTTTTACCTGATCTGGAGTGGCTGTTGCCATCTCTAGGGTCAGGATGGGTGGGCCTGGTTGTCATCACTAAGTGACAAGGGGCAACACAGAGCTGTTCACTCCAGAGGACAAGAAGGCCACAAGAGCAGAGGTGGCTGACCTGGTGTTTCACCAACTTTTTGACATTATTGTGAGTTAGAGCAGACTCCTCTGGGTGGTGTGGTGGGACAGGCACTGCAGGTCAGGCTGATACTAATTAATTTTTGTACAAAATCCTTCTGCTGGGATGAAAGGTGTCTTTTTTTTTTTTTTTGTGCTAGAGCAGAACACCTACAGCAGTAGGGCTGGATTTGAGGTTTGGATGGCAGCTCAGGAAAAATGTAATCAATAAAGAGTGTTATTGTTGAATCATTTTTTTTTTCTATTACCTCATTTACTCACACACCTCTTACCCCAGACCACCCTAAACTCTTACTTCTCCTTTTTTGTTTTTTATCCTCTGAAGAACCCTCGGTACCCTTCAAGGAGAAACTGAAGGATCTGGAAGTGAGGGAGAAGGAATCTGCCACCTTCCAGTGTGAAGTGCCTGTTCCCAGCACAGAGACAGCTTGGTTCAAGGAGGAAACCAAACTCAGGCAGAGCACCAAGTACAGCATCGAAGAGGAGGGCACGTACCGCCGGCTCACCGTCCAAAATGTCACAGCAGATGATGATGCTGTTTATATCTGTGAGATGAAAGAAGGGAGCAGGACCATTGCAGAGCTCTCTGTCCAAGGTAAGGAAAGGTTTGGTCTATTTCAGGGCGACCAAGTCTCACCCATCACGTGTGAGGTTGGTGGAGGAGTGCCAGGTCCCACAAGGTGGGTGCAGCACTGTCACCTCCCACAGAGTGGGCACAGGGAGGGTTCCCCAGAGTGGGGGTTGACCCAGGGAGATTTGGATTGGACCCCCTTGCTTTCTAAACTCCCTCAGAGAGGATCCAATGAGTGGCAGGGCCCAATCCTTCTCCTCCTCTAAGTAATCTCTTTTAACAACCCATTCGTTGAGATTAAGTTGGGGAATTCTCTGCACATACCCAGGAGTAAGGTTATTGCCCAGGAGGTTTGTATAAAAACACAACTTTAGTTAAAAGTGAGTAAGATTATAAAGCATGTGAGATTACAACCAGCAGAATTATGAAGGAATATAATTATAATTATATATTATTATCCTTTCAAAGCAATGGATTACAATTTAAGGAAGTTGCCAAAAGAACAAGGTTACCACTAACAAAACTTAACAAAGCAACGGGGAGTAAAACTTCACAAAGTTAGACACTATCTTACCCTCATGTGCTGAGATAAGGTTGGAAACAGAGACACAAAGAGAGAGAGATAAAGATAAGGAAGAGGTAGAGAAGATATCACCAGCCTTGGATCCAGCCTTGATCTTGGTAGGAAGTTCAGGTCCTTGGATGCTGGGCTCACATCCAGCATTTTTTGTGCCTCTTTTATGCCCCCTGACCATTTTTTGGGGGGGCTTTGGCATATCTTGCACAGCCAGGTGTTCACTTGGAGCCCTCCAGATGGGATGACAAAGCAATAACCCTGATTTCTGTGCATGTGCCCTCTCCAGAGGCTTTACCTGGGGCACACACAAGATGTCACTCTGCCTCCTTATGGAATAGGGACAGTGTCCTGCCTCTCAGGGTGGCATCAGAGTTCCCTTTGCCAGGACAGAGTTCAGCTTATGGGGATGGCCACTAAAGGAGGGGCTGCTCTTGCCAGAATAGGGCCCTGTTACCCAAATGGGGGTCTCTCCTTGAGAGAACAGAGCCCAGATGCCTATAGAATGAGGTCTCCACCCCAGCACAGTGTCCACTTTCTCAGGGTGGCTGTTTGGAGACAAATGTTCTCTTTGGGATTCTGCAAGGAGACTCCAAACTTGACCTTGGGAATGGTATTTCCCTCTTGGAAGTGTGCAGTGAAGCAGAAGCCCTGGTGGTGTGAGAGGAGGGTTGGTCAATGGGATATTCTGAGTCTCCTGCCAGGGACACAGGGGCAGAGAGTGGGGATAGATTGTGTTGCATGAGGTCTGTCACCCAGTGGGGACTTATGCTTAAAGGGGCTTCTTAGAAGGTGACATCCCTTGAACTGTATCCCAGAACTTCCCTTAATGTGATCCCAAGCATTGGACCTGTCCTCTGGCACCTCTGGTCTGGTGCTTGGAGAATACAAGGATGAGTCTTGTCTGAAGATGGTGGTGACCTTGCTGGGAAGTTGGCTTAGCAGCTGTGGTTTATGGTCCACGTGTGATGCAGGATGTGGTCAGCACCAGTATGGTTTGGGATTGGAAACCAGAGCCATGCTCTGACACCTGGAATTGTTCCCAGGAGTTTGGAAAGCTGCTGAGAAAAGTGTGAGCTGTGGATATAGATCCATATTCAAGTGTTCTGAGCCTGGTGGTTTAGGGCTGATGTGCAAGGAGGTGTTGAGCCTGGTATGGTGTAGTTGTCTCACAACAAGTAGACACACACATCGGAGATGTTGTCATGTCTGCAGGACCATCAGGATGAGCTTCCTGACTTGCTGGATCAGCAAGATCTTATCCATACAACTCCAGGACCTACAGAATTGATTTTGATGATGCTCATCATAGAATGGTCTGGGCTGGAAAGGGCCTTTAAAGGTCCAACTGTCCTAGAGTGAGCAGAGACATCTTTCAGGTTGCTGTTCAAAGCCCTGTCCAACCTGATCTGGAAGGTTTCAAGGGATTGGGTAGCTACCACCTCTGTGGGAAACCTGTGCCAGTGTTTCACCACCCGTAAAAAAATTCCTCCCTTGTCTGAATCTTCTCCTGGTATCATTGACCCATCTCCTGTTGCATGGGTTGGAGACCTCTTGTAGCTACAGGACTGCACTTGTCCTGACTAGTTTGAACCCTGGATTTATTTATTTCTTTGCTACATAAAGTGGTGCAACCCTTGCACAAGTTCCTTTTTGTGTTATTAGAAAAGTTGAGAGCGCACAGGGATGGAGGCAGAAGGGAAAATTTAGTCCAGAGATGTGGGAGAGTTCAGACAAACACCTTTGTGTTTCACCTTCCCTTAGGGTTAAACTTTTAATGTTCCATTAAAAAGAGAGTGATGGAGCCAGGTGGAGGTCTCAGGAGTAAATAGAGGCAGAACCTTCCTGGGGGAGAATGTGCCTGGGCTGGGGGGAGGAGGTTGGAGAGAGCAGAGTGAGATTGGACAAGTGTGAGAGCTCAGCAGGATGAAAAGGGCTCCAGGGAAGGGGACAGAGCTTGAGGGCAGCAAGGAGCAGATGTGCAGCCAAACTTTGGGGAGGGTGAGAAGAAAACTGAGCTCTTGAATGCTACTGATGAAACGTGTGCTTGATCTGCTGCTCCATGAAGGAGTTCAGCACTGATCCTCATCACACAGCTCTGGGTGAGGGATATTTTGCCTCACAGAGACCACTCCAGGGCTGAAACCAGTCACCATTTGTCCATAGGAGTGGTCTCCTGATGCTTTGTCCAAGCTTTCCTGGGAGTTGTCACATCTGAGTTCTTTGGAATTGTTCTAGTAAGTGATAAACATCACAGTCACTTGCAAAGGACACAAATAAATGGAGTTCATTCCATGTGAACTCTTGGCTTGACTCTAAGAAGAGATCTGAGGGTTTCTTCTTAGTGTATTTTCTATCAATTCAGGTGGCTGGTGTGTTTGCCACCTCGGGTGTGTAAATTACTGGTAACTTAGGTGGAGGCAGAAGCCCAAAGATAGATGAGAGACCTGTTTGCTTTCAGACTGACCTCCTTTAGCAAAGTTTTAATTTCAATTCCCACCATATGTGGGCAATGAGATCTGTATCTCTGCCAAATCTATTCTTGGCAGGGCCATGTGCCTTTTTTTTTTTTTTTTTTTTTTTTTTTTTTTTTTTTTTTAACTCAACAGCAGATTCCCCATGGTGGGGTAGAAACAGGAGCGACCGTAGTGGAACAAGATTGCTTTTCTCTCCTTAAAGGCCAAAATGAATCCTTGGGATTATCTGTTCTGTATCACTCAGAGCCTAGGAATTAATTTAGGGGTGTCTGCATAGTGTCTACAATGTTTTGATTAGGTGAGAGCTGCTGGCTGGTCCTGTTGTAGTCTGGATGGTCCAATGTTGCCGAAGACTTTAATAAACCTCTGTTTGCTGATCGTAATTAATTTCTCATTTAAAGGAAACATCATTAAAAAGCTTCCAAGAAAGACTGCAGTCTTCACAAATGACACAGCCATCTTCTGTGTGGAGCTGGACAATGAATGCCAGAACATCCAATGGCTGAAAAATAAAGAAGAAGTGAAACCCAGCGACCGCATCTCCATCACATCCTCTGGCAGACAGCACACCATGATCATCCGGGAGTGTAAGATGGAAGATGCTGGTGAAATTGCCTTCCTGGCTGATGAGAGCAGAACTTCTACCCAGTTCACTGTGACCAGTAAGCTTTGGTTTTGTTTGGTCTTGGTGTTGGGTCTTCTGTAGCTCCCATGCTAGCGCTGATCCTGTGGGTATAGGGGAGGTAATATTGTACAGGTAGGGTAAGTTTGTTGTCCTAGGACAACAGAAGGTTTGATGTCTGCCACAGAAGGGCAACAGCCTGAATGGTAGTGTTCCAAAATGTCATGGAGAGATCAAAACAGAGAATGCTGGGGAAAGGGCAGGGCACAAACTTGTGTCTTCTGTGCAACCCCCATTTCATGGTGCAGCTGATAACTGAGTATGGGGTAAGGGACATGCATGTTCTCCTCATCAAGAAATGCTCAGAATCACAGAAAGTTAGGGGTTGGAAGGGACATCAAAAGTTCCTCTAGTCCAACCCCTGCCAGAGCAGATTCACCTAGGAAAGCATCCAGGTGGGGTTTGAATGTCTCCAGAGAAGGAGACTCCACAACTTCCCTGGGCAGCCTGGGCCAGGGCTGTCACCCTCACAGTAAAAAAATTTAAAATTTATCCTCTTGTTTATATGGAATCTTCTACACTCAAATTTATATCCACTGCCTTCTGTCCTATCATTGGGTGTAACTGAGCAGAGCCTGGCTCATCCTCCTGGCTCTCCCTTTACATATTTATTAACATTAATGAGTTCACCCCTTATTCTCCTCTTCTCCAAAGTGCAGAGCCCCTCAGCTCCCTCATCCTTTCCTCATAAGGGAGATGCTGAGATGTTCCACTCCTTCATCATCTTGGAGGCTCTGCCCTGGACTCTTTCAAGCAGTTAAAAAACATCACATAAATTGCATGGCAGTCACTTTACTTCATTGTACACAGGGCCCTGCAGATATTCCACCTGCTTGCTGACCTCTGTTTTACAAAATCATTAGTTTCTCTGGGGGGCATTTGTTAATTCTTGTTGTGGGGATAGTTCTGCTGGCAAATAGGTGCCACTTACCTGTCCCTCTCTAACTTTGCTGAGAATTTGGAGGGGAAAGTCAGCCAGCATTTAGTTCCTTCTCTAGGTCTCTCTACAGAGATATTAAGGTAGCTTGAGGGTACACTGGTTATGACAGGGAACTACAAAGGTGCCCTGAACATTTTTGGCAGATTATTTCCATTCTAGGAAGCAAAAATATCTCTGAAGGAACAGCTACCCACAGGCACACGAAGCCTTTGAGGAGTAGTCAAGGGTTCACCATACCTGAAACCTCTCACTTGGACTTTAGCTTCTTGAGCTTTTGCAGTCAAGTCAATCCTGCATCCAGGTGGGTTTGGAAATATCTCCAGAGAAGGAGACATCACAACCTTTCCTGGGCAGCAAAGCTGGGAAATTGGTGCCATCCTGAAAGAGAGGACCTTGGTCTTGATGAGTTCTGCCTGGGGACACTAAAAGGCTGGAGAATTTCTTCACTTGGCCCATCTGGTCTGGCAAGTTTTTCCATTGCCAGAGTGGTCACAGCAGGTGCAATGTCAGTGAGATTGGAACCTACACAAAAATTTGGGAAAACTGCTTAATTTTATGAAGTTTCATTTTGATGGCATTCCATTTCCTAGGCAGAGAACTTGATGTGGGTTCTGGTCTGCTGCAGTTTTGATTCCCATTTTTGTGAAGAATGATGAAGCTTTTCCCCCATCACCACCTCCAAATTGCAATTACTGAGTGGTAAAAGGAAATTTAAAGGTTTATAACTGCTGTGTTATCTCAGCTTGGTTGGGGTGAGATGCTGGTGAGCTAAAGTGAGCTGAAAATAAGGTCCATTGCACACTTGGAATGGAGAGAGTTTCCAACTGGAATTTAGACACCGGATTTGGAAACCTTGAGCATCCAACCAAGCACCTATCCAATGGGAAAGGCAAAATTCACTTTGATTTTGGACTCTGCTGTTCAATTTATGAAACGAGTGTTGATTCATGGAATAGAAAAAGAGAGGAGGCTGCCTGCCCACAACCAGGAATCCTGAACAAAATATTATATTACAGTTTCTGATGGTAAGGTCAAGAGATCTGATCCCAGGGTCTAGTGTTCAGCTTAATACTACACTCATGGGCATCCAGCTCTGAGCAGCAGTAACTGTGCCCCCCAAAACCCTTCTGTGTCTATTTGTGTACTGAAGGAAGCATTTATCACGTTGAGGTTTCCTATTTTTACACTTTGTGGATGTCTGATTGGCTGCTTGAAGGATTTTGTGTATTATGTCCACATCTCCTTCAATTAGCTGGACAAAAATCAGTGTTGGCTGTTTTAATAGCAGTTGTCAGGCAAAAAAATGTTTATGTATTAATTGCTAAGCATCTTGCATTGCCTCTATGCCCATTTTACAGGTGGGTAAACTGAGGCAGAGAGAGATCTGTTGTCTCAGAGTCTGGTTTTAACTCTGGGCTCCCTCTGTAGTCATGAATTCTTGAGTACAAACAACCTGCATTTCATTTCCCCTGTCTCATCCCTTCAAGCTGGGATGAATTGCTCCTGAGTGTGTTCCCTGTGGGATTACAGCTGGAGTCTGGCTGACTGACTTAAACCAGACACCTCTGAGATAGCCAAAATTAAATGAAATGAATCCTTTGCTGGGTCAGAGGATGTGTAACTGGAGCATATCAGATAATTCCTCACTTCTTGACCGTGTTGGTAGCAGCACAGAATTAATTATCCTGATGGAACTTGAGTCTTCCCTAAAGGAGTTCAAGAAGAATGAGAGGGTGAATGTACTCTGTACTCAGCCCTAGTGAGGCCACACCTCGAGTCCTGTGTCCAGTTCTGGGCCCCTCAGTTCAGGAAGGATATCGAGGTCCTGGAACAGGTCCAAAGGAGGGCAACCAGGCTGGTGAAGGGACTCGAGCACAGATCCTATGAAGAGAGGCTGAGAGAGCTGGGGCTGTTCAGCCTGAAGAAGAGGAGGCTCAGGGGAGACCTCGTCACTCTCTACAACTCCCTGAAAGGAGGTTGGAGCCAGGGGGGGGTTGGGCTCTTTTCCCAGACGACTTTCAACAAGACAAGAGGACACAGTCTTAAGTTGTGCCAGGGGAGATTTAGGCTGGATATCAGAAAGAATTTTTTTATGGAGAGGGTGATCAGGCAATGGAATGGGCTGCCCGGTGAGGTGGTGGATTCTCCATCCCTAGAGACATTTAAAAAGAGCCTGGATGTGGCACTCAGTGCCATGGGCTGGGAACTGCAGTGGGAGTGGATCAAGGGTTGGACTTGATGATCTCTGAGGTCCCTTCCAACCCAGCTAATTCTATGATTCTATGATTCTATGATAAATATTCATTGTGCAAAAACTTGCAGGGATACATTTGTGCCCTCGGGTACTGTGAACCAGCCCCATCTCCATCATAAAGTCTGACAGGGGGAAGGTTTCTTTGTCATTTCCTTCTGAAGTTAATTCCCCAACCTTACAAGCAGGGTCTGCACAAAGTACAAAACCAGAGGTCTCCAGTGATGGATGTCACTGCCGGGAGATGAAATGACAACATTTCCTTCTGAGTGGGGGCAGCAGAAAAATGAGAGGCAGGACAGAGGGCAGGTACCCAGAGGAAAGTGGCTGCAGAGAAGAGGAACAGATCTCAGATCTCCACAGCCCTAAATTTGGCACCATTAGCTCATGTCTGTCTTTTATCTCTGGAACCATGGAATTGTTTTGGTTGGAAAAGACCTTTAAGATCATAGAATTTTCAGGGGTGGAAGGGACCTTTAAGATCACCCAGTCCCAACCCCCCCTGCCATGTGCAGGGACACCTCCCACCAGATCAGGTTGCTCAGAGCCCTCTCCAGCCTGGCCTTGAAATTTCCTGTGCCAGGGTCTCACCACCCTCATGGGGAAGAACTTCTTCTTAATATCTAATCTAAATCTAATTTGAATAAATTTCCCCTGGTCCTGTCACTCCCTGACATCCCAGATCATGGAGTCCAACTCTTCCCCCAGCACTGCCAAGGCCACCACTGCCCCGTGTCCCTCAGCACCACATCTCCAGAGCTTGGAAACCTCTTCCAGGGATGATGGGGACTCCAGGCCCTGAGAACTTTTTTCCAAGTAGAATTTTTTCATCCCAGTTGTGCAGCATTTCACTGCTCTGTGTTGAGGATCTGCTCTGAAAGGTTTTGGTGTGTTTGGGTTGGGACCAGGTTCTCGAGAAGAAAGGGAGGGCATAGACTCCCAGCTCAGGCTCAAGAGGATCACTATGTGCCAAAAATTGTAAAATATCAAAATATCACCATTGCTTAAAATGACAAATCCCATATTTTCACTTTATGGTTTGTTGGTAATATTTTTTTTTTTTTTTTTTTAACCTGGGTTCACGCTGAGGAAATAGACCAGGGGTTTGGTGCACAGGATTTTGGACAATCTTTGGTCTTTTTACCCATCTTCTGAGTGAAAATAACAAGTAGGGTGTTACCAAGCTTCCCCAGGGGCTCCACAGGACGTGGTCTGTCTAGCACTGAAAATTTAACTGCAAAAAAAAAAAAAAAAAATTTGACTGCAGACTCCTTGTCTGTGCAGAGCAATTGGAATTTGTGTAGAAATCAGGAATGTTTGGCTGGGGGGTAGGGGTGTGGTAGGTGGATTGGACAACTTTGTCCAGGAGCATCTCCCGTCCATTCCTTTTTCCATCTCACATCAGTGTTTCATGGAACTTTATGAAGCAAGAGTAGATTTTAGGCTGGTGTAAGCTTTCCTCACGAGGCACAGTGGCTTTTCCATTTGGGTATAAAATTCTTGCTATTTGATTTAATTTTGCTGTGTTTTATTTCATTTTATAATTTTATGTGTATCTTTGTTTCATCTTTTATTTTTTTTATATTTTATATATGATCTTTGATTTTATTTTATGTTTTTATTTTATATTTTAATTTTATATTAATTTTGTTTTTACTATGTTTTTGTTGTTTTTCTTGTTTTATATTATTTTATTATGTTCTTATAATGTTTTTATTATGTTTTCATTATGTTTTATTATGTTCTTATTATGTTCTGTTGTTATTATGTTTTTATTTTATACTTATATGTTATCACATGTCTATACTTTATATCTTGTATTTTATCTTATATTCTATAGTTATTTTATATTTTATATTTTTTCTATATTGTTTTCTGTCGTTTTCTATTTTGTTTTCTAATTAGCTTTCTATTTTATGTTTTCTATTGTTTTCTATTGTTTTCTATTGTTTTCTATTGTTTTCTATTGTTTTCTATTGTTTTCTATTGTTTTCTATTGTTTTCTATTGTTTTCTATTGTTTTCTAATTTGTTTTCTATTTTTCTATTGTTTATTTTGTTTTCCATTGTTTTCTATTTTGTTTCTGTTGTTTTTTATTTTGTTTTCTATTTTTTGTTTTCTATTTTTTGTTTTCTATTTTTGTTTCTATTTTGTTTTCTATTTTGTTTTCTATTTTGTTTTCTATTTTGTTTTCTATATTATGTTTTCTATTTATGTTTTCTATTTTTTATGTTTTCTATTTTTTATGTTTTCTATTTTTTGTTTTCTATTTTTTATGTTTTCTATTTTTTATGTTTTCTATTTTTTATGTTTTCTATTTTTTATGTTTTCTTTTTTTTATGTTTTCTATTTTTTGTTTTCTATTTTTATGTTTTCTATTTTTTATGTTTTCTATTTTTATGTTTTCCATTTTATGCTTTCTCTCATGTTTTCTATTTTTTATGTTCTCTACTTCCCCGTTCATTATTCTCCGTTCTCCATTCCGCATTCTGTATTTCTCCTCCTCCATCTTTTACTTCCCTTAACCTCACCCTTCACCATTCCTTTACATCTGCAGCTCCCAAAAAACCTCCCACCCAACCCCCAACTGACCCCGTGGTGAAAAATAAAACAGAAACCTCAGTGACTCTGGGCTGGTCCCCTCCCCGGACCACCCGCCCCGTGCCCATCGACGGCTACGTCCTGGAACGCAAGAAACTCTCTGGCTTCACCTGGGTGAGGTGCCACGAGTCCCACGTCCCTGTCCTGGAGTTCACGGTGACAAATCTCTCCGAGGAAGCTGACTACGAGTTCCGAGTCTCTGCAGTCAACACCCACGGGCAGAGCCCTTACCTGGAGTTCCCGGGGGCCGTGCACCTTGGTGAGCCCCACGCGGGTTGGTTTGGGGTGATCTGTGACAATGAAACCCATAACTGCTGCTGTTTATTAATCCCCTCCCTGATAAAGGAAGGAGAGGGAATAAGGGAGAGAGACTGATGGGTTGGAAACTAAACTACACAGCTTGAATGAAACAGGAATGAGAAATAGGAAAAATGACTAAATCTATACAAATGTACAGGAAAATTGATCCCAGGTTCCTCCCCCTTTTCACCCCAATAATGTTCAAATCTCCACCGAGGCTGCAGGGCAGCCCTGGGAAAGTCCAGGCTGGAATCCTGGGGTCAGCAGCAGTTGGGAGCTGGAGGCAGGAACACACAGATTCAGGCTGGGATGGATCAGGAGCACAGGCAGAGGAAGGGATGGAATCCTCCCAGGATGCTGAAGCAAACAGGGAGAGGGGAAGAAGGGGAAGCAGGAAGGGCTTTGACCCTGGTGATCCCTCAAATTTCTCCTGAGTATGAGGTGTATGGGATGGAATCCTCTGTTTGGTCAATTCTGGCATCTCTCTTGTCTGTTCCTCCCGACAGGAGGGGTTCAGGTGGGACCTCTTTATTCCTTCTGGAGGGCAAAATGTTCCTCAGAGCTGAGCAGTGTCCCTGGTTCTGCAGCCCATTCCCAGCTGTAACTATAAACACCCAGAGTTATCAGTCCCAGAGCAGCCACTGACTGAGAAACTTGCTGTTCATTTCAGCAAGTGCAGCTCCTTACAAGAGACTGAGCTGAAAGCAAAAGTACAAGACAGAAAATCACCTTTATCCTGGCCCAAACCAGGACATCTGCCATGTGGGTGCTCCAACACCTTCCCCATGGCTTTGAGGAGGGGAGATCTGGATGTGGAGATGATGGAGAAGGTACAGAGGAGGACTAGGAAAATGGTCAGGAACTCTTCTCCTATGAAGAAGGGGGGAGCTGAGGTTGTGAAGCATGGAGAAGAGAGGAGATACCTAAAAGTGACCTTCCAGTATCTGAAGGGGCTACAGGAAGGCTGGAGAGGGACTGTGTGCAAGGGCCTGGAGTGATGGGATGGGGGGAATGGTTTGAAATTAGAGAAGATTCAGCTTGGATGTTAGGAAAAAGTTATTTACTGTGAGGCTAGTGGAAAAATGGCCCAGGTTGCCCAGGGATGTGGTTGAGGCCTCATCCCTGAAGATGTTCAAGGTGAGGCTTGAGGATGCTCTGAGCACCCTGATCTGGGTGAGGGTGTCCCTGATATTGCAGGGCTTGGACTGGGTGACCTTTAAAGGTCCCTTCCAACCCAAATTATTCTATGATTTTATCTGTACAGCAACCAACTTCTCCCTTCTCTGCTGCTTTTCCTGGCTTATTTCAGCCTGGAGAAGGGAAAGCTGGGGAGACCTTGGAGCACCCTCAGGTACCTGAAGGTGGGGTGTAAGCAAGCTGGGGAGAGGCTTTTTATAAGGGTATGGAGTGACAGGATGAGGGGAACAGCTTCAAAGTTAAAGAGAGGAGACTGAATTCACACATTGCAGAGAAATTCTTTCCTGTGAGGGTGCTGAGCCCCTGGCTGCCCAGGTTCCCCAGAGAAGCTGTGGCTGCCCCATCCCTGGAAGTGTTCCAGGCCAGGTTAGATGGGGCTTGGAGCAACCTGGGCTGGTGGGAGGTGTCCCTGCCCATGGCAGGGGGGTTGGAATGAGATGATCTTTAAGGTCCCTTCCAAGCCAAACCATTCCATGATTCTGTGATTTCATTCACTGACCATCACCAAAGCAGTGGGGGTTGGGTTGCTGTGGTAGGTCTGTAGAGTATGGTCATGCTCCAGCACCTCACCTCAGTCTGTGTGGGAGGTAGAGCTCCATGAAATGGACCAGAAACTCGTAAATGCTTCTTCTAGACCTGGTATGAAAGGAAAAATTGAGGTGGGCATATAAGGAAAATGACAATAATTTCCCATATATAAATGTGATTTCCGATATATATCAATAATTTCCCATATATCAAACTTGCATCTAGAAAATAGCAACGAGGGGCCATACTGCCAGGAGAACCAAGTTCTAGTCCCTTTAATCTTGGAGAGAAATATGGGATCTTTACTTCATTTCTAAGGTGCTAATGTGGCCATGGGATCACCTTGAGCAATGAGATTGCTGCTTCTTTTGATTCCTTGCCCTGGACAGTATCTGCATAGACTTTAATCCTACAGTGACTCATTATGGTGTCATCCTTTTAATTTGGTGCCTGAGCATGCCTGGGTTTTCCAAGAACATCTAGAAGTGACTAGCAGGCTGGGTGGTCTCCTTGGGATCCTTCTGAAATCTACAAATGCTACTGGGTATTAAACAAAAAGGGCAGTTGTTGGGGAACCCAGGTGTTTCAGGCTTGTTATGCCTTTAATAGCCTAGGGAAAAGAAAATAATAAAAGGTGCCAGTTGTTCTTTCCCTGCAAAAGAGGACTTACTCTGGTTCTAGAGGTCACCTGCAGAAATCCCACCCAAGCCACCAGCCATCCCTTGGTGCCTGCAAACTGTATGAGGCTGCAGGTTTTTATTCTCACCTCTTGTTTACCCCCAAAGCTTTCACAGAATCCTAGAATGCCAGGTTGGAAAGGACCTCAAGGATCATCTATTCCAACCTTTCTAGGTAGGAATGTGGTTTAGATGGGGTGGTCCAAGACCCTGTTGAGCTGCATCATGTGTATGTGTCCAGTCTGCTGGGGAATCCACCAGTTCTCTGGGGAGATTACTCCCATATCCAACTGTTCTCATGGTGAAAAATTTTTTTTCTGGCATCTGCTTTGTCCTCAGGAAGAACTATTCTCCAACGTGACAGTCTTGTGTCCTTGATCTCAGAGAGATATTTTATTCTTCTTCCCTAGAACCAGTCCTGGCTGTGAAAACCCCCCTGACAACAGTTGAAGCTGTAGCTGGAGGGGATGCTCTGTTTACTGTTGACCTCACAAAGACATCTTCTGGCACTTGGTACCTTAATGGCAAAGTCTTAGAGGAAAGTGAGACTTACACCATGAAGAGAACTCAAACTACTCACACCCTCATCATAAAGAATGTCACCAAAAGCCACGATGGAGCAGAGGTGAAATTTGTTGCCAATAATGTTGAAACCAGCACCAAGATGAGAGTGAAAGGTATTTACTTTGATCATTATCCTCTCTCCTTCCATCCAAGGGGCAGTTGTTGGGATCTGATGATTAGAACTGGGGCTGGAGGCTTTCCCTGAGGCCTGGGCTGAAGGAAGTACCTGAAATGGCATCATGTGAACTAAAGTGGGTCCTGGTAATGCTAGCACAGAGTTCAGAGCAAGTCAGTCCAGCCAGCTGGTTGGTACCTGACCCATCTCCTCAATTTCCATAGCTCACAACCAGCAGTCCATGGATTCCATGACCAGATCTACCACTTTAAACCAGTAATTTCACCTCCTGGTTCTGCTGGTATTTCTGCCTGGAGTAGAGAATTAATTACTGATTCAGAGAATTAATTACTGATGTGTTATTTTTCCTTGGAGGATTTTTTTAGTCTACCACAGATATGTGCTATGTGCAAGTCAGTACCACGTGGCTTGATTTAGTATTGAGAGTTGGGTTCTCCAGCTTTCCTCTATGGAATGAGGATTTTCCCAACATCTCACAACCTACACCAGACTTGTATCAGGGACATTTTAACCCAACATGACTTGAAATAACAAAGCCTTTGCTCCTGGCAGGTGCTGCAGTGAGATTCACCAACAAGAGCAGAGACATAGAAAAAGTTTCTGCTCGGCTGCGGGAGGAAACCAAACTTCAGGCTGAGCTTTCAGACACAGGAGTTACTGTGAAGTGGATGAAAGATGGGAAAGAGCTCAAGACCAGTGAAAAACATGAACTTCAAACTGTGGGGAAGAGCCACATCCTGAAAATCCGCAACACTTCAGAAGAGGATGCTGGGGTTTATGAGTGCGTCTGTGAAGGGGATAAAATGCTCTACCAGCTTTCAGTGAAAGGTATGGGACTGTCCAGGCTGCTTTTTAAGCCAACAGAGTCACCAAGGGACAGAAATGGAGTGCTCCAGAGGCAGTGCACTCCCCATCATCATCTATCCTTGACAGGGTCCCAGAGTAAGAAAACACAGGAGTGAACACAAGACCTAACATGGTCTCAGTGGCAGGAGCTGTGTTTCCACTCAAGTTGCTGTCTTGATATTCCACAGGATCTTTGTGTTACTTCTTGAGGATGAATGGTTGGTGGTTAAAAACATGCTTTTGCAATGAAAAAATTCAGTCAGAGGGGAAGGACATGAGGCTGTGATGTTGAACAAGTTATTGAGCAGCTCGTTCAGCTCTGATGAAAGACCAAGATAATCTCAGCATTGTGGGATTTTTTTTTTTTCTTTTCCTGTCAATAAGGGCTTGCAGGAAATCTGGAGAGGTCATGGAGTGATAGGGTGAGGGGGAACAGTTTCAAACTGGAAGAGGGGAGATTTAGCTTAGACATTAGGAAGAAACTCTTTCCTGTAAGGAGAAGTGACACTGGCCCAGGTTGCCCAGAGAAGCTGTGGTTGCCCCATCCCTGGAAGGCCAGGTTGGATGGGGATTGGAGCAACCTGATCCTGGGAACAACCAGGCTGGACAAACCCAGTTTTTTAAACCCCAGTTTTAGCTGGAAAGCCCCAGTGTGTTCCCAGATGTCCCATAGATGCCATGCAGATGTCTACTGAAGTTCAGAGGATACAACCTGACCCCAAGGCAGTCTAACTTCTTGTCAGACACTGTCAGGGGTGCAGCTTTTTTTTTAATGTTTTGAACTGTCAAATTCACTTTGTAAAGCCATTAGATTTCTGTGTTCTGCCCCATAATTCACCCCTCACCTTCTTTTCCAGCAATGATCCCACTGTTTCTATACTGAGTACCTACAAGCTGCTTCACCTCACGTTCTGCTGGCTTCTTGCCCTCCTTGGTTTGTGTAGAAACAACAAAGCCCCAGATTAATGTGTATTTTGCATTTGACAACCAACTGGCTTTGTTATTCTCAAAGAATGAACACACCAAAATAGCTGAAAAAGGCTCATTTAAAATGGGGCTAAATTTATGGAGAGAGGAACTGCTGTCTACAATTAGAAGCTGCTTTAATTTTGATATTCTCTCTCTCTCTCTGCTGCCTCCTCAGCATCATTTTTCACCCTGGCAGCTCTACCCAGAGATAAGTTTGAATTAATTAATGGGCATTTCCATGTGCTTTTCAGCATAATGGGGCTAACAAATAAGTAATTATGCCATTATTTGAAAAATCTGTGTTGACCACTCAAACATCTGCTGCTTGCAGCTTGCTGCATCATCCTTGTAGGACGAGGGCCTTAAATACCAGCCCAGAATTTTACCTTTCACCACCTTTTGATCTGTTGCTCCAGTGGATCAGGCTCAGCTCTCTGGTGGGTCATCTGATGTGCAGGTCAGCTGGGCCTGGCACAGGGGCATCATCACGTGGGTGCCAATGGTGGCAGGGTCCTGCTGAGCCATGCCAAAGCTGTGTCACTCACTGGGCCTCCTGCCCAACAGAACCCTGCTAGAAAATACACTTGGCTTTTGTCACTGTCCTGCCATGAGACCTCACGTGCCAGGGGGTCCTCTGACTCATGACCTCCTGCGTTGGAACAGGACGTCTGAGGAGCCTCCTCCTGGCTGTCGTTGTTGTGTTTGTCACTCTGGGTTTTCTAAGGGAGTGGAAAGTCCATGGATGGGCCCCTCTCCCTATTTTTTCCTCCCAAAACTTTGAAGCTGTGGGATGAGTTTCTGGGATGCTGCTGGGGACACGGAGGTGGCGGCGGAGTTCGGTCCCCGTGGGCTTCGTGGGTCTGGGTGGGCTGGGAAGAAAGTTCCACGTTTGGGATCCATTGCAAGGGGGAAAAAGCCAGGAAAAAGCCATCAAAAAAGGAGGTTTTCCCTGGTTTAAGTGCTTCTGGTATGACTTCAGTGCCCCAAGAAAAAGTAATTAAAGAAAGAGGTTTTCCCTGGTTTGGGAATGCATCTGGGATGACTTTTTTTACCAATAGGTATTACTTTGAGTGAGCAGATGGAGTAAACCCTGAAAATAGGGCTGATAGGGACTTGGAGAGGTCAAATAGAAGCTCCTGTCCCTGTTTCTTCCCTATTTAATTCTTTGCAGGTCAATTCACTCTTCATCTTTAGGTCTTCAGGCCATGCTACACTGCCAGCTGGTGAATGTTGGTTCCTTACCAAATATTTATCTGTAATTAAAAGCACTTCTACAGACTTGGAGAAATCTAATGTACTTAAAAGCAAGAAAGCTAAAGGCAAAACCCATCCTTGTGTAGGGTGCTTGAGCTATAGGAGAAGCCCCATGTGTTCTACCCAGACATAGCATGGATTGCAAGCCCTTGGTAGCAGAAGTCTGCCAGGGTCACCCTTAGCTGATCCAAACCATGGGCTACAGTGCTGAGAGCTAATTATTGCCTTTGCCAGGCTTCTGCAGAGTAGTTAATTTTTACTGTGCAAGAATCTTCTTGAAATTAAGGAAAAATCCATATTCAAAGCTTTGGTTTCTGTAGCTTTGACTGCACAGTCCAATCAGAGTGACTTCATTGTGTGTCTTGGTTTAAAATAAGATGTTATGAAGATGTTTGAAAGTGAATTCCATCAGCTAGAATTAGGTGGGATTATGGTTCTAAACTCATGTTTTTAGCCAGGGTATTGGTGGGGTTTTGAATCTTTGCTTTGAGGCAATTGGTGAATTGATTATTCCACTACATCTTAATATGGTGCTGGATTTATTGTTTATCTTCTATGCTCCAGCTACTTTGCAGAAAAAAAAAAAAGTCTTTTCATTTTAGTCCTATGTGTCACCTGTATGGATTTTTAATTTAATATCATTTTATTTACCTAAATTGCACTCTAACCTCTTTCAGAGTCGATATTTTGGCCAATATTGGTCAATATTTTATAATGGTTGAAAAACCTTCATTGCCTTCCCTCTAGTTTCCTTGTACTTTTTCCTTTTCTTTTTCCTTTTCTTTTTCCTTTTCTTTTTCTTTTTTCTTTTTTCTTTTTCTTTTTCTTTTTCTTTTTCTTTTTCTTTTTCTTTTTCTTTTTCTTTTTCTTTTTCTTTTTCTTTTTCTTTTTCTTTTTCTTTTTCTTTTTCTTTTTCTTTTTCTTTTTCTTTTTCTTTTTCTTTTTCTTTTTCTTTTTCTTTTTCTTTTTCTTTTCCTTTTCCTTTTCCTTTTCCTTTTCCTTTTCCTTTTCCTTTTCCTTTTCCTTTTTCCTTTTTCCTTTTTCCTTTTTCCTTTTCCCTTTTCCCTTTTCCCTTTTCCCTTTTCCCTTTTCCCTTTTCCCTTTTCCCTTTTCCCTTTTCCCTTTTCCCTTTCTCCTTTCTCCTTTCTCCTTTCTCCTTTCTCCTTTCTCCTTTCTCCTTTCTCCTTTCTCCTTTCTCCTTTCTCCTTTCTCCTTTCTCCTTTCTCCTTTCTCCTTTCTCCTTTCTTCTTTCTCCTTTTCTTTTTCTTTTCCTCTTTTTTTTTTCCCCCTCAACTCTCCTGGATATTTTTCTAAAGCTTTATTACCCAGAGCTTCCTTCCCACCTTGACTGAGCCTCCTGTGTATGTGCTCTGGGTTTTGGACATTTGATAATTCAGCTACATGGTTCATAAAGGTTGGGGGTTTGGCTCCTTCTGCATTAGAATCAAGTGATTAGATCCATAATTAAACATGCATAGTTGGTTTTATGAGAAATACCAAATGTAGATGTAAGTGTACATATTTAAAGATGTCCACAGAACTCTTTACAAGAGCTGTGTATCTCTATTTTGTCTCAGCACTTCCAAACTTCATAAACAAAGAGAAAACTGGAGGAATTATCACAGCCACTGCTGGAAAACAAGCTGAATTTGTTTCTGAGACCTCTGAGGCCAACATCATGGTTCAGTGGTACAAAGATGGCAAGGAAATCACTGCCAGTAAGAAATTCACCATGGAAGATAAAGGAAAACTGCATAAACTTGTGGCTTCAGCTGTGACAAAGGAAGATGAAGGGACATACACGTGCAAAATTGGAGATGACACTCTGAGTTTTGATTTAAAAGTCTCAGGTAAGTTTGTGATGCAAGTAGGGGGTCAGAATCTGTGTCAGGAAGTCAGGACTTTGTTCTATTTGTCTCGCCCTGAAAATCACCAGGTTTTGGGGCCAAGATTGCCTGGTGCTATTGCAGAGACTCTGACCCTTATTCAAATCCAAATCTGGGCACACAGAATAAAGATGAAAAAAATATTTTAAAAAATGTATTAAAGTCAGCACCAGCTTTTAACAGTGTTGGAACCATGACACCAAGCTGGCTGAAGAGGCTGAGGGCCACATCTAGCTTGGACATTGCCTGTGAACCTTTGATGGAGGTGGTCCTAGAGCCTTACTGTGAAAGCCTGAGCCCTTCTTTGAGAAGTTGAACTCCTGATTGAGAGTTGAGGCTGTTCCCAAAGGACACTGTGATCCCTGAGAGCTCTCCCTGCAGTACTGGAAGTGAAGCCATCCATCCATGGCATCTCTCCCCCAGCACAAAGCACGTGGCTGTCAGGCCAGTCCCAGGAGGGAAGTGCTCCCCATGGTGCATTCCAGTCCAGGATGGAGCCAGAGTATCAAATGACACAAGAATTTATCAGTGAAACTCAATATCTGTGAAACTCAACTGATTCACTTCGCGTGGCCTGGTGGGAACATTTCTTCTTCTTCTAAAAGTGGTTTTCTCACTAAGATTCTAGACTGGTTTTTAACCCAGTTTTAAGTTACAAACTGAAACTTTACCAAAAGCTTCTCCTGGTGCAAAAGTTTTCCATGCTGCAGTACAATGCAATTTAAGAGAAGTAACAACCAAGTTCTTCTCACCTGTAACATCACATGGATGTGAATATGAGGCTGCCCATCAGGGAACCCAAATCAGCAGAACTCCTGGTTCTGGCACAGCACTGGCCTTGAGGGATTGCTACAGGATTTACTGGGTTAGAGGGATTACTTCCAGTTTACAACCAGTGTTTGCTCAGACTGCATCCTGCCTCCTCTTTGGCTGAGAATCCAACAGAGTTCAACTTCCTGTTGAGTGTAAATTTACACCTTGAAAAACTGATCTAAAAGAGCCCACCAGGCTCTGTCTGAAAAGTCCCCCAAAAGAGTTGACACCATCTTGATTTATACTGTTTGATGAGAACTCCCTAAGACAGATTTTTAAAGTTTTCTGGAGCTGCTTTTCTCTGAACTTGAAAGATTTCACCATCACCTGAGGCTGGGAACCTAAATTTTTGATGACCCTGTGTAGGTTGGGTGAATCCCACCTGTAAATCCTACTACAAAACATACCATGGCTCAGGCAAAGAAAGCTTTTAAAGTAACTGTCTGTCCCTGTGAACTTGCTGATGAGCAGGGATTGAGTTGCACCCTTTTAACAAAACTTGGGTGAGGGCAACTTTCTCCTGGTTTCACATGAAAAGTTTCCAGAGTGCTCAGAAGCAGCACTGCACAGCTGGGGAATTTTCAGTTTGGGAAGGAATTTGTCTTTCTGATAATGAGTTACTCCATTAATCTTGAAATTCAGGACCCTGGAGGGACAATCCTTCCTTTGTCATCTAATTTAAAAAAAAATTCAGCAGGATGATGGGGCACTGTTGCCTCACATATCAGCTTAATTCTCTTGGAGGTGAAGGGTATCTTATCAGTGAGTTTATTTCACATGTGCTCTGATCTGGTCTGGGGGAGAATTAGTCCTGTGGGACTGATATTGTGAACATGGGGCTGCAGGAATGGCCACAGAAACATCTACAGGAGGGATCCTCATCACTTCTCATAAGATTTTTCGAGGCTTCTTAGATCTTTTCAAAGCCCTTTGTGGACTCGGGCATCAACACATATTCCACAGAGTCTGCCTGAAATCAGAAACAAGGAGCAGTGGTTAAATTGTCAGCAGCTTGAGGTCATCTCAGTTTGATTTATAAGATCCAGAAGGATGGAGGAGGGATGAATGTGATTGCACTGTAACTGAGAGCCATTCTCTGAAGATCAGAGGACTTTGCTCCACCTGTCAGAGAGTCAGGCATCAACATTCATGTGTGTGATGGGACAGGAGCTGTGGATTGAAGCACACATCATGACAATGGGGCAAGTTCTGCTCCTTTTGGGTACATGCAACTTCATAGAAACCCCCACGTCTGGGATCTAAAGCAGGTTTCATGCCTGACTTCTGAAAGGAATGGGTTCACATCAGGTAGATTTTGGTTATGAACACAGGTAGGACTATCTAGAACTTAATAAAGTGGTATTAATGTCATAATGTATTGCTGACAGGGTGCTGTAGTATAAAGGATTCTTCAATAAGCAGCCCCATTCTCTGTGAGCTCTCCAGGTGACTCAAAACTTGGACAATGAGTTCCCTGGTGGAGATGAAGCTGCTGGATCTCAGGAGAGCCTTTTCTGACCCATAAGCACAGACCATGGCCTTCACTTTTCACACTGCCATGGTCCCTCTGCAGTGGTCCCATGCACACGTGTACATTTACACCTCCCCAGGTGAATCCTGCTCACCTAAATGCAACTAAAAGTGAAATAATGAATAATTACTGTATTTAGCTTTATTCTGATCAGCTTGAATCAAAGCTTGAACACCTTTCCCTTCCAGATGAAGCTGTTCATTTTATCAACAAGCCCAAGACCACACCAGAAATATCAGTCAGTCCTTCTGAAACCCTTGAGCTGGTGTGTGAGGTGTCAGCTGCAAGTGGTGCTGTGGTGTGGAAGAAGGATCAGAGTGAGGTGAAGCAGGACCAGAGGACGATGCTCACCAGCCAGGGGACACAGCGCAAGCTCGTCGTCAAGAAGGTGACACAGCAAGACCAAGGGAGCTATACCTGTGAAACTAAGGATGACAGGACAACATTCCAAGTCAAAGTCAGAGGTGAGGAAATGCTAGGAGTGCCAAAGATGAAGGAATATTCTGTTCTGAGTGGCATCTTGCATTTGGATCATCTCATGATCCCTCTCAGTGAAATCAAGGATGCTCAGAGGGCTTTGGGGCACCTTTCCTGTGCAGACAGATTGAGAGAGTTGGGGTTGTTCAGGATGGAGGGGAGAAGGCTCCAAGGAGGCCTTAGTGTGGCCTTCCAGGATCTGATGGGGCTACAAGAAACCTCGGGAGGGATTTTTTAGGATGTCAGGGAATGACAGGACATGGGGGAATGGATTCAAACTAGAGGAGAATAGATTAAGACTGGATGTTAGGAAGAAGTTCTTCCCCATGAGGGTGGTGAGAGCCTGGCACAGGTTGCCCAGAGAGGTGGTGGAAGTCCCATCCATCCCTGGAAGTTTTTAAGGCCAGGCTGGACAGGGCTCTGAGCAACCTGAGCTGGTGGGAGGTTTCCCTGCCCATGGCAGGGGGGTTGCAACAAAATTATCTTAAAGGTCCCTTCCAACCCTGAAAATTCAGTGATTCTATGAAATATTTCATCCCTTTCACATGATTTTCAGTCAACTGTCATGTCAACAATTTATGCACACACTTCTGCACCCATGATAAATTGTAACCACATAAAACTGGGGGGCAAAGATGATAATTCTGCACCCCTCACAATTAGCTGTGTCAGCAGAAACCTCCTGCAGAATCATAATGTGAGGCCATAGCAGAGGTGCAGAGGCAGAGGAAAGAGAAGGGGGAGGTGTTTGAAGTGTTCTGATGAGATGGAGAGTGACTGAGTCTGAGTGACCCAAGTGGGTAGAAAAGGAGGCACAGTTCATGGATGTGAAGATATGGGGGTTCCTCCCTTCTCATTCACTGGCACCTTGGAGATGCAGAGGAAATAAAAAAGAGAGAAGAAGGAGGAAGGTTCAGGCAGTGTGTGTTGGTGATCTTAAGTCCATGGGTCAAATGTGGGCTCAAATTTTGAGGTGGTTTTTTTTTTGTTGTTTTTGGGGTTTTTTTTGTTTTTGTTTTTTTTTTTTAATTTGTCACCTAATTCTCACGTGACTGTTCACCCAAAATAGAGATGAAGGTTTTTTTGTGTCCTAAGGGGCTGTCAGGGACATGTACAATGACACAGGTGGAACTTCAGTAAGTGCTGGAGAAGAAAACTGCAAAAAAATCCCAATGTGACTCCTGTGGCTTTCTTACAGAGACAGAAGATGTGTTTACAAAGAAGGAGAAGGTACAAAAGGAGGTGAAAGCTGCACTGTCAGAAAATGCCACCCTGAGCTGTGAGGTGGCCCAGGAGAAGACTGAGGTGAAGTGGTACAAGGAGGGGAAACTGATCACCTCGAGTAAGAAATTCAAGGTGGAGTCAGAGGGCAAATCCCGTCGGCTGGTGGTGGGTCAGGTGGAGAAGAAAGATGCTGGGGAATACACCTGTGAGGCTGCTGGCCAGAAACTCACCTTCAGGATTGATGTCACAGGTAGGAGACTGTTTTGGTTCACATTTCACGGTCTTGTCTTCGTGCCTGGGTGTCTCCTCCTGTTGTCTCTCTCAAAAGTGTTAGAAATGCCTCTGAAGTACTTTCTGATGTTGATCAAAGCTACTTGGTGAGGTTGTGTAGGACTGGGCTGATCTTCTGTTTGTGTCTGGACATCCTGATATCAGCTCCTCACCTCCCTCTGTGTCTCCTTAGGCTCAGAGAGTGAACAAAGACTTTTCATTAGCAAGCTCAGTGCTAAAAGGCCTCTTCCAATTTCATGGTCAGTGTTGGTCATGCACAAAAGTCTTGGGTTTCTTTCCTCTTCATTTCATCTTTCCTCTACATATCCTTTCTCCCATAACAGAGGATCACTTGAATTATTCCACATTGTACAAACACGTGTGAACATGGCCTCACAAATCTATGCACCATGAAAACTTTGTGGGTGATGAACAGGAAGGGATGCAGATCCGTGCAACTTGAGTTATGAGCTGCATCTGGGAACCTTCCATCCAGCTCTTCCCCTACCTCTTCTTTTATCTGTCCCTAGTACCCAGTTGGTATTTCTAAAGCTATGAGAAGTGGTGTAAATACTTGTCTACCAAATGAGATGGAAGCAGTAATGTTTAAAAGACATTTAATGTTTAAAAGATCCCTGCTTCATTGTGGCTGCATCGAGAAGGTTTGGGAGCTGATGGCCCCACATTGTACTAAAAAAATCTGGATTGGCTGCTCTGCAGGTATCTGCCACCTGCTAAATCCAAAGGGTGGTGATTTTGTGAGCCCTGCATCTCTAAGGACAGTCATGTGTCCAGGAATGTTTATTTATGGTCACATTTTTACCTTAGCAGCATGGTTTGGAGTCTGAGGATCTAATGCTGAGGTTGTTCTTTCACTCTGGCTACACTAGAGAGATCTTTGCTCTCAGTATATTTTGTGAGAGGCCCAGTAAAGTTTATGTTAGGCTCCAGGGAGCTATGGGCATGCCAGCTGCATCCTGAGTGTTTGTTACTGAATTGGATGATAAGAAGGGGTTTGCTTTTGTGTTGTTTGTTTTTGGTTGTTTTTTTTTTTTTTTTTTCTATATCCACTCTTCTGTCTTCATAACAAAGAATGATTAGGGGACCAGGACATCTCTTATGAGGAAAGGTTGAAGGACCAGGGGTCTTTTTAGTATGGAGTAGACTGAGGTGGGGGGATGTTATCAATGCTTATAAATACTGGAAGGGTAGGAGTCAGGAGGATGGGGCTGGTTTGGTTTTTTACCCAGACAGGACAAGAGTAACAGGCACAAACTTGATTCATAGGAAGTTCCATCTCAACATGAGGAGGAACTTGGTTACTCTGAGGGTGGCAGAGCACTGGAACTGCCCAGAGAGGTGGTGGGGTCTCAATCTCTGAGGATATTCAAATCCCACCTGGACACCATCCTGTGCCACCTGCTCTGGGTGCACCTTCCCTGGTCAAGGTGATCTCCAGAACTCCCTCTCAACCCCTCACATTCTCTGGTTCTGTCTTCACACCCAAATCCCTCAGCGTTACCATTGCACTTCTTGTCTCATATTTGGAGCTGAGCAGAAGGGGGAATCTATTTTCTCCTCTGTTTTCCTACGGTATCAAACACCCTGGGACCAGAATGCTGGCAGAGCTCTGGCATTTTATCAGCCATGTGGCAGAGCAACAACTGCACTGGGAATCTGTTGACTTTCCTGCTCACAGCCATGCTGGAGACCTAAAGTCCTTTCAGGGCATAACTGGAATGCTGTTCCCTTGCAAAGGTTGCAGACTTTACTCCTGCCTTGAGGCATCCTGCTCCCTGCATCTCCTACCTGGGATGTGCAGCAGCTCCTGTAGCATCCAGTTTTCCTCCTTCCCATAGCACCTCTTGTAACTTGGGTCCCCAGGATGTGTGTGGGGTGAGTTGGGGCACTTTGGTTCTTTTTCCTGAATCCTGTAGCTCGTTTTTTTTTTTTTTTTTTTTTTTTTTGCTGCCAAGTTCAGCAAAGGATGGGTTACAGATCTGAGAGGCACCTTCCAGAGAAAATGCAGCATGGGCATCCAGAGACCATTGGTATAAACCCAGCCCATGCTTGGCTGCTGAACCCATCTCATGCATTAATGCAGAAGTGTGGGCAGAAAACAGAGAAATCTGGTGCTTTCACTCTTGAATGTCTCTAGCTGAGGGCTTTTTTTAGCTGCCTGCCTCAGAAACCAAAGATTTTCAGTCCTCTTTCCAACGGGATGACCTCATGGATGCCCAGGGTAACCTAACACCTTTCCTGACAACTGGAGTCCTTGCCTAGCTACTGTTGCTGTATTGCTCATGTGTACAACTGTAATACCACATGCAAATCCAGAGCTCACTGGAAAATGATCCAGTGTGAAAGTCAGGAGGGATTATGAGTACTCTGAGTGGCTCTTTTGCTGGTGAAATCCTCATCTTACTTAATTATCCCCAAGTGCGGTGGATTTCTGGGTCTTAATTAATCCCCTTGCCATTGCTCTCAGAAAGGTTTGAACTGGTTCCTGTACTCCAGGGGTCCATAAAAACTTCCCTATTTCAGGGGCATCTTGAAGGTGAGATGCTTAGTGATGAGTATTGGGATGCAGCTGTAGCTTTTTGGATTAATATAAAAAGAAGCAGGTGCTGCACACCTTGGAACAAATATCCCAGTATTTCAAGATTCACAAAATGGAGTAAAATCCTTATTTAAAGTTAGCAAAAGCTCCACGTCCTGAAACTGGTTTTCCTGTTTCAGTGGAACTGCACCAGTTTCAGCTGAGGGTGGTAATGTCATCTGCTCTGGACACTTGTTGAACTTCAGCCAGCAATTTGCCTTAAAAATTTATTGCAATTAATCACTTCATAGGTTGATTAAAAGTTTTGGTCACCTTTCCTGTCACTATGAAAATGTTTTATATTAAAGGCCAAAAATGCAGAGGACAATTGAATAACCCACCTGGAATATTCCTGCCCTGCTAACTTGGAATTTTAAATGCTGCACCCACTGACCCCAGCTGGGTTATAACTCCTTTCTTTAGAGCACTCTGTGTATTCCCATCTGTAGATGAAAGTTGAAATGTTTGTAATTTTGGGACCAGTTTTGAAAGTAAATTGTGGTGTCTGCTCCAGTTTTTTTTTAGATATTGAAATGCTGTTTAATCTGGAGTGGGCAGGCTGTGCAATATTGATGTCAAGCCTGTGGATTGCATGTAGTGCCATGGTCAGCAGTGCAGGAACCTGACCTGAGCTGCCCCTGCTCCTTAACCTCCCAGGCAGCTGCTACCACTCAGAGTACAGAGATGAGAGAGATGGTGTGCAGAGGAGAAAGTCACCAAAGAGGAGGAAAAAGTGGCAATAGGAGGCTGGTGGGAGGTTATGGAAAGGGTGGCTGCCCCATCCCTGGAAGTGTTCAAGGTCAGGTTGGATGGGGTTGGAGCAACCTGGGCTGGTGGGAGGTGTCCCTGCCCATGCAGAGGGTTGGAATGAGATGATCTTTAAGGTCCCTTCCAACCCAAACCATTCCATGATTCTGTACAAATAAATCCAAACCAATGTTACTTACAGTAAGAGATCCTGTAGAGCACCTACACAAAATACATGCAATATTTTATTCTCCCAAGCTATTTGTGTGGTACCTATTTTTTCCTGTTTCCCTATTTCAGAGACAGAAGATGCATTTGTCAACAAGGAGAAGGTGCAGAAGGAGGTGAAAGCTGCACTGTCAGAAAATGCCACCCTGAGCTGTGAAGTGGCCCAGGAGAAGACTGAGGTGAAATGGTACAAGGAAGGGAAACTGATCACCTCGAGCAAGAAATTCAAGGTGGAGTCAGAGGGCAAATCCCGTCGGCTGGTGGTGGGTCAGGTGGAGAAGAAAGATGCTGGGGAATACACCTGTGAGGCTGCTGGCCAGAAAATCACCTTCAGGATTGATGTCACAGGTGGGAAAAGACTCTTTGTGCCATCCTTCTTATTCCTGGAATATTTAGAAGGTTGAATATAACAGTTAACATACATATTCTATGCCAAAAATCTTTAAAACAAATAATAAAATGAAAAAAAAAAAATCTTTAACAAGGATGGAGCTCCATCCTTGAAAAACTTTGGGAACCACCCACCTCTTTTGGAAGAGGGCCCTGAAAAGAAGAGCACTGATTGATGTCACAGGTAGGAGATACATTGGTGCTCATATCAGAAAAGTCCATCAGTTCCTTTTACTACAGAGGAAAACCAGACATTTTCTGAGCTTCAGGGTCCAGGTGGCCTAAACCTTCATTGTGGGTTGATCAGGCAAGCAGTCTGTAGGCTTTTAACTTGATTTTTGTGATGGATCCCACTCAGCACTTCTTGCTGTTATTTAATTTCAGAGTAAGAAAGTCTTGAAGACCTTCACATACTCTGTTGTGATTCAGAGATATAAAGGTAGTGACATCTCCCAGGTTTGTAGGAAAATGGGTCTGGAATCATGCTCATGAAGTACACCTGGAGTGGGCAGGGCTGAACCTGGAGCTGCAGGGGTGAAGGAGATTGGGTTCATATATGCATTACATTAAGGAACAAAAAGTTGGATTTCTTGCAGACCTGTGGGGATTTCAAGAGCCGTAATTCCTGGAGCACTGGTTAATTTTGGTCAGAAATGGCTGATGTGCTGTTTGTTCTCAGGCTGTACAAAGGAACATGTCTGAAGTGTGGGTGGGACTGATCCAAATAGAACAGAGCTATGGGAAGGTCTTGTAACCAGGGTCTCACATGTGGCTGTGAACATTTCATCCACTGTGGACATGTGGATTATTTTTAATTTGCTTCTCACATCCCACAGAAGCAGAGGAAGCTTTCACCAACAAGGAGAAGGTGCAGAAGGAGGTGAAAGCTGAACTGTCAGAAAATGCCACCCTGAGCTGTGAGGTGGCCCAGGAGAAGACTGAGGTGAAATGGTACAAGGAGGGGAAACTGATCACCTCGAGCAAGAAATTCAAGGTGGAGTCAGAGGGCAAATCCCGTCGGCTGGTGGTGGGTCAGGTGGAGAAGAAAGATGCTGGGGAATACACCTGTGAGGCTGCTGGCCAGAAAATCACCTTCAAGATAGACATCCCAGGTGAGTGATTATCTCATTATAAGTTTTTTTTTATGTAGCTACAAAGAAAGTTTGCTACTGACAGATGTACTTCTAGCCCTGGTCTTTATAGGGCTGCAAGAGAACTGATGTGGTTATTCTTGAAGGTCAGTACTCAGGGCATGTTTTGGGATGCTAAAAGTCCACTTAGGAGAGTATTTGTCCTGTTTTTTGACCAGGACAAAGGATCTAAGAACAAGATGAACGTGCATCAACCCACCCACTTTTTAGGAGTCTGTAGCTCCACCCTGAGAATCTGTAGTGTCCATCTCTGCTGGGACAGAGGCTCTGTGCCACACCAATGCAAAATGTGGTTTTTCTGAGTGGCTTTGCCAGTGTGACTGCAGGTGGAACTGCACAACACGTTTGATTTGGTGTGTGAGTTCAGGTCACTATGCAGTTGTTTGTGTTTGTTGGTAAATCAGTTCTCTCCTTGCTGCTAGTTAGTTTTGTGGAAATTATTGCTCACTACTTCCTCTCTCATCTGCCTTGCTTCTGTCTTGCTTGAAAGGAAGAGGGAAGAATACCTGTATTTGATGTGTAGATGTTTCTTCTCTGATTGTGGACCAGAATAAAAACTTAAAGATGCATCAAACTAAAAGCACCTCCCAGGAAGTGATGTGGGACGATGCACTTGGATTTGGAGACAAGATTTGCCCTTTCCTTCTTTCAGTGGATTCATCCAAAGCTGGAATCTAACCACAACTATTTAGAAGTGTGCATCTGCACAACCTGGTGCACCACTCACCCCTCTGAGCTCTTATTTTGGACCCAGCTATGAATACAGCCTTGGGGAGGTACCCAGCAGAGAGAGACCTGGGGGTGCTGACTGGGAACCAGCAGAACATGAGCCAACAGTGTGCCCAGGTAGCCAGGAAGACAAATGGCATCCTGGCCTGCATCAGGGCCAGTGTGACCAGCAGGACCAGGGAAGTGATCTGCCCTTGTGCTCAGCCTTGTACCTTGAGTGCTGTGTAGAGTTTTGGGCATCACAGTATAGGAAGGAGGTGGTGGAAGTGGTGTAGAGAAGGGCAAATGGGCTGATTTAGGGGCCTGGGGGACAGGGCTTAAAAGGAGAGGCTGAAAGAGCTGGGGTTGTTCAGCCTGGAGAAGAGGAGGCTGAGGGGAGACATTATGGCTCTCTACAGCTCCCTGAAAGGAGGTTGGAGTGATGCTGGTGTTGACCTCTTCTCCCCAGGGACTGTGATAGGACAAGAGGAAATGGGTTCAAGTTGCATCAGAGGAGGTTCAGGTTGGATATTACAAAAAAAAATTTCTTTACTGAAAGAGTAGGGAAGCAATGGAACAGGTTGGCCAGGGAGGTGGTGGAGTCACCATCCCTGGAGATATTAAAAAACCCCAGGTAGCTGTGGCACTTCAGGAGATGATTGAGTGGCTAAGGTGGTGGAGGGCTGATAGTTGGGCTTGATGATCTTGAAGGTGCATTGCAACCAGAATGATTTTATGTGGTCATGTATCTTATGCACTGGAGATGGTTTTTGGCTGCTCTTGTACCCAGTGTGGCCCAAGTGCCACTGTGACACTACTGCCCTGAGGTTCCTGTGACTGCCAGCTGGGCTCTGTGAGGGACACAATTGTTGGGTCCTCTGCTTGCCCTGCAGCCACCTCTGCTGGGGAGGGACCCTACAAGGAAACTGGAGAGAAATCTGCTGCATTCTCCTTTGTGTTTGGCAGCTCTTCCTTGTGCCAGAAAAACCATGGTAATGATTATTTCATGGCTTAGTTAGTTGACTTTTTAGTGACTAGGTAGTGTCTTTTTTTTTTTTTCTCTAGCTCTCTGCAGGTTGTAGGAACCATACAGGGTAAGACTGAGATCATTAATTGATTTTAAACACTGCCTTAGAAAGCAGAAGTTGTTGGGAAAATTATAGCAGATTATAAATGGAACGGTGAAAAACAGAAATTAACAAAGGATCTTCCCAGGTTGTTTTTGGAGCTTCTGTTTCTCTGGAGCTTCTTTTTGCTTCTTTTTTTCCCATGGAAGGATCTTCTCATCCAGGACCAGGAGATCTTGATCCTCTGCTGGATGTATCCAGGCACTGAAGTGCTCTCAGCAGTGGTTTGTCCTTGCAAATTAACCCAAAGTCTTCCTTTGAGGAAGGAGAGCTGTTGGCAGGAATAAGGGGGGGTTATGGGAGATTTTTGGATGAAAACCCAAAGACTGGCCTGTTTTCAGGGCATCTGAGAAACAGTCATCCTGATAAGAGAAAATCCCACGGTTTGTTGCACAGTGGGGGTTCACTTTGGAATTAGCACCAACCTCTCCAGGGTGACATGGAAGGGACCTCACTGTCACCAACCTTCGTTGCATGTCACATCCTCTCCATGAACAGGGATAAAGAAGAGTTTTCTACCCCCTGGAAGTGTTTTTCATGTCACAGGCTTTGAGGTACTTGGCTCCCATGGAAAGGGGGACAAGCATTTTGTCTGCAAGATACAGGTGAGTGTTATCCAGTCCCATTGCTGCTGAAGAAAAGGGCAGTGCTCAGATTTTGCAAATGGATAAATGCAAGAAAGAAGAGCAGAGAGGAAGAGGCTCCATCTCTTGCCACCAAGAGAATTACTGCTCACCTTCCATGAAAAGTGGGACTCATTTGGGTTCCCTTCAAGACTGATGAGGTAGTATGGTGGAGAACCAGAACTGGAAGGTGGGGGATATAACCCTCTGTGATTTAACCCTAGATCACCTTTTTTTTTTTTCTTTTTTTTTTCCCCCTTTCTTTGGATTCAAGATTGACCAGAACAGAAGCACCAAGCAGGCTTTGTACCATTCTCCTGAGGAAAATTCAAACACCTGAAAACTGTCACAGAAAAGCATTATCTAAGATGGAATAGAACCTGTGAGATAAAGAGTCTCTCACTTGGCCTCCTTGAAGGGCAAAACATCTGCTGAGAGAAGGCAAGAGCCAAAGTGCTCAACTTAGCCTGGTCACTTCCTAGGATCATTGGCTTTCTTTCTTCAAAAATGTGATATGAAGAGCTCTGAAAAATCCACCTTCTTTGCATCATGGTCTCACTTTCTGCCTTGTCTATCTGTATTTCTGCTGCTTTGTTACATGTCTTAATCTCCTTTATGAACATGGATCCAACCTGACTTTTGGCAAATTTTCCTTCCTACAGTTCTTGACTCCATAACCACAACTTTCCAGCAGATTCACCCTTCTCTTTTGTTTTTTTTTCCCCATTTCTTATTTGTGCTTTGCTATTCAAAGGATTTGGAAGAGTAGTTATCTACTGAGTAGTTACCTATTTTTTAGATGGCTTTGCTTGTATTTTCCTTTCTGCTTTTCTAGTGGTTAAGATGTAGATTCTGAACAATTGAGTATGAAGATACCAGGTTTTACACTGACTCTTGAACAAATTGTTCTTTTCTTCCTTAAACCTTTTCTTCCTTAAACCTTTTCTTCCTTAAAACTTTTCTTTCTTCAACCTTTTCTTTTTTCAACCTTTTCTTTTTTCAACCTTTTCTTTCTTCAACCTTTTCTTTCTTCAACCTTTTCTTTCTTCAACCTTTTTTCTTCAACCTTTTCTTTCTTCAACCTTTTCTTTCTTCAACCTTTTTTCTTCAACCTTTTTTCTTCAACCTTTTTTCTTCAACCTTTTTTCTTCAACCTTTTTTCTTCAACCTTTTTTCTTCAACCTTTTTTCTTCAACCTTTTTTCTTCAACCTTTTTTCTTCAACCTTTTTTCTTCAACCTTTTTTCTTCAACCTTTTTTCTTCAACCTTTTTTCTTCAACCTTTTTTCCTTAAACCTTTTCTTCCTTACTTAGTTCTTATAATTAACAAAGCTTTCCTAGTTCTAAATAAGCGTGTAAGAGATATTTTTGTTGATTCCTCTATTTATTTTAGACCAGACCATCTTATAACCCCTATATCCAAGGTTATTTCCTATTCCCAGCTTCTAAACTGATGTTTCTGGAACTTACCAAAACCAAGTCTAAAATCAGATTACTCTTTTTGATTCAATGTCTGCCTGATTGGAGACTTTGGCATCTATTAAAAAAGCCAAGAAGCTGCTGGCACAGCTCCAACAGAGGCTCCCGAGATGACCAGGGGGCTGGAGCACATCACATTTGTTCAGGCTGGAGAAGAGAAGGGAAAAAGGAGGTTTTATTGCAACCTGCACCTATTTAATGGGATGATATAGAATTAAAAGCTCCATGTTGTTCTCAAAGATGTGCTGTGATGGGAGAAGGGTCCAGTTTGGAACATGGGAGGTTCTGAAAAGAAAAATTTGCACCAGGAGGATGCTCAAGCTCTGGAACAGGAACCTTGAGGGTTCAAGGTGTCCAATGATGGAGGTGTTCATGGCCCTGTGTTAATTGATGTAATTTTACCTCCTGTCAGTGGGGAAGTGGGACTGGATGACCTCCAGAGATCACTCCTAACCCAAAGGATTTTATGACTGGAGTTTTGTACTATTATGGAACAGCAATGATGTTCCATAATATGAACCCCATATAAATCTTAAGGAAGCTATTCCAGTGCTTAGGCATCTATTGAATAACCTTTATAATTTTTTTCCTAAAAATTCATTGGGAACATAGATGGGGACAGTTCTGGAAAATGAAGGGTCCTGCCTGGAGGACATCCTATTTTCTGCTAATATACACCCAAACCCTTTCTGCAAGTGGACAGAACATATCCATCTCCCTAAGGGAGTCCATCCTGCTTGCTCTGCCAGGAGTGACCATACAGAGCAGGTGTAGTAGGAAACCTGGTGGAAGCCTGAAGATCAGGCATTGCAGTTCTTGCTGCCTAAAGCATCAGTAGCCAGAAAAAATGTGCTGTTTGGAATCAAGCTCTTCCTGCCAGTGCTCTTCAAGCATTTGCTTGACTCTGACTCTAATAATCTTTTTAATTTTATGGCTGCTTAATTGAAATTGGCATCTACCAGGTGGTCTCCCACTGAAAAACCAATAGGATCTTGGAAGCAGAACTTTTTTTTTTTTTTCTGGGCTTTTCCCCCCTAGATTTTTCCTTCATTCTCATCTTGCAGATGATGTGTTTGAACACAAAGATAAAGTGCAGAAGGAGGTGAAGACAACGCTGGAGGAGAACATCACACTGAGCTGTGAGGTGGCCCAGGAGAAGACTGAGGTGAAATGGTACAAGGAGGGGAAACTGATCACCTCGAGCAAGAAATTCAAGGTGGAATCAGAGGGCAAATCCCGTCGGCTGGTAGTGGGTCAGGTGGAGAAGAAAGATGCTGGGGAATACACCTGTGAGGCTGCTGGCCAGAAAATCACCTTCAGGATTGATGTCACAGGTGGGAAAAGACTCTCTGTGCCATCCTTCTTATTCCTGGAATATTTAGAAGGTTGAATATAACAGTTAACATACATATTCTATGCCAAAAATCTTGAAAACAAATAAAAGATTAAAAAATAATCTTTAAGAAGGATGGAGCTCCATCCTTGAAAATCTTTGGGAACCACCCACCTCTTTTGGAAGAGGGCCCTGAAAAGAAAAGCACTGATTGCACCTCTCCAACCCCAAATGTTGGTGTAACCAAACAGGTCCACAGCACAGTTGGTTCTCAGTGAAATTCAAAGCAGGGTGATGGTGAAAAGTGGGAGGGTGTCTGCTCAGTCTCTGCACTCAAAACACAACAAAAAACCCACAAACTCACCCCAAAGCAGTTTGAGTGTCCTACCGATGGTTCTAGGTGTGTTTTGTCAAGTCAGAGGCTTGGTTGGAGTTTTTTGTTTTATATATTTGTTTTATATATTTGTTTTATATATTTGTTTTATATATTTGTTTTATATATTTGTTTTATATATTTGTTTTTATATATTTGTTTTATATATTTGTTTTTATATATTTGTATTTATATATTTGTTTTCATATATTGTATTATGGTGTTATTTGTTAGCCATGAAAGGGGACTGGGCATCATCTCTTGGGGACACTGCAATTATCTCTTTTCAGAGCCAGAAGTGGTGTTTACCAACAAGGAGAAGGTGCAGAAGGAGGTGAAAGCTGCACTGTCAGAAAATGCCACACTGAGCTGTGAGGTGGCCCAGGAGAAGACTGAGGTGAAGTGGTACAAGGAGGGGAAACTGATCACCTCGAGCAAGAAATTCAAGGTGGAATCAGAGGGCAAATCCCGTCGGCTGGTGGTGGGTCAGGTGGAGAAGAAAGATGCTGGGGAATACACCTGTGAGGCTGCTGGCCAGAAAATCACCTTTAAGATTGATGTCACAGGTGATTGACATATCTTGTCCAGATTAAAGTTAAAGTTAATACAGTAATAATTATAATAACAATTACACAATGAGTCAGATGCTGTAGTCTGCTCTTCCTTGTGCCCTGGAGGCTTCACCTGATTTTCTGTGCCTGCTTGTCTGGGCTGGTAGGGATGGGAATATTTGGCTCTAGCATGGTGCAAACACCTCTCTCATTTTTATTCTCTTTATGTAGTAATTGAAGATATAAATATAGTAGAAATAATAATCAAGATATCATTTGGATCCCTCCCATTGCTTGGATTTCAGGGGTTGACTTTTGAACACTGAGCCTCTTGAAAGGGAAGGCCCATTCAAAAAAAATCAATTTTTCATAACATTTATGGTCCCATTTCTGAAAAGTGAGAGGCTTTGTGCTTTGCCATTTGAGTGGCACTTGTGGAGATGGGTTGAAAACTCAGCACTTTTCCTGATTTTGTGGTGTTGTGTTTGAGATCTCAGCCTTCTGAGGTGACTTACTGCTTCTGAGAAGTGGTAAATGTCCCCTAAATCGTGAAAGATTCCTAGAAATGGCTCTTTTGGAACTGGATTAACAAGGTGTCCAAACAGCTTTACACATGGGATGATGCTAAAGGGAGTTTTGATGCTGTAAAGAACCTTGGGTACCTTGCCAGCCATGATCCTGAGCACTGCAGGGACATCTTTGTCCCTTTGAAGGTCACATTTATAACAGTGGAAGAAACCATGCAGACTCTGTTCCAGAAGCTCACAGTGCTCTGTGAGTGACCTTGACATTTTTAAACACAAGAAGCTTTCCAGCTTTTGGTGATGTGCAGGACAAGATGTTCTTTTGGAATGTTTGAATGAAATGTTTTGGCATGTGGTGGCTTGCAACCAGAGGGTTGATGGCAAGGATCCTCTTGGTCCTCTCCATTCCTTGGCTTTTGCTTTCCTTGTTCCCACATTGTGATTTGGAGACACAGAAGGATAGATCTTATCCAGTGAAGTCAATTGGATTAGGAAACCTAAGTTTTGTTTTTTTTTTTTCTTTTTTTCTTTTTTTTCCCCCTTTTTTTTTAAAATTTTCTCTTTTTTTCCTTCTTTCTTCTTTCTTCTCCTTTCTTCTTCTTTATTTTTTCTTCTTCTTTCTTCCTCTCTCTTCTTCTTTCTTCTTCTCTCTTCTTCTTCTTTCTTCTTCTCTCTTCTTCTTCTTTCTTCTTCTTTCTTCTTCTTTCTTCTTCTTTCTTCTTTCTTCTTCTTTCTTCTTCTTTCTTCTTCCCTCTTCTTCCCTCTTCTTCTTTCTTCTTTCTTCTTTCTTCTTCCCTCTTCTTCCCTCTTCTTCCCTCTTCTTCCCTCTTCTTCCCTCTTCTTCCCTCTTCTCTCTTCTCTCTTCTCTCTTCTCTCTTCTCTCTTCTCTCTTCTCTCTTCTCTCTTCTCTCTTTTCTCTTTTCTCTTCTCTCTTCTCTCTTCTCTCTTCTCTCTTCTCTCTTCTCTCTTCTCTCTTCTCTCTTCCCTCTTCTTCCCTCTTCTTCCCTCTTCTTCCCTCTTCTTCCCTCTTCTTCCCTTTTCTCCCTTCTTCTCCCTTCTTCTCCCTTCTTCTCCCTTCTTCTCCCTTCTTCTCCCTTCTTCTCCCTTCTTCTCCCTTCTTCTCCCTTCTTCTCCCTTCTTCTCCCTTCTTCTCCCTTCTCCTCCCTTCTCCTCCCTTCTTTCTGCATTTAGAGCCAAAAGTTGCCTTTATAAACCAAGAAAAAGTCCAGAAGGAGGTGAATGCTGTCCTGACAGAAAGTGCCACCCTCAGCTGTGAGGTTGCACAGGATGAAACCGAAGTCAAATGGTACAAGGATGGGAGACTTCTTGCTTCTTCTAGAAAATTCAGAATGGAGACTGTGGGCAAAACCCGGCGCTTGGTTATAGACCAACTGGAGAAGAAAGATGCTGGGGAATACACTTGTGAGGCTGCAGGCCAGAAGATGACCTTCAAACTGGAACCAACTGGTGAGGGCTCACCCAAGCAGCTCTTTGTGGGAGGAACTGGATACTCCCAGTGGCCATGGTGCAGGCATTTCCCAGAGAGAATTATTGAGCCCCAATAATATGCATTGATTTGACCTTTTTAATCAAGCAGTGTGGAACTGGAAAATCTGTCTGAAGATTTTATTTTATTTTATTTTATTTTATTTTATTTTATTTTATTTTATTTTCTATGGAAATTCTATGTAATTTCTTGCTTAGCCTCTCCTTTGCACAGTCTATCACCTGAGCTTTTTTTTCACCCAGACTTTTCACTTCTGAAAGCAGAACTGGGAAGTTTTGAAGTGTAGAAGTAGAGAAAGGTGGATAAGAAATGCTGATCTGCTGCTGTGTGTGCCCCCAGGTTGCCCAGTTTTGTGGTAAAGCTTTGCACAAGGTAGAGAAAAAGACAAAATTCAGGGAATACAGCAAGAAAGAAGAAAATAGGCCACACATTCAGGTTTAGCATATTAATATTTCTTCTTAATTAGATCTAAAATCCAAAAAATGGGAAAGGAAATAGTTATACTGGTCATTTTACTTCTAAGAAATGAGCTTTTGGGGGACAGCAAATAAAATGTATCTTTGTATTTCCTTTCTTTTGCTTCTCTTCCAAGCAGAAATTCTGGGTGGCCTGGCAGATAATTTTTTTTTTTTTCCTGGCTCAGTAGACAATTACACCAGTAAATATTCTGTCATATTCCCTGGGTTTTTACAGATTATGGAAGAGCTGTTGTGAGTCACGGAGAGTACTAGAAAGTTGTTAAATTGAGATTGAAGTGCTTATTTTTCTTATTTTAACCTCTTTCCTAGAACCAGAGGCTAAATTTGAAAACAAAATCATCCAGAAGGAACCTCTCGTTGTTCAAGAACATGAAAGCATCACTCTGACTACTTCAGTAACCCCTGAAACTGCTGCAGTGAAGTGGCTCAAGGATGGGACAGAAATCAAGGCCAGCAAGAAATATGAGATCAAGAGTGAGGGGGCATCCAGGACCCTGACAGTGAAGCTGGCTGAGGGCACAGACACTGCTGTGTACACTTGCCAGACAAAGAATGACAAGCAGGAATTCAAAGTGCAAGTGAAAGGTGAGCAGGGAGGAGCACACAGGTCATGTCCCAACACAGGAGCTACGTTTCCCCCTTTTCAGGACAACAGAGTCACAGAATCCCAGGTTGGAAGGGACCTCAAAGCTCATCTGGTCCAAGTTTCCTTGGTAAAAGCAAGGTCTGGACAAAGATGGCCAAGTGTCCTGTCCAGGTGAATCTTAGAAGTGTCCAATGTTGGGAAATCCCTGACTGATTCCCAAGGCTGATGGTTCTCATTTTGAATAATTTCAGTGGGATGGGTAGGATGGAGATGAAGCCCAAAGTCTCCACCTTCCAAATACCCAACTGTCCCTTGCTGGCCTCTCAGGGTTTTCAGGAAGCTACAAGGGGTGATTTTCCTGCTATTTGGTCCCCACTGTCACCCCTGTTTCTGTCTCATCCTCACCCTGGGGCATGGCAGAGCCTTTGCTCTTCACCCCTCTGCTCACCAGCAAGACAAAGCTGATGAGGATAGAGACTGGGAGTTAAAAACTTGGTGAAACAGGACCTGAATTGCATCCTCCTCTGTTCCTGGAGTACTGCACCAGGGAGGCTGCACCCTGGTCAAGGCTGAGGGTATAAATGGACAGGAGGGATGAGGGACATCTGGTCCACAGATGGAGATGAGAGGGCTGATGTCCCAGAACAAAGATCTGCCCATTTCTCTTCAGACACTCAGACTGGAGGTGTCTGCAGCTGAAATGCACCCTCTCAGATCCCTTTGGAGTCACTCATAGGTCACAACCCACCCTCCTTATCAAAAGGTGCTCTCCAAGATGAAAGAAATCAAACCCTGGATTTCTCTGACTCTGTTGGCTGTGCATCCCGTGACAGAAGAGACAAAGGTGGCTGGATCTTGTGCATCCACATGGATTTACACATTCAGGCAGGCAAATCAGGCTCTGATGTATAAATACCCCATGGTCTCATTGGTTATGAAATTAGAAAGAAAGGAAAGCAAAGCTCACCCCTGTCTAAAACAGTTCTTGCTGCACTGAATGACAATGACATTAAAATTTCATGTCAAATGAATCTCTCTAAATTCCCACCATTCTGATTTGTCTCTCTCTACCCTGATCCCAAAACCTGTTTGGTTTCTGATTTTATATTTCTTTTCAAGTTGACCAGAAAGGTTTTATTTTTGGTTTGTTTTTTTTTTTTTTTTTTTTTGAACAAGTTTCTCATCTTTTCCTTTCTCATCATTTTTCCTTCTTCTGCTTCTCAGAAATCCCAGTGAAGTTTGCCAAAAAACTTGAAGCTGGTAATGCTGAGATTGGGGGCAGCATCTCTTTGAGCTGTGAGGTGAGCCATGCCAGAGGGAAGGTGGTGTGGAGCAGGAATGGTGTTGAGATCAAGCCCAGCAAACGCTTCCAGATTCACGAGGAAGGGGTCAAGAGGACACTGAAAATAACAGGGATCAGGGCTGAGGATGAAGGAGAGTATTCCTGTGAATCCAGAGATGACAAAACAAGCATTACCATCACCCCTAAAGGTATGGACTCTAGAACTCCATGGAGACAAAGTTGAGTTTGTTTGCATGTGTCTGTTGTCTCCTGTGTCGACAGCAAAATTCAGAACTCCCCTTCCTCTCTGGGAACAGTTTTTGAGTTCTTTTCTGGGAGGGTGGTTGAGACCCTGGCCCAGTTTTCCCAGAGAAGCTGTGGCTGCCCCATCCCTGGAAGTGTTCCAGGCCAGGTTGGATGGGGCTTGGAGCAACCTGGGCTGCTGGGAGGTGTCCCTGCCCTTGGGAAGGGCTGGAACTAAGTGATCTTAAAGGTCCCTTCCAACACAAACCATTCTAGGGTTCTATGATTTTGAGATCTCTCAGATCTCTTAATATGTGGGCAAATTTCCCTTCACAGTGAATTAAGTTATCTCAAATCCAAGATGGGAATTTTCCTCCCTCTTTATTTTCCCTTTTGTTTCTGGCATCTTTGTTTACAAAACTTATTGGGACGTGGGAAAGGTGCTGACCCATTATTGTCATCACTCACTGTCAATAATAAAAATTGATGATTCCAATAATATTTTCAAAGCTATTGGCTCTTTGAAGGTGTTTATGCCACTTGAGGCACTTCAGGAAGTGGTCTAGTGGGTGATAAAGATATTGAGATATATATTTATACTTTATTCAACAAGGAGGGTGTTGGCAGTTGGACACTGTGACTTGTGAAGTCTTTCCAACTCTGACAGCTCTGTGATTCTGTAATCCCAGATGTTTTCTTCTTACCCATCAGCTCCCAGAGTGGTGAAATTCGTTACAAGCCTCAACAGTGTGGTCTCTGAGGAGGGAAAAGAGGCTGTGTTCAGGTGCACTGTGTCTCCCAGTGATGCTGTGGTCACCTGGTTCAGGAATGGCACCAAGATTGAAGGCAGCAAGAAGTTCCTGATCTCCCAGCAGGACACCAACCACAGCCTCACCATCACTGATCTGACTTTGGAAGATGCAGCTGAAATCACTGCCAATGCTGAGGGTGTAGAAAGCTCAGCCAACCTCCGAGTCCGAGGTAGGAAAGCCATAATGTCCCTTGGAGTGGCTGTCACTGATGCTGGGACCTGTGATGCCTCATGTGGCCTTCCCCCTGACTGGTTACATGAACAGGAGGGAAATCTTTCTTCTGCATCCTTAAATATGGGTGCCCAGAATGCATTGGGACTGAAGATACAGAAGCCACCATTTTAACTCGCTCTGAAAGCTTGGTTTCTGCAACCCCTACGTCGTTACTAATATCTCTTCTCCTTTGACAGAGGCCTCAATCTCATTCAAGAAAAAACTGGAGGCCAGGACAGTTGAAGAGAGGGACACAGTGACCTTGGAGGTCGAGCTGACCAAACCTGCAGAGGTGAAGTGGATGAGGAACAGCATTGTACTGAAACCCAGTGAAAAAATAGAGATCAAAGCTGAAGGAACAAAGCACACCCTGGTGGTGAAGGACATCTCCTTTGCAGACAGGGGCTTCTACTGCTGTGAGAGTCCTGATGACAAAACCCAAGCCAAGATCAATGTGGAAAGTAAGTTGAATCATCTCCAGTTCTATAAATACCCTGGGCAGGGTTTGGAGGTGGACTTTGGTCCCTTCCATTCTCATAATGGTCACTGCCACCCCTACCTTCCATGGGGACACAACCATGGGCTTGGCCACCAGTCAAAAAAACAGTAAAAAGAGAACAGTTGGCTCATTATTGTTGCCTCCATCTTGTCCCAGCAGCTTTCAGTCATGCTGTTGACCATTTAGCTTCCTCCCCACTCCTTTGAAATTTCTCTCTGTCTGGTAGACACTGTTTTTTCCATTCCCTCCAGCCATCCATTGCCCTAATTCTCCTCTGCAAATGACCTCTTTCAGAATGTCTCTTTGTGTTCAATGAAGGTTAAAAATGCTACAAAAGCAAATCCTCTATCCGAGGATGCTGTCCTTTCAAGTAAGCCAATGGTGTCTCTGCTCTCACCCTGTACCTCTGTCCTTTTTTTCCAACATCTTTTTGTCATGATCATTAGATGAAGACAGGACTTAAGCACTTCAGGACAATCTAATTTTGTCTGTGAAACCCCTGCCACCAATTGGTGCTCTGTAAGTTATAAATAGAAATTAAGGATGGACTCAATAACAGATTTCAAGTACATAAAAGGCTGCTATAAAGGGGGAGGGAACAATCAGTTCTCCACGTGGAAATAACAACAGGAAATAATGGACTTTGAATGCAATGAGAAAAATTCAGGTTATACACTCAAAAAGCTTTTAAGTGTTTGGAGGGCAGAATAAGCTGTCTGGAGAGGTTTCAGAGCCTCCATCATGGGTTTAGTGAATTCTCTGTCTGGGATGATGTAAAGAGCTGAGCACATCCTAGAGCAGGAGAGAAAGACTGGATGATTTTTCTAGGTCTTTCCAGCTTTATAACATTGAGGTCTTCTGATGCCATCAGAAATACATAAACAAATAATGACAAACTTTATGGACTGCTAAGACAGCTTCATCTTCAGAACTGCTTTAGCATCCTCATTTGGGGTAGGTACCATTTCTGCTGGCAGCTACTCATTTTTTTTTTTTTTTTTCCAAGCTGAATAGCTCTAGAAAAATATTTTACCAGTGATTCACAGCTGGTAGATTAGGCTGGGATTCATGCAGCCTAAATCTAGCATAGAATCATAGAATCTGCTGAGTTGGAAGGGACCCATCAGCATCACCAAATTAAACCCCTGTCCCTGTGTAGGGCACCCCCAGAATCACACCAGGTGCCTGAGAGCACCATCCAAATATTTCTTGATTTTAAGCAGCTTCGGTGCTGTGACCACTTCCCTGGGGAGCTTTTTGGTGGTGTAGGACTGGTGGTTGTACTTGATCTTGAAGGTCCTTTCCAACCATGATGATTCTCTGAGTCAATAATTCTATAAATAAATATACCACTGTCACTTCTATAGGTAAATATAGCCATGTATGGTGAAAATGTGCTTGGAAGAGTGTGGTGCAGGATGGGGCCATTTCTTGCTCATCTTCTCTCCCACATTGCATCCCAGGACATGTTTTTTTTCAGGCTGGGTGATACTCAGTTTCCATCCAGCCAGGATGTTTGAGCAGTTGGATGTAAATTCATCTGTCTCTGATTTTAGGCACAGGCTGTTGCTATAACCAAGAAGTCAAAACAAAAAAATGATGGAATGGTGTTTTTATAGGAAGTAATTGGGTAGCCCTGATAGATGCCAGCAGTGCTTTGTGCAAGGAGGGTCAGGCAAGCATCAGTTTATGTCTCTGGTTTATAAACTTCCTATCTGGATGGAGAGGGAGGAATTTGTTTTGTTCTCTCCAGGCACCCAGCTGCATTCTGGTCAGTGTCACTGTCAGAAGTAAATTCTCTGCTGATGGGGTGAGACAGTTTCAAGGAGTGATGGGGACTCAAGGAGATCTGGGGATCAAAAATGGGAATTGCCGACTGTAGCAGGGAATCTTTTTGTGTATGACCATCCCAACTTTAGATATGAGTTGAAACAGAAAAGGGGCTACATACAAGAGTGTCACAAAACTACCTGAGTACTCATAGCTCATATCACCTCTGTGGTGAGCACCTGAGCTCACCGCAGGGACTTGGAATAGTTGGCATTTAAAGGTCCCTTCCAACCCAAATCATTCCATGAATCCTGGTCCCGATGGAAATAACAACAGCATTGTCTTCTTCTGGAATGTTTCTCCCTGATGGGTAACCACCTCCTCATGTACAATCCCTCTGCTCTTGCATGTGTGGCAACAACTTCAAAACTTTTTTTTTTTTCTGGCCTAGATAGTGAGTGTGGTGAGCCTACCCAGAAAAAAGACCAGTTTCCCCCTTTTCTGCAATATTTGGCTGACTTCTTTGTCCCACCTGAAAGCATCCATTTGATGAACACCAGCCCTGCTAACATCGTGGTTATGAACAGGTTTTATTTCTTGTTTGATTGGCAGATAGGAATTAATTGGCAGGTACCTGCCTGAGGAGCAGGGAAATAATCGAGTTTCATAGAATCCTAGAATCCTAGAATTGGCTGGGTTGGAAGGGACCTCAGAGATCATCAAGTCCAACCCTTGATCCACTCCTGCTGCAGTTCCCAGCCCATGGCACTGAGTGCCACATCCAGGCTCTTTTGAAATATCTCCAGGGATGGAGAATCCACCCCTTCCCTGGGCAGCCCATTCCAATGGCTGAGCACCCTCTCAGTAAAGAATTTCTTCCTCATCTCCATCCTAACCCTCCCCTGGCAGAGCTGAAGCCCATGGCCTTTTGTCTGACTGATAGAGCCCAACCCCCCCCTGGCTCCAACCTCCTTTCAGGGAGTTGGAGAGAGTGATGAGGTCTCCCCTGAGCCTCCTCTTCTCCAGCCTCAACACCCCCAGCTCCCTCAGCCCTTCCTCACAGGACTTGTGCTGGATCCCTTCCCAGCCTCCTTGCTCTTCTCTGGACCTGCTCCAGCACCTCAATCTCCTTCCTGAGCTGAGGGGCCCAGAACTGGACACAGGACTCAAGCTGTGGCCTCCCCAGGGCTGAGCACAGGGGCAGAATCCCTTCCCTGGACCTGCTGGCCATGCTGTTCCTGAGCCAGCCCAGGATGCCATTGGCCTTCTTGGCCACCTGGGCACACTGCTGGCTCATGCTCAGCTTCCTGGCAATTTTGGCTGTTTCCCAGCTGTCAGTGTGAGATCTCCAACTTTTCTCTTTTTTTTCTGTTTTTCAGTGAGGCAGATCAAGCTGGTGAGAGGTCTCCAGCCCCTGGAAGTCCCCGAGAAAGGGACGGTCACCTTCGAGGTGGAGGTGTCACACGAAGAGGTGGAAGGGACGTGGCAGAAGGATGGAGTGAGGCTGAAGCCTTCACCCAACATCAGTTTCAGTGTCCTGGGGAAGAAACATTCCCTGACTCTTTCCTCAGTGGCTCTCGAGGATGCAGGACTCATCTCCTTCAAAGCAGGGGGCATCCACTCCTCGGGGAAGCTCACTGTGACAGGTATCCAGCCCTAAAAGCTCTGCTTCTGGCTCAGGTTCTCTGCTCCTGACTCAGAAGGGGAATTTTTATGGGGGGAATGAGCTGTTCTGGTAACTGCAAAGAATGTTTTAAGCATTGGATCATCGTCAGTAACAGTTTTAATGTCAACAGGGTTATTGTGAGATCATTGTCCACAGAACAACTTGTGATAATGTTCTCAAAACAATGCAGTTTTTCAGGTGATCCTGAGTTCTCACTGACTGGAACTTCACTCTATATTTTATATTTTATATTATTTTATATTTTATTTTTTATATTATTTTATATTTCATTTTTTATTTTTTATTTATTTTTTATGTTTGTTTTATGTTTTATGTTTTATGTTTTATTTGTTATTTGTTATTTTATTTCTTTATTTTTTATTTTTTTTTATTTCTTATTTCTTATTTTTTATTTTTTATTTTTATTTTATATTTTATATTATATATTTTATATTTTATATTTTATATTTTATATTTTACATTCTATATTTTATATTTTATATTTTATATTTTATATTTCATATTTCATATTTCATATTTCATATTTCATATTTTATATTTTATATTTTATATTTTATATTTTATATTTTATATTTTATATTTTATATTTTATATTCTACATTTTATATTTTACATTTTATATTTTTATATTTTTTATATTTTATATATTTTATATTTTATATTTTTTATATTTTATATATTTTATATTTTATATTTTATATTTTTATATTTTATACATTTTATATTTTTGTATTTTTTATGTATTTGATATTTTATATATATTATGTATATTACATTATATTATATAGTTTTTAGTTTTAGTTTTTATTTTTATTTTTATTTTTTTATTATTTATTTTTATTAACATTTTATTTTAATTTTTAAATTTTCTAAATTTTTATTTTATTTTTATTTTTAAATTGTTTTATTCACTTATTTATGTATTTATTTACTTCAGAATTGCCTGCAAGAATCAGCAAACCCCTGGGAGATGTCAGTGTGGCTCAGAAGGACAAGGTCACCTTCGAGTGTGAGCTCTCCAGGCCCAACGTGGCTGTGAAGTGGTTCAAGGTACTGCACTTAAGTGGTAGCAGGATTTTAATTTCCATCTTCTCTCGAAGGGAATGAGAGTCTTTAATTCCAGGAGAGGTGAGGCTGAGCCTTTGCTCTACAGCTTTAGCACCTCACCAGTTCATCACTCTCTGATATTTATTGTTTATTGGGTTGAAAATCCAATTTCTTTATTTTTCATAGAATCATAGAATCATAGAATCCTAGGGGTTGGAAGGGACCTCGAAAGATCATCTAGTCCAACCCCCCCTGCCAGAGCAGGGCCCCCTAGAGTACATCCCCTAGGAACGTGTCCAGGTGGGTTTTGAATGTCTCCAGTGAAGGAGACTCCACAACCCCCCTGGGCAGCCTGTTCCAGGGCTCTGTCACCCTTACAGTAAAAAAATTTTTTCTGATATTCAACTTGAACCTCCTATGCTCCAATTTACACCCATTACCCCTTGTCCTATCACTGGTCACCACTGAGAAAAGCCTAACTCCATCTCCCTGACACTCACCCCTTACATATTTGAAAACATTGATGAGGTCACCCCTCAGTCTCCTTTTCTCCAAACTAAAGAGACCCAGCTCCCTCAGCCTTTCCTCATAAGGGAGATGTTCCACTCCCTTAATCATCTCAGTAGCTCTGTGCTGGACTCTTTCAAGCACTTCCCTGTCCTTCTTGAACTGAGGGGCCCAGAACTGGACACAATACTCCAGGTGTGGCCTCACCAATGCAGAATAGAGGGGGAGGAGAACCTCTCTTGACCTCCTAACCACCCCCTTTCTAATGCACCCCAGGATGCCATTGGCCATTTTTGCACAGAACGTGAGCTCTGCTCTTGGTAGCAACACAGCCTTGAGCTTCACTTCATGCCTTGTGCTTTCACCCAGGATTTTTAGCCCGGATGAGAACTGGGATTTAAGATGAAGCCTTCAATTCCCTTGGCTCCTGAGAGTCATTTTGGGGACACTTCAAGTGCCTCCAGGGGCTCAGCTGACACTTTTATTGGGATATCAGCATTTCTCCAGGATAATTCCTGCTGGGGATTATTTCCAACCCTGTGCAGCACCTTAGGCTTTCAAATAGGTGTCCAAGGTCGAGCAAAAAACTAAAAAAAGTGTGTTCTGTCATTCCTGCTTCTTGGATAATTTTGCTTAAGTTTCAGCACGTGTTCCAGTAAGAAAAATGCCAATGGGAGAGGTGAATGTAGCCCAGATCTGGGTGCTGGGTTTTTTTGGTGCATATAGAGGAGTTGATGGTGATTTGGTTTGGTTTTTTTCCTTCTAGGATGGGAAGGAGCTCCAACAAAGTCAAAAAGTGGGGATTATTTCCCAGGGAAATAAGAGAAGCCTCATTATTCACAAGTGTGAATATGAAGACCAGGGGACCTACACGTGTGAAGCAGCTGGAGACAAGACATCAGCCACCCTAAAAGTTCATGGTATGTTTGATGGAAGTAGCTAATTACATCCTGCAGGATTTTTGACTACACAGCAAGAAAAAATTGTGGGCAATATGTGTATTTCTCAATTACTCATTTCAGATAATTTTCTCTTCCTGGCAGAGGTGTCAGGCAGAGCTGTCAAGGCTGATCCATCCTTAGAGGGGTAATTTGGGAAGAGATGTCAACTTAGTTTTTGACTTATAGTTGATTTCTGGAATTGAAATGGTGTCTCTAGATTCACAAGGGAGGAAGCAGTGAGCAGCCTGGCACCCAGCAGAGATTCAGTGTTTGTTGCTGACAGGGGTTGGGTTTATTTTCTGCCATTGCCACCAAGGGACTTGGGCTGAGCAGGGAGTGGATAAACCTTTGGGTATCACCTCAAGAAGTGGCCTCCTTTTTGTGTTGTAAATGCTGAGGAAAGAGTCCTGTTTTCTGGCTGCACCTCTTTGATGCTCAGGACACTTTTTCCATCCATGTGATGCACGGTTAAGCACCAGAGGTGTTTTGTCACCAGGCTCTGAAGCACCAGAGACAAGTTCAGTGCTAGAGGCAAGGGACTGGATGGAGAAGTCTGCTGTGCCCTGGCAGATGTTATTTTCCAGAAGGATATCTGGAAAGACAGATCAGCCCTTTCTTATTGCTTACGAGATGCTGTCCTCATGTGGCCACTTGGGTTCAGCAATATTTTCATGCACATCTGCCCTGTTCTAGTGCTCTGGTGAACTCCCCTTTTTTTCTCCTTGACTTTGTGAGGGGGGTTGGGTTGCTATTTCAATGGGTTTGTGTCTGAGCTCTGCTCCTGTGGCTCATCCCAGGTGTATCAAGCTCTTCCCTTCCAAAAGCAAAGGGCTGCAGTAGTGAGATGGATCAGTTCTGACAGCAATTAATGCAAAGCTGCAGAGTTCAGGGGGATTACACTGAGTCCAGGGGCCTCCAAAGGGAAATGTGTGGGTAAAACTTGTGGCTGAGATCCCTGTGGCTGATACAGCCCAGACACAAAAGCATGGAATGACTGGAGACCATGGAGAGAAGTGTGTGTGTGAGGCACAAGAAACTGCAGTCTTTTTCCTTAGCAGGTTTTCTTTAATTCCTGTGTTTAATTTATTTTAAAACCTGTGTAAAATTCCAGCAACCACAAAATCCTCTTGCAGTGAGCTCCACTCTAGCTGGTAATTCTACCTGGAGGTTCAAGAATAAAATATAATTACTGTGTTGAGGAGAGAAACGACCTGGGAAGGGAGGCTGGTGTAGAATAAAACCATTCCCATTTTTTCCCCATCCAATTACACAGAAGGTAAACACACAACTCAGCTTTTTACACAGGTGTGTAGTGAGAGGACAAGGGGAAATGGTTTAAAGCTTGAAGAGGGGAGATTTAGGTTGGACATTAGGAAGAAATTCTTTCCTGTCAGGGTGGTGAGACCCTGGAACAGGTTGCCCAAGGAATGTGTGGCTGCCCCATCCCTGGAAATGTGGTAGAGGGGTTGGAACTGGATGAGCTTTAAGGTTTCTTCCACCCCAAACCACTCTATGAACTCTTGGTTATGAAGAAACCTCAAATAAACATTTTTCTCTGTGTGTTTTCACAGCCCGAGACATCAGGATTGTCAAACCACTGGAAGATGTGGAAGTGAATGAGTATGAGAATGCTTCTTTTGTCTGTGAGATTTCACACGATGAGGTCCAGACCCAGTGGTACAAAAATGACAACAAACTGAAAGCTGCTGACAATATCAGAATGCACCAAGATGGTAGGGTGGAAATGGGGGGAATCTCCTTTTTGAAGGGTGAGGTGGGTTGGGGTAGGTGCTGGTATTGGAGTCTAGGGAGAAGGGTCTGGCTTTTAAAATCAAGGAGATGTAGCAGAAAGTTTCCCTTCTGTTTTGGGGCTGCAGCTAAGCTGGGACAGTGACATGGTGGGAACTTTAAGAAGGCCAATCCCAAAAACCCATGCTGCCAGCAGTGGGTAGGAACTTGTATCATCTGCCAACGGGTGGGATCCTTTTGTTTCAAGTACTTCCCAGATGGTGGGGAACCACAATTGATCAGTTGTTGGAGGGGCTGAGGTTACGTTATCCTTTGATCCTGCAACGTAGACATGGGGGGAATGGTCATGAGAGCTGGTGGTGATGCAGAGAATCCAGCAGAGTGATGCTCAACCTGGCAGCATGCCTGAGAGATTGAAATTGTCTGCTCAGGGCAAGCCTGAGAGATTGAAGTTGTCTGTTCAGGGCAAGCTGTGCCTGACTGTGTGTCTGTTCTCAGGAAAAACCTATTCCCTGACGTACACGCGCGTCCGCGTCGAAGACGCAGCTGAGATCAAGTTTGTGGCAGAAAAGGCAGAATCTCGTGCCCACCTGACTGTGAAAGGTAATGGTGCTCTTCATGCCAACACTGCTTGAGCTCTTTCATGTTAAAAAATAGCCAGCATCCCACCCTTTTGATGGGAAGAAGGTTAAACAACACCTAAAGTCTTTGGGAGGGGGGAGAAAAACTCTTCCCTCCCTTACTGCATGTGGAGTGTCAGCCTTGGATTTACTTCTCCTGACTAAAACAGAATCACAGGATGTCAGGGAAGGGACCTCTGAAGATCATCAAGGCCAACCACCCCCTCCTTTCCAGAAAAGGAAGACTAAAACTAGGGCAGGTCACTCAGAAATGCATCCAGGAAGCTGATTTATACCTCAAGACATTAAAAGTCGTGTTTGAATTGGAGGGATAAAAAGCTGTAGCTTGACATTCTCCTACATTTTGTCCTTCTGGTATATATCTGAAAAAAAATACAGATTTTTTTTTTTTTTTTTTTTTGGAGGGGGTTTCAACTTAAGCAGCATAATAGAGAAAAGGCAGATATTTGAGTTAACACACTGATGAGGAGCTCAGTAAATCCCAGTCCAGTGCCTGGCTTTGCCAGAGCACTGCTGTGTAGTGTTGAGTAAATTACCAATTAGAAAAGAATACAGAATTTATTTTTTTTTTTGGGGGGGGTGTTCAACTTAAGCAGCATGATAGAGAAAAGGCAGATATTTAAATTAACACTGATGAGGAGCTCAGTAAATCCCAGTTCAGTGGCTTTGCCATAGAACTGCTGTGTAGTGTTGAGTAAATTGCTAATTATCTCTACAGTTCAGCCATCTGAGTGGCAAATTAGTTTTCCTTTCATTAGCTCTTCACTTGCCATGTTGAGTGATTAGCACAGTGAGGATCCCTGTCATCATCCAAGCAAGAGAACCTAAAAAAAATAACGTTAATCAGGTTTTAATTGGCGCTTTTCGTGGCTACCGCGCTGATTATTCAAATTTTTTCTTGGTTTTTTTTTTTAAACTCCTTTTAGAACTGCCTGTAAAAATCGTGAAGCCATTGAGAGATAAGATTGCCCTCGAAAAGCATCGGGGATTCCTGGAGTGCCAGGTGTCTCGTGCCAATGCCAAAGTGAGGTGGTACAAAAAGAACGTTGAAATCCACCCCAGTGACAAATACGAAATCGTGAGTGATGGTGTCTATCGGAAGCTCATCATCAATGATGCAGGCTATGAAGATGAGGACACCTACACTTGTGATGCCTTTGATGACAAAAGCAGTGCTAATTTCTTTGTTGAAGGTAGTAAATGATTATTTATATTTTTTTTTCCCCCTCTAGGCTGCTCTGGAAGAAAGATTGGCTGATTTGAACAGCCTTTGTTGCTTGCTTGGAAAACACAATATCACTTCAAGTATTTTAATCCTGATTGATTTTTTTTAAAGTCCATTGATAATGATTCCTTTTAGGATTATAAAAGCAGGAACATCATGTAAAATGACTATTTATTATGTTTTCCTAAGAAAGTGATGAAATTCTCATTCCAGACAAGCTGATGTGATGTGCTGAGGAAAGTTTGTTGTTCAGAGAAAAGTTGTTGTAACCAACCTAAACCTTTCCTTTTATCAACATCTGCATTTCCATGAACCTTCGTTTCTATTTTATAGTGCCTGGTGTTTGGTCTCAGGACAGGAGATCTCAGGTCTCAGGCTGTAGAAATAGGACTGGGAAGCAGGTGATTTGGTTTCTCTTGAGGCTGTGTCCCAGCCTCACTGTCTGAGCTGCTACCAGCAATAGATGTTTTTTACTGAAAAGAAGAAAAATAAAAGGACAATTTAAGGCCTTCTGAGCTATTAAGTTCAGGATTCACATACACAGAAGATAGCATGAAATTAGAGTTCTTCCATCACTCCTAAATCCCTGCTCTCTCATTCCACCCTTCACCCAGAGCAATCCATTAATATTGTAAAGGAATTGTGTGACGAGGACGTGACTGAGCCTGAAGAAGCCAACTTTGAATGTGAGACCTCCATTCCAGCTGTGAAACCACCCAAATGGTCTCTGCGTGGAGAATTCCTGCAGGCTGGCAGGAACATTGTCATCCAGCAAGAAGGCACCATCCACCGACTGACAATCCTGAAAACCAAAGCTGATATGACAGGCACCGTCCAGTTCTCCATTGGAAAATCAAAATCCACAGCACACCTCCTTGTCAGAGGTAACCTGATGGGTCCTGGTTTGAATTAGGTCACAAGAGACCCTAGAAAGTGATTTTTTTCAGACAAACTGATGTGCTGGGTGGGAGGTTGGGAATGTGCCTGGAAGATCTGCTTGGTTCCCAGTTCCAAGTTGTTGGGATGCATGAGATGGAGCAGAAGTGTTTCAGGAAGAGATTCAATAAGATGGGTCCAGGATCTCCAAGTCTGGAGTGCCTGATATTCAAACCTATTGGGCTAAGATTGGCTTGGTTTTTTTCTGTTTTTTGTTTGTGTTTGATTTTTAAATTGTTTAAAAAATTATTATTATTTTATTTTATTTACTCTGCCAAAGAGGACAAACCAGATTAAATTTTCCAGGAGAGTTTATTTTGTCCTATTTCTGAACTAGACAAGTTTGAAAGCTCATTTGCTTAATCCATTTTGTCATTGACTTGATCTGGGACAAAGCTTCAAGGCTTTTTATATTCTGCTGTCAGCATAGTAAATATCTCCAGTCACATCCTGAAGTCCTTGTTCTGTCTTTAATTTACTCTTCAAAAACTTCAATTAGGGAGGAAATCAGGAAGCACTGAACCAGAACTGGACCATCCAGCTGGTCCAGTTGATGTACAGAATTATCTTATAGAAACCATAATTCCCTACAGATCAGGTTGGTTTAGCTTCAAGGCATCTGTAGCATCATGTGAGCACTTCACAGAACTGTGGGGAAGGACATGGGTGAAATTAATTGGTATGAAATACAGATTAGAAACTTCACTCTTCTCCAGATGGATCCCTTATTCTTTCCCAACCCTGCTTTCCAGATTGCCACATCCAGATCACCAGGAAGATGGAGGACAAGACAGCCCTGGAATGCCATTCAGTCATCCTGTCCTGTGACTTCAGGCCTTCTCCAAAGGTTGTGAAGTGGTTCAAGGGCCAAACACCCATCGAGCCCTCTGAGAAGTACAAGATCAAGAGGGATGAGTATTCAGCAGAGCTGAAGATTTTGAAGGTGAAGCCTCAAGATGCTGGGGTGTACCAGTGCAGGGCTGGAAATGCTGAGACAGAAGCCACACTGACTGTGGAAGGTATGAGAGGTTTGCAGCAGGGAGATTTGGCTGTTAAATAGATATAAGGAAGATATTTTTTAAGAGGAAGGTGGGGAAAGCATTGAAGGTAAAGGTGGACAGGGCTCTGAGCAATCTGACCTAGCTGGCAAGGTCTCAGTTCATTGCATCATCACTGGTTTAGATGATCTCAGCCCAAACCATTCTATGATATCTTTATCATGATATCAAGAGATGATATCATTCTATGATATCTTTATGGTGAAATATTTCATTCTGGATTTCTCCTCTTGAGTGGAGATGGTTTCCAACAGTTCTCTGGTACTGATTTTATACAAATGCAATATCTTAAGTGAACTGACTGTGCCAGGAATACACGACACTGAAATTCAGTGCTTACCATGGAGTAGGTAATGCACGTGGAAGGTCTTGCACCATCTGGGTGAGGCAGAACTTGATGTGTTTTACTTGAGGTACGTTATTTTCTATTCCATCCACAGAACTAGAACTCTTTGATTCTTCTTGCTAAAAATGTCCTTTATGTTAAACTGCTGCAGGCCTCTGATTCTGGTGACCTTTCAGTTATGGTTTTCATTTCCTGACCACTGTGTTGACTTTTATATCATGCAATATTCATAATGATGTTCTACCTCATCCTGGCATGACACTGGTTTTTAGCCATTTTTTCACCTCTGGTGAAACTATAAGAAAAGATGATCACTGTGTCACTTTCAGCAAGACTTGGAGGTGAGCCCTAGAATTAATTTCAGAAGACCAGAAAGCAGCTCCTGGTAGCAGTTTTGCTTTGATGAAGGGGTTTATCCAAACAACAAAACTACTTAATACTCCCCAAATCCTCTTCTGAGTCAGCTAGTCCTTGAGAAGTGGGATTCCAGGGGGGAGAAGCTGCAAAGACAAACCTCTGGCTGAGGACTGGGGAAAGAAAATTAAATTCTTGTTGCTCCCTGAGCCTAAGCAAGTTGCTTAATCTTTTTGTACTTGCTGCTTGTGAGCAAATTTGTTGTGTTCATCTCATCCTCTGTGTTTGCCAGTGAGCCAGGGATTATTTAGTTATAATGCATTTGTGTGTGTGCAGTGAAAAGCACACAGGGACTGGAGCTCCATGGGGTGCTTAAAGCCTCATTGTGATGTCATTACCATTTGGGGAGGACTTAATGCTTTTAAAATACAAAAATTAAAAAAAAAACCAGTTAAAAGAGAGTAGTAAAAGTGTTAAAAGGAGTCTGGGCAACATAATATTTTTATAGATGTTTTTTGTCGGACCAAGTGCAGAACCAAGTAAATGAAGTGCAATGACCCGTGGTGTACAGGAGACCAGACTCCATCCTCTAAGAAACCTTTAAACTCTATGAAATCTCTTTGTGGTAACTCCTGTCTGATGGTAACAGTGGTGATGATGGTGCACCTTGGTTTCCTACAGCCCGCAATGTAGAGGTCCTCAAACCCCTGCAGGACGTGGAAGTTGAAGAAGAGAGTTCTGCTGTCTTCTCCTGCCAGCTGTCCCACGATGATGAGGACGTGGAATGGTTCCTCAACGGCACCCTCCTTTACACCAACAATTTCAATGACATCAGGAACGTTGGAAACTGCTACATGCTGACCATGAAGCAGGTGAAGCCTGAGGATGCAGGCACGGTGACAATGAAGTCAGACAAGGTGTCGGAGAGCGCGCGTCTGAAGGTGATAGGTGGGTTGTGATCACACCACTCCTGAATGTGAATCAGAGATGCAAAGGAGCTGCTATTTACAATATCCATGCATTCATCCTGCTTTTAAGCCTCAATTTTCTAGGTATGCAGGGGTTATTTCCAGTTTCTGCTGTAGATGATGATTTTTCTAAGGAAGATTGTTTTGCCGTCCCGACAAAACTTTTATTTATCAGGGTAGCCTCAAGAGAAATTTCCTTGCCTTGCAGGTCTCTTCCCAGAATCATCCGGGTTGGAAAGGAGCTCTGGGATCACCAATCCAACCCTTGCTCCACTCCCACTGTGGTTCCCAGCCCATGGCACTCAGTGCCACATCCAGTCTCTTCTTATAAACCTCCAGGGATGGAGAATCCACCCCCTCCCTGGGCAGCCCATTCCAATGCCTGAGCACCCTCTGTGCAAAGAATTTCTTCCTCATCTCCAACCTAACCCTCCCCTGGCAGAGCTGAAGCCCATGGTCTCCTGTCTGACTGATAGAGCCCAACCCCCCCTGGCTCCAACCTCCTTTCAGGGAGTTGTAGAGAGTGATGAGGTTTCAATAGTATATAGCCTGTAAGTTGTTGTTTCTAAAGATTTTTGTTTTCAAGGAACTAAACTTCAGTGGGTCTCCAAGGGTAGGACACATCTTTAGTTACCAGCTCTGAAGCTGGGCTGAATCAGCAAAGAGAAGGCAGTTTTCTTCTGTCCTTCATCTCTCTTAATTTTGGACACATCTCTGAGTGGCTGTGGTTTAATATCTGCTTGTGCATCAGCTAAGCCACAGTAGGGTGCAGGAATTATTTTAGGGATGTTAGAAAGAGGAGGTAAAAATCAAAATCAAAAAAACTTCATCAAAAATTCAGAATCACACTTTCTTTAGCAGAACATCTGTACCCATTCAGGTAAATCCTAGTGATTTGTTACCCTAAGTTAACTCCATCAAGTATCTGGATGCAAAAGTAGGAAATGTTCTGAGCCTTTCTCTCTGAAAGTCACAGTTTGATGTCCTTCACACCCTCTTAAGTAATCAGAGAGATGATTCTCCTTGCATTTTGCCTCCTGATTGTGACTCATTTCTTCTTCCCAGAGCATATGAATAATTTAACTCTACCCACTCAGAGAGTCAAGGAATTCCTCTTCCTCTTTTCTTTTATATCTGGTCATAAAATTCCCCTGTGTAAATATCTTCTGGGTCAAATATGCTTCAAAATGGATAAAAAGAAGAGCGAAAGTGTTCAGGAGAGTGAGGAGAGGGTGCAGAACATCCTTTTATTGCTGCTCCTACTACATGAATCCTGCTTCATGAAAAGGCAGTGCCAGCTCTCTGGACTTAGAAAACCTACATCCCAGTTACTTCTCTTCATACTTTTTTTCTTTAAACCACCTTTTAATCTCTCCACTTGTAGACTGCTGCAATGAGAAAGGTCTTTCCCACAGAACATTTTCTCCTCCTCCACGAAGCAGAGAAGGACTTTCTTAAACTTGGTTTTTCTTGTTGAGTTCCTGTTCCACAGAAGAGTGCAGCTGCCCCTCTGGTCTTCACTGAGGCCCTTCGTGCCTCCTCCAAGATCCAAGATTTTCACTGCCTGTGAAAAGATCTCCCATGGGTGCCCCAAAATGGAGAAAAATGAATCCTTGCAGTCTTGAGAAAGACCATGATCACTCCCCATGCTCAGCAACACAGACTCCCTCCCTCCTCCCCTTCATTTGCCCACTAATAAATTCTGATTTCCCTAAAACTCATCCCAATCATGAGGTGTGAGACTCTTGAAGTTCTGCATTGGCATCATCAGCCTTGCCAAGGTTTCACTTAATCTCTCTCTAAATTTTTTGTAGCTACTGGAAATGCTTCCACTTAAAAATACTGTTTCTTCTCTGTTTTTCCCCTTATCCTTTAGAGAAACCTGCTGTCTTCCTGAAATCCTTGGATGATGTTTTTGGAGAGGAGAGAAGTGTGGTGAAGCTGGAATGTGAAGTCTCCAAGGAGAAGGTGACACCTGTTTGGCAAAAGGATGGTGTGAAGCTTACTTCCAGTAAAAAGTATGAGCAGATACAGTCTGGGAAGACCCTGTGCCTCCATATCCATGACCTTGAAAAGTCAGATGCAGGTTTATACACGTGTGATATTGGCACTGATGTTGCCAAGTCCAAGGTCAGCGTTCAGGGTACGTACAGAAAATGGTCAGTCCAAGGGTGCTGTGAAGATGGGTGGGCTTGGTTGCTTTTCTCACACTTATTTTCCCATGACCCTCAATGCCTCCACTCTGGAGTAGTTCAAACAGAATTTGGCATACAACCTGGAGGTGTTTGAGCAGTCCCCATAGCTCTTTAATGTAAGTACCTCTGGTGTTTCAGGGAAATTCAGGTATCAATGTATTGAAAATTTTCCTTCCTGAACATCCTGAAAGGGGAAAAATCCTCCCAGAAGAACAGCCCATTTCTTCCTCAAAAATAAAGAAATAAACACAAAAAAAGGCAGCTTGCTTCCCATTTTTCAGCTATTAATTCAGAAGGCAAGAGTGGGACAACGTTTTCAATTGAAGAACCCAGCAGCTCATTGTGTTCTCCCATCCTTGGGGCTCCTTGGAGGGAACAGGAGTGTCCATGGCTTTCAAACTCACAAATTTTGAATTTCTCTGCTTTGAACACCAGGGAAGGGGAAGATGGTGACAAGCTAACAAATGCTAACATCCCTTTTCCCGCATTAGCATGGAGAAAAACCTCACACAACACCCCAGAGACTGCCTACCTGACAGTTTCTCCTCCCTTTAGCTCATGGAATCTTGACTTTTCTCCATGGAGCAAGCTGTTCTCCATGCAGTCCTTCCAGAGCAAAGCCAGGGAGTTCACATGTGCCTTTTTTTCTGTAGCTTTGTGATGATTCTGAGTGGATAAAGTCTGAGAAAACCTTCCCATGTCAAAACCACCTGTAAGGTGTCCTGCCAGTCCTACAGATAAACCAGTCTGATGAGCTGAAATGCCAATACTATTGCTCAGTTCAATCATAAATCCTTTTTCAGGATTTTAACCAGGAGAATGAATCACATTGATTAAAAAAACAACCTTTTGCTTTCCAGAACTGAACATTGGCATCACCAAACGGCTGAAGAACACTGAAATCCACGAAGGAGAAGATTGCACTTTTGAGTGTGTTCTGTCCCACGAAAGCATCGATGATTTCAGATGGACACTGAAAGGGAGAAAAGTGGAAAGTGGGGGGAGATTTAAAGCTTCTAACATGGGTCGGAAATACACTCTCACTATCAGAAATGCCATCCTTGATGATACTGGGGAAGTCGTTTTCACTGCCCGTGGCCTTAGCTCCAAGGCTTCCCTCCTTGTGAAAGGTAATGAGGTCAGGAAGGTTCTGGGGTTTGATTCTTTGTGTGTCTTCCCATAAGGCATCAGCAATCCATGAAGGCAAACTCTTGGTATGAGCAAACTGAAGAGCAGCTATCTCTGGGAGCCCTGAGGCACTGAGATTTATTTTTTTTTCCTTAAAAACAAGTCAGAGGCTGAAAATTTTATTGGATGCTTTGAGAACTGCAGAACACACTGAGCAGTGTGCAGCCAGTTACTACCCAGACTGTGTTCATCTGAGATCATCACCCTAAGCTCAGAGAGAGTAAAAATGTAGTTTTCAGACATGGTTCCTTCCAATTGGACCTTTTTAGGACAAACTAAATTGTTCCTTGAAGTCTGGTGCCTGTGCTTAGACCACTGCTGGCTGTAGAGCAGCCCTGGAGTGGGTTCCTCTGCTGTGTTGTAGGTGTTTGTACTTAATGAGATAGGTCCCATCATAGGCTCAAGTTACTCCCAGCTACTCCCAGTTACTCCTGATTTGGGTACACAAGGAAAATTTTTCACAATCAGAACAATCAACCACTGGAAAAATCTCCCTAGGCAAGTGGTGGATTCCCTGACACTTTTAAACCCCACTTTTTCCCCACTTTTTTTCCCCACTTTTAAACCTGGGTGCTGAGCCATCTTGTTTAGGATGTGCTTTTGCCAGGAAAGGTTGGAGCAGATGATCCTTGAGGTTCTTTCCAAGCTGGTGTTTTATGGTTCTGTGACTGCACGACACCAGATGACAAAATGACAACCCCTGAGATGGGTGCCAGCAGGGTCAGTCCTCAGTTCCTGCAAGCAATTATTATTATTTAGAGAGCCCATAACTGTAATTAACAGGTAATAAAGATCAGGACTGCTTTTCCCTGCCTCTCCTGGCATGAAATAAATCATTCATTGGGGAATGTGAAAACTTACTGGATGTTTGAATTCCAAATCCACCAACCTTAAAGTGTATTGAAAATTCCCCTTTTTGTCTCCCCCTTCTCTTCAGAAAAACCAACTGAGGTGACAAAACAGCTGGAGGATAAAATATCAGCAGCAGGGCAGGACATCACCCTGAGCTGTGAGTTATCCAAAGCTGATGTGAGCATCAGGTGGTACAAGGATGGCAAAGCAATTCGAAAAAGCCAGAAATATGACTTGAACCAAGAAGGAACAAGGGCCATCCTCATCATCCATGACTCCACAGTCAAAGACAGTGGGGAGTACACCTGTGAGACAGAATTCTCTAAAACAAAAGCCACAGTCACTGTGCAAGGTCAGTTGAAGCATTCACACAGGCTGGCAGGGAAGAATTTGGGGTAAATGTCTACAAACTGTAGGAGATGTTCTTCTATCTCCCAACACAGGATCAGTTTTAAGTTTTCACAAAGGTTTTGTGGATTAAAAGCTTTTAGGAAGATGTTTGGGGAAAAAAACCCACCTTTTAGGTACTGAAGGATCTTGTGTGTTATCTAATGAGCCAATCAAAATTGTCAATTTGAATTATTTTTGTTTAATGTAGTTGACCAAAACTATGTGGTCTTCAAGATGAGACCTCACCAGTACTTGGACATTAATATTGTCTGGAAATGCTTCACCATGTAGACATCTTGATTTTCTTAGATCCATTCCATCTCATAGGATGAGAGGAAATGGCTTCAAGTTGTGCCAGGGGAGGTTTAGATTGGATATTAGAAAAAATTTCTTCCTTGAACAGGTTGTCAGGACCTGGCACAGGCTGCTCAAGGGGGGTGGTGGAGTCCCTGTCCCAAGAAGGATTTCAGAGCCATGTGGATGTGGTTTAGTGGTGGCCTTTGAAGTGCTGAGTTAATGGTTGGATTTGATGATCTTAAAGGTTTTCTTCAACCTAAATAACTCTGTGACTCTGTATTTTGTCATTCTACAAGTGAGGTCAAGACCACCCTGTATGTCAAGACTTTGTTATCCAAATCTGCCATTTTTTTTAATTTTTTTTTTTTTTTTTTTCAGAAAAACCTAATTATTTCATCAAGGAACTTTCAGACCTTAAAGTGAATGAAAGTGGAACTGCAATTTTCATGTGCCAGAGTGAGAAAGCTGCATCCTCTGTGGTCTGGAGGAAAGGCATAGCTGAACTCCGGGCTGGCAAGAAATATGAGATCACCCAGAAAGGACAAATCCTCCAGCTGACCATAAATAACCTGGAGAAAAGTGACAGTGACACTTACACCTGTGACATTGGAGATGCCCAGTCCAGAGCCAAGTTAGTTGTCCAAGGTATGCATGAGAGGAATGTGATTGTACATCCAGTTTCTCCACCAGGAAATTTTATATGGAGAGGGGGATCTGGTTCTCATCCAGGGGTTGAAGATCCACTGGTTCCTGACACTCACTCAGGGTGTAGATACACTGCACAGCTCATGTGGACAAAAATATAATTTGTTGATTTGGAGCAATGACACCTGGATCACTTTGGGAATGATTTGGTTCCCCAGGAAGATGATCCCAGGGCTGGAGCAGCTCTGCTCTGGAGCCAAGCTGAGAAAGCTGGGGTTGTTCAGCCTGGAGAAGGATGCAGGGAGACCTTAGAGCATCTCCCAGTGGCTGAAGGGGCTCCAGGAAAGCTGGGGAGGGACTTGGGACAAGGGCCTGGGGTGATGGGATGAGGGGGGACAATTTCAAACTGCAAGAAGGGAGATTGAGATGAGACATCAGGAAGAAATATTTTTTCCTGAGAGGTTGGTGAGACCCTGGCACAGATTGCCCAGAGAAGCTGTGGCTGCCCCATCCCTGGAAGAGTTCCAGGCCAGGTTGGATGGGGCTTGGAGCAACCTGGGCTGGTGGGAGGTGTCCCTGCCCATGGGATTGGGGTTGGAAATAGATGATCTTTAAAGTCACTTCCAACCCCAACCATTCAATGATTTTATGCTGTGATTTAGAACTCCAAATGCTGCTGGGAGGAGCAGCTGGGGTTCCTGGGTGACCAGATGGTGGGTATCATTCATGGTGTCTGCCCACATGAAGGGATTTTCCCCACATCCTTTGGTGCCTCTTTCCAATAATGGTTGTTAAGAGGGGATGGGTGAATGAGTAGTCCAGAGATTTTTAAGTGCTTTATGTCCTTTTAAGTGCTTTATGTCCCTCTGGGCCTTAGATATGAGTTGCACCCTCCAGCTGAAGGGTGCAACCCAAGCCATGAGCAATAAATGAGCTGTGGTGGCCAATTCAAAGAGCAGAGTATTGTTTTATGGGAAGGAGTTGTTACTACTGGTTGTTACTGCTCCTCATGGATTCCTCACTGGAGCCCCATCTGGGAAAAACTCTTCAGCTGGAATAGATGAAGTGATGAGGAGATTAGGAGGACCAGTCCCATAGAGGTGCAGTGGCTCTGTCCACTTAGAGTTAGTTATTAAATACCAAGAGGATGAAGCCAGACTCCTCCATCTCTGATCATCATTTGAGAAGCAAAATCTGGTTTATCCCCATTGTGGCTTTGGGGTCTGAGCTATCTGAGCTCTCTGTGAGGTTTCTAACTTCAGCTTTTCTTCTCTGCCACAAAGCTCAAGAGAAATAAATAAAAATTCCCTGTACTGGTTTTCTAAGTAGAACAACTCAAGCTGTACCTTTGTATGCAGTGATAATCCTATTAACTTATATAAATAAGTGTATCTCTATTTATATCTGTACAGGCAGGTTTGGAGGGCTAGATTTTTTGTTTCTTCCTTTCTTTTCACTAAAGATGCAGTTGAGCACTTTCTCCTCCTCCCACTGTGTTGATGTTTGGCCTAAGCTCAAGGAAATCAGGGGTTGGGTGGTCCTAACCTGTAGAAAGCAAGTTGTATTTGCTTGAGAAAACCAGAGGGGTTGTCATGGGGGATGCCATGGGGTTGTCAAGGGGATGTTATCTGCCCAGTGGTGCTCTAAGGGCTGAAACCTTTCAGCCTTTCCAGGTAGTTCCATTAGGAGAGATTTATCCCAATAACATGGGATTTATCTTTTTTATGTTTATCCTAATAACATGGAATTTTTTTTTTACAGTAACCACTGTACTGGTTACTTGTTGTGCTGTATGTGTTTCTGGTGCTTTGAAATTGCCTTCATCCTCCTTTGGTGTGTGTCCTGTGTACATGATCTTCCTATTGAATGGGGTTTTTTTGGTGTGTGTTCAGTAACAGGGGGATTGTGTTTCTGTTTTCTGTGTCATCAACCTTTCTTGAAATGTTCACATGGGAAACTTTGGAGTTTTCCATATCAGTTTTCATGCTAGAAACTGAAGATTCCAGTAATTGATGTATCTATGTTCCTTTCAGGCCATAAAGTGCTAATAACAGAAGACCTGGAGGATGTCACTGTGTTAGAAGGAGAATCTGCCATGTTCAAGTGCAGAATCTCTCCCGTAGACTATAGCAAAGTGCAGTGGTTTTTGGATAAAACCCCTCTCCATACCAATGAACTTAATGACATCCAGTCTCAGCCTGGTGGATATCACTTGCTAACGTTGAAAAAACTCTCACTGAAGGACTCGGGGGTCATTACGTTTGAAGCTGGTGATAAGAAAACTTCTGCCAGTTTGGTTGTGAAAGGTAATTCAATCATAAAAACTGCAGGAGAGGGAAGAATGTTGTAGAATTAAGTGGGGGTGAATGTGGGCAGGTGGTGGAAAAAAAGAAAAGTGCTACAAATTTGGCCCAATCGTGTGGATTTTTGTGTATCTTCAATAAAAGTGTTACCTGAATAATGAAGCTAGGGCTTGGGAATTAACACTTGGTAATCCTGGATGACCCTCAGTGTGTTTATTGGACCCTAGATAGGAATTTATTGGACTTAGTTGGGAATGTTATGTTGTAGTGAATGGAAAGTTGGATGCCTTGTCCAGTTTTCCTTGAGCAGAGCTGGTAGAAAAATGAGGAGAAATCAGTTAATAAAGAGGGGGGTAAAAATGAAATGGAACCAGTAAGTTTGTAATTTAGCTTTCATTGCTTGTAAGGCAATATTGTGTGTGTTCTGGCCTATTGATTGTTGACCATGAATCTTGTTTTCTCTGGAAATGTGAAACTGAGTTGGAAGTGCAGTGTTACATCAAGGAAAAAAAAAAAAAGAAAAAAAAGTGAATGTCAGCCCAGGTGCAGCATTACAGAGGTGTCCTCATGCTGGAAACATAACTATTTCATGTTGCCCAGAGGTGTAAAAAACACAGTCTCCAGTGTCAGATCATATTTTCATTCTTTTCAGAATCACCAGGTTTCTAACAAATTATTATTTTTTTTTTTTTTGCTTTCTAAATTTGCCCAAGTTTGGCCACGGGACAGAAAAACACCCAGATTTTTTTTCTGCGGGTGAATGAAAGGGCTTTGTTTGCAGAAGGCTGATCCCCTTTGGTGACACCAATATATGATGTTATGGTCCCAAACCCAGGATTTGGTCTCCTGATTGATTGGATTTTTATGAATTAAAAAATCATTAAGAGGGGGTAAGAGCTACCTTGGCCAGTTGAGCTATTTGGTGTCTGGCTTAGGATGCTTCTGTCAGCTGTATAGAAAGGCAAACACTTCCACAGAGCAGTTCATCTTCTCTGTCTTAATTTGTCTTATTTTGGGAGTATTTGGTCTCTGGAGGTGTCATCTTCCAGTGGCTATAGAAGCACTCAGCTCTGGGCTACCTGCTTGCTTTTTAGAGGAATTGAATAGGTGAGATAAGACCCATGTGGGTGGCTGGGTTTGGGAAACCAGCATTGCCCCTCACTTCATGGATAATTAACTTTTCCACGTTCAGTTAGAAGGCTCAAACTACTCAGCTCACGTGGGAAAGGTCTTAGGAAAAATCTGTCTCTGTCTTGCTTGTATTAATGAGGTGTGAAAACCATTTGTATTCTCCAACAGGGATGCTGTCTGCTTGGTTTCTTCCAGATGACATTAGGTATTTACTGGATAATACTTCATGGCATGACTGGTGCCTTCCTGAGGGCTTCATAGCCACAAACATCAAATTATTTTGTTACAAACCTTGACCTGTAAGTTTTTTTGCTCCAAGTAATCTTGGATGCAAATCTCACAGATGACTTGTTCTGAAAATCTTGTGATCTGAAAATCCACACCTCTTCTGAAACATCTCCAGATGTTTTTTATGTGATTCTAGAGAAGCATCTTCACAAGGCAGCTGGTTGGTACTGAAGTCACTGAGGGAGAGGACGTGATCCTTCACCGTGAAACCTCCAAATCCCTGTAAAGTGGTGCAAAGATGGGAAGAGCCTTAGGAATTCTTCCAAGTATAACATCATCCAGTCAGGATTTGAAGCCAAGCTTGTCATTCACAGGGCAGGAGAAAGAGACAGTGGCAGATATGAGTGTGAGGCTGGAGCAGCTAAAAGTAGTGCAGTTATTACTGCCAAGGGTAAGAACACCTGGAATGATGGTTGGGGTTCTAACTCATCACCCAGTGCTGAGGTCAGAGTAAATAAATTGAAGTTGTGAAATGTAAAACTGCACAGGGAAGGAGCCTCGTGTCGTTGCAGCATGGGGCAGGAGAGATTTTCATCAAATCATGTGGGACAGCACCCAAAGAGGTGACAGGATGTGAGCTAGGAAAATCCTTCCTCTTACCTGATTTGAGCTCTGTTCTGGAGCCAGAGAGTTGGGGGTGTTCAGCCTGGAGAAGAGAAGGCTCCAGGGAGACCTTAGAGCATCTTCCAGTGCCTGAAGGGCCTCCAGGAAAGCTGGGGAGGGACTTGGGACAAGGACATGGACTAATAGGATGAGGGAGAACAACTTCAAACTGCAAGAAGGGAGATTGAGATGAGAGATTAGGAAGAAATTTTTTCCTGTGAGGATGGTGAGACCCTGACTCAGGTTGCCCAAAGAATCTGCAGCTTGCCCCATCCCTGGACATGTTGAAGGCCAGGTTGGATGGGGCTTGGAGCAACCTGGCCTAGTGGAAGGGAGGGAGGTTGGAACATGATCTTTAAGGTTCCTTCCAACCCAAACCAGTCTGTGATTTTTGATTTTTTTTATTCTTTGATACCCATGTTATAATTCAGCCTTTTGTGAGTCACTGCTCCACCCTGAGGAGAAGTTCAGTTTCTGTGAGTAAAATTACTCATCCATATGGGCAGGTTTGGGCAGATACAGGGAGGCTTTTAATGGCACAGGATGGGTTTAGCCTGACCAGAAGATCTCCTCTTGGACATCTCACTCTTCTTGCCATGCTCCAGAGGGGCTGGGCAGAAGCTGCACCTGGATTAGTGGAGTCAGTGTGAACAAAAAGCATTTGGGTTGTTGGACCTGACCCTCAGAGCATGAAGAGGGAAGGCAGAATTCTCATGGTGATTATCTAGGGCACAAAAAACCAAGCCAACCAAAGGCTGAGATGACAAGACCTTGAAGATGTAATGAAAAAAAAAGAGGTGATGGAGAATGGTCCAGATTTGCTAAGTCTTTCATGAGCACTTGGATGCTTTTTTTTTACATAAAAGAGAATGATCTGTATTGACTTGAGAGGGACCTGGATCTCACTCAGGATGAAGAAGAAATTTGTCTTAGGAAAAATCCCACTCATAATGAGAATTATACAACAGCTCCATTTTTAAATTTCATGAAGAAGGGTGTGGATGGATTCAGGATGCAAATCCCTGGACTCAGATCACACCAACAGATGTGAAGGAGTTGTGAGGATGACAACAACAAATTATGCTGTTGGAGATTTCCTCAGTCTAGGGAGGGTCACAACAGAAGAACAGACTGCAAAAATAGTAGAAAAAATAGAAAAATCAGTAGCCATGTGTCCCAGACACATGCGTGTCCCAGATTAGAGGTAAAAGGGGAACAGGAGAATTTTCTTTAGTTTTTCAACACCCACAGAACAACTGCATCACAGATCAGGAGCTGACTTGCATGTTCATAAGGTAGCAGAAACCAGGAAGAAATTGAATTATTTTTTTTTCCACAATCTGAAGGGAAAACACTTCAGTTGAGTTTTTTGGGTTTTTTTTTTCCCCAAGAAGTGCCTTCTTTAGACACTTCACATTAAAGCCTTGAATCCCAGGCTGTGACAGAGCCTGCACAGGGGTCCTCTGTGTTTCCCACTCTGTGCTTCCTCTGTGTTGGCTTTCAGTCTGTATTCATGTCAGATAAAAATTTGTTACGGGTTTTTTTGTACTGGAAAATCAACACTGCTGGTCATGAAAGTGCTCTGTGTCCTCTGTGTAACCTGCCAGCTGATCTCAGTAAAGTTATAAGTTTTTTTTGTGATGTTGGTCCAGCTCTGCCCACCCATCTGCAACACACTCCGTGCCCTCATGATTGATCAGGGCAGCATCTGCCACTGGAGTTAATAATGAGAGCAGTGAGAGTGGCAAAGTCTTCAATAGTACAGATAGAGGCTAAAAAGAAATAAAAATCATTTGGTCTCAAATATTTATTTCCCTCCTGGCAGCCAGATGTGAATCTGCTCACTGTTTGTGAGTGTTTTTCTGTCCCTGTGTTTTCTACCTGAACAGAGAAGGCTGAAACAAAAAAACAACAAAAAAAAAGTGATTTCTTGCACGTTCTTTTTCAGAATCCCCAGTTCTTTTCAAGAAAGAGCTCCAAAACGAAGAAGCAAAGGAAGGCAAACAAGTCAAGCTGAGCTGTGAGCTCAGCAAACCTGATGCCCCAGTGAAATGGATGAAAGGAGACACTGTCCTCTGTGCCAGTGAGAAGTATGAGTTGAAGCAACGTGGCACCGTGGCAGAGCTCATTATTCGAGATGTCACAGCAAGAGACTCTGGGGAATACACCTGCAGCTCTGGGGAGCAAAAGACCACTGCCCAGGTGAAAGTAAATGGTAAGAAAAGTTAGATTAGGTCCCAAGCTTAATTAATGTATTGTTTGATAGAGCTTCTATCTAAAAAACAAACAAAAAAAACACCCCAAACCTCAAAACCAAACAACCCCACAACACAGCACTTTGTGGTGGTGTCACCTATGAATCCATACATCAAATTTAACAGTGTATTACAAAAATACATTTGTAAGAACCTTGCATATATTTAATTTGTGTAATTTCATGTTATGAATCCGGGATTTTAAATCTGTAACTTGCCACTGAGTGGAAAATAAGTGCAAAGGATTAATTTTGTGTACCCTACGTGCCCTGGTTCCTGACCTGTCAGCTATTTTACGTGGCTGGGATTAAGATTGGAGGTAAAGATGGTAAAGATGGAAAGGTAAAGGAGGTAAAGATGGAAACCTCCATAAGAACAACATGAAAACATAAACCAGGTCCAGTCCCTGATGAATGCTTAGGCCTCAATTTCCCCAAAGCTTCCTTTTTTAAAGGCTCTCAGATGCCACCTGCACTCCCCAATGCCCTTCAACAAACACAGAAATCACAGAAAACAGGAGAGAGAGGGAATTCAGTAGGTGAGGATAACCAGAGGACTCCAATGGGGTCCTTACTAAGGATGAAAGGAACTTTCCCCATGCCTCAAGGAATTCCCAGTGAGATGATGCTACCTGGGAGAAAAAGTCATTTTGAAGCTCCGTAGCCAAGGGAAGGTTCAGGGCTCCTCTGCTCATTTGGAAATGGACTGGTTTGAAGGGGTGACTGCTCTCATGGGACCTCCTGACCCCTGGCTCTGTTTTCCAGCTGTTCCTGTCCTTTTCAAACAAACCCTGGAGAACACAGAGATGGAAGAGGGGAAATCTGTCTCCCTGCGCTGCGAGCTCACAAAAGCTGATGCCAAAGTGGTGTGGAAGAAGGGAGAAACCACTCTCCAGGCAAGTGCCAAATATGAAATGAAGCAGAAGGGGACAGTGGCAGAGCTGGTGATTCATAATGCAGAGCCAGAAGATGCTGGAAGATACACCTGTGACACTGGAGACCAGCAGACCACAGCCCAAGTGAAAATCCAGGGTAGGAATAACACACCTGCTTGTCACCATTTCTTGTTGTTCTTGCCATGGTCCTGCTAGCTCCTGTACCTTTGGGGTGAGCATCCAGAAAAAAAGAAAAAAAAAAGGATTAGTAAATACAAAAGGCATCTCTGGATGGATCCATTATGTTCTTTGGGTATTTTTGAGATGATAACTTAATGTTAAAACATAGCAGTCAAGCATCCTGCATAACAAAATATCTTTATTTTCCTCTGAAATAACTTTTCTGCTTTCTGCTCTGGACAGAGGTGCTCGGCTGAGCTCTAAGCCCACAGGTAAGAAGGGTCACACATTTTGTTATGAAATATCCAGGTCTCTTCTGGGTTTACCCAAAGATCTTCACTCGTCAGTGACCAACAACATTTGGGCAGTAGAAGGGTAATTACTGCCCTGCTCTAATTATTGGGGGGAAAAATTGTTTCGGCTTTATTTCCACCCAAAACCATGATGTGCTCTTGTAAACACACAGAGAGGGCTCGAAGTGCAGGTAGGTCTGAGCTTCTTATTAGCTGTGCCAGGAGAATTTGCTTTTGGTTTAAGGCCCATCTGAGGTCACCAGTTGGTAACCATGGTCCTGAAGTAAAACGAGAACGCTTCATTCCTCAGCCATCTCTGCCCTCATCCAAGAAGAGCTGAAGAGTGTGGAAGGTGTGGAAGGTGGGATGGCCACACTGCGATGCCAGCTGAGCAAAGAGGCCCCTGTGGAATGGAAAAAGGGGCATTCTCTTCTCCGGCCAAGTAACAAATACAGAATGAGGCAGGAGGGCACAGTGGCTGAGCTGCTGATCCACAATCTGGACCCAAAGGATGCTGGAGACTACACGTGTGTTGTGGGGAACCAAAAAACCACAGCAACCTTAACAGTCAATGGTAAAATGTCAGAAATAACCCACGAAACTCTGGGATGTTTTTGTCCACCTCTTCCTTCCTCCTCTCTGCACATTCCCTCACAACCACCTTCCTTGTGTCCTGCTTCTGCTTTTTACACTTTCCACTTTTCTGTGTTGCCATGTCCTTGATTTCATCATGCCCAATGCTCTGTGTGTGTGTGTGTTGTATTGTCACCTTCCCTCAAGTGAGGGGTGCTCATGTGTGTCCCCAAATTAGTATGGAAACATGAGAGTCCTTGGGATTTTCTCTTAAGGAGAGTTCATCACCTTTAATGATGAGGATGAGATTGTCATTAACATGCATGACCCTGGTTGAGATCACACATACTTTGTTTGACACAGAACAATTTATTAGAGAATCCCTTTTATCAGCCACAAAAAAAAAAAAAAAAAACCCAAAAAAACAAACAAACATCAAAAAACCCCAAAAGAAAACAAAACCCAAATCAAAATAGCAGTATATGTGGATATGTTTAAGTATAAAGGGAGTTGGGATGAGGTTTCAGTAGTCGTGTGATAAATCACGACTCAGCTTCCGACCAGAGGTGCTGGGCAGGCCCTTGGGTTGCAACCCCTTTTCATTCTGCATCTCCCAGCCCTGCCAATCCATTTCAAAAAAGAACTGAAGAACGAGGAGGCCACCGAGAGTGGGACAGCCACCCTGCAGTGTGAGCTGAGCCAGGCTGTGGGCTCAGTCCAGTGGAGGAAGGATGGGAAGGAGCTGGTGCCCAATGGGAAGTACAAAATGAGACAAGAAGGACGTTTTGTTGAGCTGGTCATCCAAGATCTGGACTTGACAGATGCTGGGAGCTACACCTGTGTGTGTGGAGACCAGAAGACAACAGCTGCTTTGAGAGTGAATGGTAACCATTCTACCTGTATTTGTCATTAAGCCCCAAATTTAGCATGTTTAAAAGCTTTTTTTTTTTTTTTTTTTTGTCACGCAACGCTTGGTCAGAAAACCTCTCTAGAGGTTTCGTGTTTTCTCTGCCAAAGAGTCACCTTATTAGAGAATATTCTTCGTGCTTTTTTTTGCTTGTTTTTATTTTTTTAGACAGCACAGCTGTGTTTTGTTTTCTCTACTTTCTACTCTAGGAGGGTTTTACCCCCCCCTTTCAACCGTGCACTTTTTGGTTAAATTTGCACATCACAGCCCCATAACTCACAGCAGAGCCTGGTTCATTTCCACCCAGTGCTGATTCCTTTCCTGTTGGTATTGCATCCTTCAGCCTTGCCTATCCTCTTCCAAGAAGAACTCCTGAAGAAGGAAGCCACAGAGGGGGAGGCAGTCACTTTTCACTGTAAACTGAGCAAACCAGCTCCGGTGGAGTGGAAAAAGGGCAATAAGGTCCTCAAGCCAAGTGAAAAATACAAAATAGAGCAGGAAGGTCCCTTTGTGGAGCTGAGGATCCTGGATTTGGATTTGGCAGATGCTGGTGATTACAGCTGTGTGTGTGGAGATCAACAGACTACGGCTGCCTTGACAGTAAATGGTAAAAAGAAATTCTCAGCACGTGCCCCAAGTTGAACCTGTGTGATTCCAACCTCTCTTCCTTTTTTTTTCCCCTCCTCTCTTTCATCTGCTCTTCTTAAACTTTCCATCCTCCCTCCTGCTGATTAATTTTTCTCTCCTGTTTTCCTCATCTCTTTCTCCTTCCACCTGATGCCCTCTTGATTTGTCTTCCCAGGTGCTATGATGTTTGGACCTGGTCTGATGTTCTCACAGAACAGGTCCTCAACTCAACATAAGTTTCTTGTTTAAAACTTTCCCCTAGGGGTTGACCTAAAAGTGGGAATAATATTTGCTTTCTGTAGTTTAGGATGTCACACTTGTTATTCCTAAAGGGAGGAGTTTTCCTCAGCGTGTGATGCTACAGAACAACTTTCTTAATGAAAAATTGCCTTTTAATGCTTTTCCTATCCCTTTTTTCCTAATTCTGCTTTAACTCTTCCAAAGCATGTACTTTATCTCTGCAGAAAGCTGACAGCACGTATGCAACTGTTCTAGTTTAAGGGTCTGTCTTCTTTTTGCCATGAATCAGGCACTTTTTGTGGAGCTGCTGTACTTTCAGAAGGGAAACACAGTGCTCTGGGGATCCTATTTAAGTATCTCAAATATTACCCCTTGGATTTTATGGCATATAAAATAAGGGACAGACAGGTTTGTCAACTAAATGTGCAGATAGGCTGACTTGCTTTTTAAGCAAGTTTTAAAGCATGAGGACCAAAAAAAAGAAGAAAAGAAAAAATAGTGAAGCTCAGGCTGAAATCTCTTTTGAAATGGTAAAGGTGGGAATGAAACCCTGGACTGTGAAGGTGGCCTTGTGGCTTCTGAGACAGGGAGATCAGAGGAGTGAGGGAGTAGATCATGGGTCAGATTTTCTCAGCTTTGATGCTGTGTCCCTGTTGCATTTACTCTGCAGTCCTGCCTGCTCTTTTCACCAAGGAACTGAGAGATGAAGATGCCACAGAAGGTAAAAGTGTCTCTCTGAGCTGTGAGCTGAACAAGGCTGCTGCTAACGTGGAGTGGAAGAAGGGCTTCAAGACCCTCAAATCAAGTGAAAAGTACAAAATGAGACGGGAAGGAGTCGTTGCTGAGCTTATAATCCAAAATCTAGACATGAAGGATGCTGGGAATTATTCCTGTGTGTGTGGAGATCAGCAGACTGTGGCAGTTTTAACAGTCCATGGTAAACCAAACAAAACAAAATGTTTGCTAAAAGTAACTCACCTGTTTTCTCTGTTCCTTTGGGCAGGTTCCTGGGTGCCCAACCATCTCCTTCCATCTGCCAGGCCCTTATCCACACCTCACTGGTGCTGGTGGTGCTCCCACTGGCATCCCACAAGGAGATCCAACAAGGTCCATCACTTAAAGGACCCTGAAATTTCCTTTATTAGGCTCCCCCCTGGGCTCAAGCCCAATAAAATGTGTTGTCTTGAAGGGAGTATGACTTAGGGATTTTAAAGTTTCATAAAGTACTCAAAGCTTAGGTTACACCTTGCAATCTTACTGCCATACCCCATGTTAAGGGGTTTTTATACACATGGGGCAGGTATCATTGCATTCAGTTATTCTTCTGTGTAAAGCAAGGGCAAACCTTCTGATGAATGATGGTTCCTAGGGAGAACTTTGATTTTTTACTGTAACTGGCATGTTTGAAAAATATGTCAGTTCAGGAGAAAATGGTTATTTTCCCACCATGTATTGAAATGAGCCATTTCATTTCAAATTAATGTTTACAGTGAAACTCCAGTGTTTCAGTTTTGATTGATGATGTCTTTCCATTTGCTTAAGTGTGTGAAATAGTGTGTTATAGTTAAAAAAAAAAAGTCACATGAGGAAGCCGATTTTTTTTTTTTTTCAGAAATTTCAAATTATTCTTTTCTTTGCTTGAAATTTCCCAGGGAAAAAAAAAAAAAAGGTTTTTCTTCTTTTGTCTGTGTTGGTTTGATACTCTGACTACTTGTAAAATCTCTACCATTACTTCAAGCATTGTGTCCTTTCCTGGTGGCAATATTTCTTTCTTCATACTGATACAGAGAGACTGTTGAGAATTTAAGTTCTTATGTTGATTATTCAGGTCAGAATAAGAGGGAAAAGGAAAAGGAAGTATCCTTGTGTATTTTTAGCTCTTGGGAGCATTGCATCTCACTGCTCACCTTGCTGTCCTTCAGCTTTGCCTGCATTTTTCAAAGAGGGACTGAAAAACAGAGAAGCCACAGATGGGGCAACAGCCACTCTGCACTGTGAGCTCAGCAAGGTTGGTGTCCCCGTGGAGTGGAAAAAAGGGGACAAGCCACTGAAGCCAAGTGAAAAGTATAGGATGAGACAAGAAGATACCTCTGCTGAGCTGGTGATCCGGGATCTGGTGGTAGAAGATACAGGAGAATACACCTGTGTGTGTGGGGATCAGAAGACCTCAGCTGTCTTGACAGTCCATGGTAAAAAAAGTTGTTCTCTGCTCTGATAGCAGTGTCTCAGGGAGATCCCTTTTCTCTCAGAGGTCTCTTTCCCACATTGATGTTTTAGGTTCTGCAGTGTTTTCTGGCTTTGCTGTCTGCGTTTCATCCCATCTCCCAGTTAGTTTGACTCCCATCTCTCCGCCAGTTTAAACCCAGTAGTTTTGCAGGAAAGTCAAGAGAGAATTTCTCATCTTAGCCTTCACTTTTGAGAAGTGAGAAAGGCACCTGTATGGAAGACCAAAACTGAGCAGACCTCCAGCACCAAGCTTGCTCTCAGAGGCTTTGTCCTTCTGTCCCAGATCTTGGTGCTTAACTTGAAGGAATGATTTTTAAAAACACTGAGTTGGGTTAGTGAGGGATTTTCCCGTTCAGGGATGAAAAACTGTCCTCCACCTTTGTGGGACTGTGATATATTCTGCTGAGGAAATAGTACTTTCCAATAAAAACCCCAAAGGGTTTTTATTCTGCAGGTGATGATTTAGGGAGCTTTTGTCCCTCTCTCTTCATCAGTGAGTAGTGACAAGCTTTAGTTGTTCCTCATATATAGTTCCAATAGATGAAAGGATGCTTTTTATTTGAGATATATCTTAAGGATAAGATGCTTCTAGGGAGAGGCAAAACTGTGGAGGGCAAATTCTCTTCTCAGATTTTCTGAATGCTTTTGCTACCTCCTCTTTCTCCCAGCTGGAGGTTCCTCCTCTCCTCTGGGCTTTTCCTCCTTGTGCGGGTCTCTTCCTTTTTACTTTGATGGCACAGCACAACAGAGTTTGTTGAATGCTATATTAAAAAAACCAAACAAACTGTATTCATGATATTAGAGCCACTATGTCCTTGGAAATTGGGGCTTAGAGGTGCACCTGAAGTTATCTTTTTTTTTTTTCTTTTATGAATGAGAAAGATAAATTATGGTGTTGGAAAAGGCAGAGATCTCCAGCTAGCAGTGCCATCATTTGGGACAATGACTTTAGATCAAAAATCAGGTCATTTATGTCCAAGGCAGATGATTTCAGACTGAAATAGGTAGTTTGCTGAAAAACAATGAGGATGCTGCATAAGTCAGCCTCAGAGGTAGATGGTGGCAACTTGAAAATCTTGCAGTAGGTTTCTGATAGATGCAATTTTCCAGAATATATGTTTTGTTTTCCTCTAATAGAGAAGGACTGGCCTCAGGACCTAGTCCTGCATTTCCTCAAGGTCTGGTTAATGGTTTTGATGGACTCTCTGTTTATATTACATCCTGTAGCTTTGCCTGCCCTCTTCCAAAAAGAACTTCTCAATGTGGAAGCCCCAGAAAACGGGACGGCTGTTCTGCAGTGTGAGCTCACCAAACCCACTCAGGTGGGGTGGAGGAAAGGGCAGAAGGTGCTCGAGCCTAGTGAGAAGTACAAAATGAGGCTGAAGGATACCATTGCTGAGCTGACAATCCATAGCCTGGAGGAAGAAGATGCAGGAGATTACACGTGTGTGTGTGGGGACAAGACATCTACTGCATCCCTGACGGTGCATGGTAAAATGTTTAAGTTTAATAGGGATTTTCTGCTTTGTTCATCTGTCGTCTGCTAGGGGATCAGTAACTGGTCTTGATCCCATCTAATGTTCTGAATTGCTATGACAGCTGTGTCTGGGAATATCTTTTACTTGAAAGTTCTTTTAGGGATGAGAAGTAACACCATACAATCTTTTCTGTCCCTGTTCTTTCATGGTAATGGTCTCTGGAAGCAGATGGTAAAGAATTCAGTGAAGTCATAGGTAGCACTATCAGTATTCTGGTAATTAATTTCTGAAGCCATATAACTGAGATTTCACTTGCTTTTCTTGAGTGGAATTGAAAGTTCTCCTTTTATGATATCAGCTGAGGAAAGCAGGTGAGACTGACCCATTGCAGCCTAGAATTTTAAAGAACATTTCTCATTTTAATTGTTCATCTGGTCTTAAGACAGCCCCGTGCAGAATTCCTTGAAATCTTGGGTTCAGCTTACTCTTATTATATCATCAAATGCTTTTAAAGCCCACCTTCCAGTGCTGAAATTATAGTTTTACACCACTGGTTTCCAAATCATTTGTGACATGCTGAGTGGTTGCATAGCACAAGGCAGGGATGCCCCAGGAATCATCATTTGCCTCTTCAGTACTGTATAGTCTAAAATTATTAGAGATTAAAGGGGTTTTATTCCAGTGGAGCAGTCAAGACACACAATTTCTCTCTTCACCTGTGATCTTCAGCCCTTCCTCCACGTTTTAAAAAAGAGCTGAAGGACGTGGAAGCCACGGAAAAGGGCACAGCCACTTTCTGCTGTGAACTGAACAAGCCCTCAGCTGCCGTGGGATGGAGGAGAGGAGACAAAACCCTGGAGCCAAATGACAAATTCACCATGAGATGTGAGGGCACTGTCACAGAGCTGGTGATCCAGGATTTAGATCTGACAGATGCTGGAGATTACACTTGCTGCTATGGAGAGCAGGAAACCACCGCTACGCTTAGAGTGAATGGTAAAAAAAATAAATATATTTATATAAAAAAGAAAAATATAACAAATTAAGGGGATTTTTTTTTTCCAACCGGCTTTATTTAACATAACGGATGCCTTAGCCTTGCAATTGTAGCCCCATTTCTGGTGAGTTTAGAAAACTTTGGCACAAAGGCCTGAATGCCCTGGATCAGGTTAATTGTTTGTTGCAAAAGTTTCACATGTTCATCTTGGCTCCAACTCATTTCTTTGATGCTCATGTTCAGCAGTAGTTCCTAAAAAAAAGGGAAATGGTATTGTTGTGTTATTGGTTGTAATGATGTTGAGAAGTTGAGAATATTTCCATTTGGAAATGAGGTATTTTTGATAGTTTTCAGTGTTTCAGAATAACTTGATGGTCAGCTCCTGCTAGACCACTATCTGAGGAAGAATCTCATGGAAAAATGAGATTGGTGCTTCAGATGTGGTTTCATTTATGGCCTTTTTTAGCAACTATTTGCTTTCCAGTAGAACTTAGACACTCTAGTTAGGCTTTATTTTCCATTGTGGTAGGAAATACCCAAAGTAAGCAGAGCCTGAAAAAGTTGACACTGGTGTGGTGCTCTATGTTGTGCCATAGACAACATCAAAAAAAAACAACTCCAACTTAGGATTGAGTTGATTTCCAGCCTTCCAAAGTCACTCTTTTAAGGGTCTCAACCCTACTTGATTAGGGAAGGCTTTGCTTGTCCCATGTGCTTGACAGCCCAGCAGAGAAATAGTTACTTGAATAACTACCATGGTCACATATTCTGCTCATTTTGAACTCCTCAGCCTTGCCTGCACACTTCAAGGAAGAGTTGAAGGATGAAGAAGCCCCAGAAGGTGGAACAGCCACGTTCCAGTGTGAGCTGTCTAGGGCTGCCTCTGTGGAGTGGAAAAAGAAACACAAAGTGCTCAAATCAAGTGAAAAATACACCATGAGGCAGGAAGGTTCTACAGCACAGCTGCTGATCCATGCTTTAGAAGTCAAGGATGCTGGGGAGTACACCTGTGTGTGTGGAGAGGAGAGGACTACAGCAGCACTGACTGTGCATGGTAAAGAAAAGAGAAATGAGATGTTTCCCTGTGATGTTTCTTCTGAAAACCTCAGTACTGACACACGACGAGTTCTTTCTCTAATTAATTCTGTCAGTAGTGGATTTTCTTGGGTTTCCTCTCATTTTTATCTAACCAGAATTGTAGCTCCATTCATGACATTAATGTTTTCCCTGTGTTTTTCTCCATTCCTCTCCTTGGTGCATCCCTGTACTTCTTTACACTGAAAACTGGAGGATTCCATGTGTTTGCATTTCTTTATTTTTTTTGTCCTGTTTTACTTACTTTTCACTACAAGCTCTACAGCAATGGAACAGCAGGAAAATTCAGACTTCTGCACAAAAAATTTCACTGAATGCAATTTTTTAATCTAACTGTGACCAAGGATGATGTGGTTTGTATTCTGGTGTTGCAGAGTAGTCAGCATTAGGGTGTGAGGGCACTTCACAGTCCTCAGCCAAATTCATCCACAAACTTTCCTTGAGAGGAAAACTTTATTTCCATTATTAATAGAGCCCAGTGACAAAGTTTCACCACCTTTCTCACCTGGGAATTCAGTAGGTCAAGGAGCTGATTTCTTATTACTACCCAGACTTTTTCATCTTGATATTTCCTGATAAAACAAGATGGCTTCAGTCTTGACCTTCCAATGTAATAATGGGGAATAGACTTGGAATGGATCTCTACTGGTCATCCAGTCCATCCTTGAGCCCCAACTCACCAACACACCTACCCCAGGGCTGAAGAGCTTATATTTTTCCACTCATTTCATTGCCTAGGCATCAATATTTCCAGAAATTTCTGCCTTATTTCAAGAGAAGTCTCTCTAGAGCTGGTTTAAGTCCTTACTTCTTGTCCCATGTGCTGTAGGTATGAGGAGATATTTGCTGCTTTCTCTCTTGTGAAGGATCTGAGAATTTTTCATGTCTTCTTTCTGTCTTTTTTCTGAATTAGGCAATTTCAGTCCTCTCACCATTTCTTCACAGGTCATGTTTTGTAGACTTCAACTCATTTTTGTTGCTTTCTGGACCACTTTCAGATAATCCACATCTTTTTAAATGTTCCAAAAGCAGCCTACAGTGCTCTATCTGAGGCTTTGCCAGACTGAAGTGGGATGAGAGGGCAATTTTTCAGATAATTAAAGCTAAGCTGAAGTGGCCACAATTCCTTGGATTCTCTCTCTGCTACCCCCCTCTCCTCTTTTTTTTCGAAGGCAAGGACTGTAAATCTTATAAATAAATGTATATAGACTGTATATCTTATATATAAATGTATATAGACTGTAAATCTATATCTGATCTTGTAGATCAAGACTGGTGAGGGTTCCTAAATTCCTGTTGTTGCCAGTGGAGATCTGATGGATGGAAGCCAGGGAGACACCCAGCTGAGTAGTTCTGTTGAGTATATTGGATTTGTCTGGCTCTTTCTTCACTTTCCTGGGAACTTAAACTTTTAGTTTACACACTGAAAGCTAAATGAGTGCATTCTCAGTCTGTGAGATCTTTTCTACCTGAGTTTCCATTTTTTTCCCCCCATATTTTTTGAGCAACACCCATTATCTTTGATTTCTCCAGTGTAACTGGTAAGGTCTGATACTGGTTGAGCATGTACTTGAAGTATTCCAGGACAAATTTCATCACACCAACATCCATTGGAAATATTCAGCTTATTCAAATGTTCTCTAATTGGTTGTTTTCTTATCCTTGTTACAATTCCTATTGCTTTCTTGGCTACCACTACCTTTTAATATTAAAGAAGGAAAAGGAACTAAGCACTTAATCTTTCCCCATGTTACCAGCCACCAATTCATGTTCCAGAAAGCTGGTAATCCAACTTCTCCCTTGTTGTTTCTCTCTATTTTTGCTTCTTTCTGGCTCAGGCTGACCAAGTGTCCTGGGCTTTGCATGCTGATGTTCTGATACAGCCAGGAACCTCAAATCAACTGGGAAGCAAGGACATGGAAAGCTCCTGGAGTGGGAGTGATCTCACCACATTTGATACCAGCATCATTTTGCCCCTTGTAGCCCCTCTTTCATTTTTGGTCTCTTTGTCCATGAGGTGGCAGGGTTCAGGAATGGGAAACTGCCCTGGACCTTCTTGAGACACCCAAGGAACTTGGCCCACCTGATTCTGTATTTTGTAGCATTTCTCTTATGCTCAGCTAAACCTCCCCCATTTTCTGGATCTCTAGATTTTCAGGACACTGAAGAAATAAAAAAATGTAGGCAGGTTTTTCCTGATGATCTTTGGAGTGAGATAGTCTCTGTAATTATTCCCATATTATTGTGTATTTGAGAAGTTTTCTATTTTCTTAAACCACCTTGTCCTTCACATTTGTTTCTCCTTAATTATTAGTAAGAGTTCTTGAAATATTGAAGCCTTCTTTTTTTATTGCCTGCAGAATTTCCTTTTATTTATCTGCATAATTTTCTGTAAAAAAAACCAACAGAGGAGCTCTCCTGCTTCATTATCATTGTCTGCCCAAACATCCTCCATATTTGTATTCTCAAATATTTATTTCTATCTGGTCAGAGTCAAGAATTGGAGATCCTCCTCTTTTATGTCTAGTCTATATCTAAAAGTGGTTTCTACCCCATTCCAAAGACTTAGCAGACATAGTCCCATCCTACTGCTCCCACAGTCCAGATGACCACATTCCTGTGCTCTGAATGAGTCTATCAGTTGTTCCAGAAGGGATGATGAGGTGTAGGAGTAGAGCTGAACATCTTGGTTCTGTCTTATAGCAGATTTACACAATGGAGATGTTGTCCTTTTTCCTTTTTATTGTTACTCAAGCCCTTTCAAGAAGTCTCTCTCATGCTGCTTCTCATCCTTCTTCTAAGACTTTGGCTAGGTCTGTAGGCATCCTTAACATGTAAGGTAAATTTTTTTCATTTTTTCCTTTGCCTTTTTTTCCTGATCATGGTGGAGCCTTTTTTTTTTTTTTTTTTTTTTTTTTTTTTTTTTTCCAATTTCCTGGGCTGATAACATTTCAGTTTTGACCATACATGATATTTTCTGGTTTCTGTTGTTCATTCTCACTACATCACTAACCCAGTCAGTAAATTTACCCACTGTATAAGATTCTTTTGTATCCATGACACAAATTCATCCCCCCTTTCTGTGGGATGATCCTCTTATCAATAAATAAGCATGGATAAATATTGATAAACACCAGGTTCACTTTTTTGGTTTTTTGGTGGCCAAGAACTGCTTGTCATGAAAATATTTGCTCCTCTATTCCTCAGCCCTTCCTGCTCTCTTCAAAGAAGAGTTAAGAAATGAGGAGGCCACGGAGGGTGAAGCAGTCACTCTGCGCTGTGAGCTGACCAAGACTGCTTCAGTGGAGTGGAAAAAAGGACACAGAGTCCTCAGACCTAGTGAGAAATACAAAATGAGGCAGAAGGATGTCACTGCAGAGCTGGTGATCCATGATGTAGATGAGAGTGATGCTGGTGACTACACCTGTGTCTGTGGGGAGAAGCAGTCCACAGCTTCCTTAGCTGTACATGGTAATAACCAACTTCACCTCCCCATCCTCGTTACTGAGCTGGTGGGTTTAGTATTTTGGTTTTAGTATTTCTTTTTTTCTTCGTGTTCATTCTTATCTCTCCATAGCTCCTCTGAGCCTGACTCTGAGAGGCATGAGGATTAACTTGCATTTTGTGATTTAAGGGGAAACCCCATCACCCCTATTCCATATACAAAGAGATTTTAGGACCTGATCCCTAACGGAGATGTGAGATCAGACCTGAGGACCACTCCCCACTGTTATCTTTGTCTCTTCATCCCCCACCCCTCACTTGGAAGCTGCTTTTGCTGCTCTGTGTTAACCCTCTGCTCGTTGCATCCTCAGTGCTGCCAGCAGGCATCAAGAAAATCCTGAAGGACCAGGAGGTGACAGAAGGTCAAACAGCTGCTCTGCACTGTGAGTTGACCAAGGTTGCTCCAGTAGAGTGGAAAAAGGGGAGCAGCTTGCTCCAGGCCAGCCACAAGTACAAAATGAGGCAGGAGGGCACAGTCATGAAGCTGCTGATCCATGAAGTAGAAATGAAAGATGCTGGAGAATACACTTGTGTGTGTGGAGAACAGGAGACAACGGCTGCCTTGACAGTGCATGGTAAAAAGCATGTGCATGTGTCTGTGTTTTCTCTCCACCAGCTCCTTGCTATTGTGTGTGGAGGAATTTGTTGGGATATTTTAAAATCTGTGATCTGGTTGCATCCAAGTTTTCTGTTTCTGTCCCGTTTGTCCCACGTCCCAGAATTATGAGGAAACAAAACTCATTCCACCCTAAAATGTTCTCTGTTTCTGTGCTTCCACCCCCATCACCTGCTTGCCACGTGTCATTTTTCATGTCCTCTGTCCGTTTTGTCACCTTCAGCCCTGCCTGCACTTTTCAAAGAAGAACTGAAGGACCTGCAAGCCATGGAAAGCCAAGCAGCCACTCTGCGCTGCCAGCTCACCAAGGCTGCAGCTGTCTCGTGGAAGAAAGGGAACCAAATACTCAGGGCGAGTGAAAAATACATCATGAGGCAGGATAATGCCCTTGCTGAGCTGGAAATTCGTGGTCTAGAGCTGCAGGATGCAGGAGATTACACCTGTGTGTGTGGAGACCAGCACACCACAGCTTCTCTGACAGTGAATGGTAAATTCATCTTGCAGATGATTGCTCATTTTCTTTTTTTTGCTTCTCTGAAACATCTCATTGCTGCACAAAGTGTTCACCTCTCAGCTTTAGGTTTTTTTCCCTAGGAATTAATTTGTGGTCAGGAATGGAGAACGTCTTGTTCCCATGTTTAATTTTGGCCTGATGTTTCTAAAAAGGGAGATGAGGATAGGGCTGTTCTTCCATGCAGACAAACTGCTCTCTGCAGGGCATAGTGCCTCAGATCTGCTCCTGTGAGACCAGACATCCTCTCCCCTATCCCCTTGGGATAAATCCTTTAAACTGCTTCTTGAATCCATCCAGCCTGTTGTACTTCAACCTGTTTGCTCAGCATTTCTTTTCCTACTGTTCCTGGCTGGGTTTAGTTTTCCAGATCATTGTAGTGACAGCCCCAACCTCATCAAATGAAGCCCCTGGCTTGGTCAGGTTTGAACTTTGAGGATTCATGATGCTGATGGCAAATGCAGAGTTCTTAGGTTAAATACACTACCTATTGACTTTCCATTCCCAGCCCTGCCAGTGATTTTCAAGGAAGAGCTGAAGAATGAAGAGGTCCAAGAAGGAGCATCAGTTTCTCTCCATTGTGAATTAAGCAAAGAAGCTCCAGTGCAGTGGAAAAAAGGGTCCAAAGTGCTCAGAGAAGGTGAAAAATATCAAATGAGACAGACTGGCACCACTGCAGAGCTTCTTATTCATGGCCTAGAAGTAAAAGATGCTGGAGATTACACCTGTGTGTGTGGTGACAAGAAGACAACAGCAAATTTAACAGTTCATGGTAAAAAGACATTATTAAATTTATTAAATAGCTCTATAGATAGACATCAGTCTGAAATTCAGCTGTCTCTGCCCTGGCTCAGTAACTTGACATTGTTTTTCCCCTTTTTCTTTATTCTTACTGAGAAAGAAGAAACACAGGGCAGATTTTGGGGCCATTATTTATCTGTCCCTCTTTAAAAGGAGAAAATGAGATGTGTCTTTCAGTCCAAATCACCTCTTTTTACATTTTTTAGCTCTTTTCCCTCTTCAGCCCCATGGTTCACTGCAGCCATCCACAGTTTTCCCCCCAAAACACACAAATAGGATCTGTCAGATCCTCTGCTCCCCAAGCACTACCCAAAGGAGGCTGGGACAGCAGAAGGAGGAGATGTTGCTGTGCTGGCCACAGCTGCCCCTGGAGGTACCAGATTCTTTCAGCAAGCCATGCAGAAAGAGGTCAGAGTTACCATTTTAGAGTAGGATCCTTATTGAAGGATCTACACCTTGATATGTGGGGGTCAGGACAGGTATTAAAGCAAAAAGAACCCCAGCAACATGGGTTATCACCAGTTATACTCTTTATCATAACAGCACCTGAGACAGCAATCCAGAAATAAATCCTTGTATTACATTATTGACCTCTTTCCCAGGTGCTCTGCTCTCCCATCATCAATGAGTAATTTTTTTTTTTTTAATGGAGTAACAGTCCTTGGCTCTGAGCAACTTGGTCAAAGAGACCTAGTTTTGTCCCCCTTATTTCTTCTCAAAAATTTCTGACCCTCCTCTCAGGCTTTCCTGAGATATGGACAAATTTATGGAGAAAGGTTAATAATTAGTTTTATTGAAGGTTATTTTCTGTTGGTTGCTCTTGCCTTTGGGTTTGGATTTCCAAAATAGGAAATGAGGAGAAACTGAAATTCTTATTACATGTGATCACTTCTCTTCAAACTTCTGTTTCAAACTTCGCTTTAAACTTCTCTTTAAAACTAGAAATAGCTTTATTTCAAAATCTGTCTGACTTCATGGAGGTGGGGCAAAACCAAACCAAACCAACAATACCAGCCTCCAAAAAAATCATAGCTGTGTAGGTAAAATAGCACTGTATCCAGCAGTGTTGGTTTGGAGCTCTGTTGACCCATGATCTAAATTTTCCTGTATTGTTCTTTCACTGGGAAAGCCAACAGACACCTAGGGAACTGATCCCTTCTGGTAAGTGAAACCCCATCCCTCTTGAAGAAGGATGATCAGAGCTTTTGAACTTGGTTGTAATTAAGCATGTTTCTAATGGGCTGGAAAATAATAGATCCCAAGCCTGAAAATGAAATTAGGACTTGAATTCTGGTTTTCTGATGACCATCTGTCCATGTTGCATCCTTCAGCTCTGCCACCACTCTTTAAGGAAGAGCTGAAGAACAAGGAAACAGAAGAAGGTGGAGATGTCACCCTGCACTGTGAGCTCACCCAGGCTGCTCAGGTGGAGTGGTGGAAGGACCAGAGGATGCTCAGAATGAATGAAAAATACACAATGAGGCAGGAAGGGCCCAAGGCAGAGCTGGTGATTCATGAAGTGGCTGAGGAGGATGCAGGAGACTACACCTGTGTGTGTGGAGAGCATCAGACTACAGCTGTCTTAAGAGTACAGGGTAAAAACTACTTTGGCCTCCTATTTCCTAATAACTGGAGAAATTTTTCCTTTGCTCTAAGGTGTTCACTTTTCCCTGGCTGTTTGTTCAACTTTATTAACAGAACTTCCATTCACTTGAAAGCACTCCCTGGTTTTGATGACTTGCAGGCTGAGTTTTTTTTCCTTTCCCTTTCCTTAAACATAAACCTGCTCTCCTTTCATCTTTCCCCTCTTGGCATTCCTTTCCTAACACATAACCCCCATTCTATTTCCTTTTCTGAATTTATTTCCCAAAACACAAACCTGTTCATTCTTTGCCATTTCTTTCTAGCATCCTCAATACCTCCCATTTTATTGTCCACAGGGTACAAAAAGCAGCATCCAGAACAAGACTATAGTAATTCTAATTTCTTTTCTCCTGAGTTATATTTTTCTTGGTTTTTGTGCCCATAACCCCTGTCCTAATCAACAAAGATAGATATTCATGGGAAGACAGATTTTCTAAGCAGGAAAGAATAAATTCTTTCTGCAACCTCCTTCTGCTCTTATTTTGTGGCAAGAAGCAGTCACTGTGCAAACAAAACTTGGGGTTTCAGCTCAGCACTGCTGGAGATGGGAAATGTGCCAAATCCAGGAGGCTAAACCTGGTTTCTAGTCTGGATTTAGCTGCAACCTGAGCTTTGCTGCCCTACCATGCAGTGAAGACACTAAATTTGAGACCTAAGGTCTTGTAAACCAGGTAGAATATTCCATCATCCCACTTAGTTAATAGAGGGACATGCATTAAGGTCAACCAAGCTTCTTTCAAGGACACAACTTGAAATGGTTGCTAGTGGAGAAAGTCTGAGACAAGAAGACATGGAGGGAATCAGCATCTGGGGAGTTTTCTTTGGGGTCAAGAAGAATCTGGGAGCCCTGGCTGCATCTTTCCAAAGGTATCTCAAGGAAGGAATAATGATGAGGAGTAAGGAGCTGTGCCGTCAGTCAGAGCTCAGAAGGGGTGGGCTGGAAGTAGGAAAAGACTACAAAAGCCTGAAGTTTGTAGAAGACACCAACTTCTGTGTAAACTGAGGAGCTCAGAGATTATAGTCTCACTTTTAGGTGGAAGCTTGCAGGAAGCAGATGTAAATCTCTTGAGGAGAGTTTTTGTTTGTAGGAAGCCAGCATAAAGCCAAAAGGATTTGGGGATTTACTCCCACTGGGATGTTTTCATTTCTCTTTCCTCTCTGCTTCTGATGCTCCCCTTCCCATAACCTCCTCACAACTTTCCTCTGTCACTTCCTACTCTCCCCCATCCCTGGAGATATCCTCAGCTGGTAACACATTTTACCTGCATCCTTCAGCTCTGCCTCCGTTTTTCCAAGAGGAGATGAGCAGCAAGGAAGAGGCAGAAGGTGGAATGGCCACGTTGCACTGTGAGCTCAGCAAAGCACCTGCTCACGTTCAGTGGAAGAAGGGCCACCAAGTCCTCACCCCAGGCAACAAGTACAGCATGAGGCAGGAAGGTTGTGCTGTGGAGCTGGTGGTTCATGATTTAGACTTGAATGATGCTGGAGATTATACCTGTGTGTGTGGAGAGAAAAGCACCACAGCTTCCTTAACAGTGCATGGTAAAGTATTCCTTGGGACTGAAGTCTTCCCAACCCTAGACCTGCCTGAGTCTTCGTTCCTATTCCCATTATCCCCTTTGTTTTCCTGTGCTTTTGTGTTCCTTTGGACTTTGTTTATGTGCTTCCTTCTCTTTGAATTGGGAAAAAAAGTTGCCTGTTGGTTTTTAACCTCCTCAGCTGTGTTGCTCCTTCTCCCTCTCCTTGCCTTAATGCAAAATCCAGGGAAGCTGGGGGAGATTTTCCCATCTTGTCCCACTAACGGGGATCAGGAATCATCAGCACACCATGCATCCTCCCATCTAGCTGATTTTAAGGAATATTCACTCTCTCTATGGTAATTCTTTTGCTCTTCAGCACTGCCTCCAGAATTCAAAAAAGACCTGCAGGACCTAGAAGCTGTAGAAAATGGGACAGCTGCTCTGCACTGTGAGCTGAGCAAACCTGCTGTGGTGGAGTGGAAGAAAGGGCAGGAGGTGCTCCAAGCCAGCAGGAAATATAAAATGAGCCAAGATGGTGCTGTTGCAAAACTGATAATCCATGAGCTGGATGTGGAGGACACTGGAGATTATTCCTGTGTGTGTGGAGATCAGCAGACCACTGCCACTTTGACAGTCAATGGTAAAAAAAAAAAAAAAATTAAAAATAGAAAAAAGAAGGGAAAAGGTTGCAATATATTTTGAAAGAAAAAGCTCTATGTTGGTTTTACTTATGGAGAAGTCTTGGCTGGGTTCCTAAGGATGGAGCATGGAATAACATGGAGCTTGGTCTATACAGTGACCAGGTAGAAAATGGGATTTGCAGCACAAAATTAAATGTATTTTGTCTCTGTGGTACTGTCAGGATAACTGGGATCTCTCCTACCCTATGGAGGTGTCTGAACTCTTACAACTCCCTGCTGACTTTTCAGTGATCAGGGCAATGGCTGACAAGATCCTGGCTGCTTTTATAGAAGGAAAAATACTCTGCAGTTTAAGATCATAGATTAGATTAAAATTCCATACACTTCAAGGCAAAGGTACCTTCTTGAGATGAACTTCTTGTCATTCTGCAAATATTCCTATAACTTCTTCAGGGAAATAACCTTGTACCTTGAGTATAGAGTGTTCAGGTTACAAGACATCTGCCAAAAAAGCTCTTTTGGTGTTTTCAATTTCTACTTTCCCTTTCCCAAACCTCAACGGTGCTATGTTGCAAATTATATTTCTATTTTATAGCCCTGCCAGCACTCTTTAAACAAGAGCTTCAGGACACTGAGGCAGAAGAAGGTGGCACAGCAACACTGAGATGTCAGCTTACCAAACCCAAGGCTCTGGTAGAGTGGAGGAAAGGAGATACCACCCTCTACCCTGGTCTGAAATATGAGATGAACCAGCAGGGCTCCACTGCTGAATTGGTGATTTATGACTTAGAGATGGACGATTCAGGAAAATACACCTGTGACTCTGGACATCAGCAAACAACAGCAGTGGTCACCGTCCATGGTAGGCAGAGTCTTGACCCTTGGCTCTGTAGAGAGCATCTTCCAGTGTTCCCTGAAGCCATTTATTTGTTTTGCTGCTGGTCCATGCCAGCAGACAAGCTCCACTTGAGCATGACACCTGGTAAAGTTTAAAGAGATTCTGCTTGCAGTATCTGGAGTGATCAATCAGCATCAAAGCAATTAAATGTTGCCATGATGGCAAAACAAGATGAACCCTCCTGCCCTCTGAGTGCAGGGAGTGTGGGAATGGATAACAGAAAGTAAACCAAGCAGGCTGCTGGTTATTTTGGGTTGCTGATTGCTTCAGGAGGCATATCAGGGGTTTGTAACATCTGCTTGGGATGATAAGAGATGCAGCAATTTCTGGATAGAGGATTTTTATGAAGTGTAAAAGTGCTGCATTATTACTTGAGGCTTTGAGCCCTAAGTGTAACCCCTGAGTGCATCTCTGTCCCTTCTACCCTCCTGAGCAAGATCTTGTCAGGAATCTGCATTTCCTCTCCCATTTATCACTTTATCATCATCTCTCTGTTGCTCTGTCTCATGTTTTGAATGTCGAATTGGTCTTTAAAACGTTGATAGAAGCTTGACTTGAAGGGGAAAAAACCCTCTTGGCTTAATATTGTGTAAGGAACAAGGGTCTGTGTCCCAGTGGTCTTTGACTAAAGCACCCCCAATTATTGTGGAGACATTTCTGTACATGACTGACTCCTTCAGGCCATGAACCAGGCCACTCTTTGGTCCATTCTCTAAGACCATTTCTCACCATCTGTTCATGTAACAGCTCAAGAAATTTTCTATCAAGACAGAGAGCTGCAGCCCAAGGCTTGTGGAATCAGCAGAATAGCCCATTTCTGAAGAATGGTGGTAGGATGGGGTCCTTGCTGGACTAAACCACTCTGAAAAACCTTTCCTTCTCCAATTTTGTAGCACTGCCTGTCACTTTTAAGCAACCCCTTCAAAATAAGGAGTCAGAGGAAGGAAGCACAGCCACACTCCTCTGTGAGCTGTCAAAACCCAATGCTGCAGTAGAATGGAAGAAAGGAGGAGTGGAGCTGCAGCCCAGCCAGAAGTATGAAATGAGGCAGAGAGAATGCTGGGTAGAGCTTTTAATACATAATCTGAAATTAGAAGATACAGGAGAATACAGCTGTGATACTGGGGATGAGGAAAGCAAGGCATCTTTAAATGTGAAAGGTAGGTGGTGTGAGCTGACTCCTAAAGCTCTATATTCCCTCCAGGATGCAAAGAAATAGACTGAATACAAATATCTTGAAGAATATGATTTTTCCCCCTAAAAGTGTTTTCTTTTTCCTCTGATCTCCTGGGATATTTATTATTTTTTAAAATGAGAATGGGAGAGGATGATACTTTGCCACAGTATCCAGTGCCACATCATAGCCTTGGGTTCTAAGAAGAAATATTTTCTCGCTTTATGTCTGGGAGAAGTTAAAGAAAGAGCAATGCTTTAGCATAACATCTGGACACTTCCCATGATATGTGGTTTAAATATTTTTTAAAATATTTTCTTCCAAATCTTGGAAGAACACTGACAGTGACCTTCCTGATCCATCTGTCTGTGGCATTTTCAACCTCTTCACTCTTGAGATCTTTGTTGGATCAACTGAAGGATAAATTCATTCAGAGAATCCAACCCTGGGAAGGATCTAAGTCAAGGCTCAAAGGAAATTCATATTGTAGGTGCTGTCTGTTTCTGAAGCAGCAAATTCTCCTGGTAGCTGAAGGCAAATTAAGAAAGATGGATCCTACCTAGGACTATAGCACTTGGAAAGCACAGCATCTTGTTCCTCAAAGTGCCAGTGTTCACCAGAACATGACTCAAACTTCAATAAAAGCTCCTGTTCCTTCTTTTTTTTCCCCTTTAGCTCTGCCAATTCTTTTCAAAAAGGAGCTGAAGGACAAGGAGGCAGAGGAAGGAGCAGCAGTGAAGTTCCAGTGTGAGCTGACAAAGGAGAATGCAACAGTGGAGTGGAGGAAAGGCACCATGGAGCTCTTCCCCTGTGCCAAATATGAAATTAAATTGAGTGGTCACACAGCTGAGCTCGTGATTCATAACATAGAACCAGAAGATGCTTCTGATTACACTTGTGACACAGGAGACCAGCAGAGCACAGCAGTCCTCAGAGTGAATGGTCAGCATTGTGTCCCAATGGAACAGAGGATAGAAGGGATTTGTCAAATTATGTGCATGAAATATTTTTTTTATTCCTTGGTGGGTGAATGGACCCCAAAAGTTAAGATGAAGAGGAAAACAGGTGCCCAGGCATAAATGAGAATACAGAAAAGTGGATTTGTAGGATGGATTTGTAGAATGGTTATTTAAACCTGGAAAGCACAATGTACAGTGTGTTGACCCTGGTGTGATAAAAGAAAGAAAATCTGCATCATGAGGGTCTGAAAGTTCTAATAGATCTTTGCATTCTTTGCTAGTTCAGCTGAACCAATCACTAAACATAAGCAATTTACAGAAGTGTTTTTAAAATCTACTATTTCAAATTTTTGTAATGCCCTCCCATGAAGATCCTAAAATGCTGAGTTTAGACAGGAATGATGTTTGTGGTTAATCACCAGCCACGAAATGCTTGTGGTCATCTCAAACTGGCCCAGGTTGCCCAGGGAAGTTGGGTTTTCCCCTCCCTGGAAGTGTTCCAGGCCAGGTTGGATGGGGCTTGGAGCAACCTGGGCTGGTGGGAGGTGTCCCTGCCCATGCAGGGGGTTGGAATGAGATGATCTTTAAGGTCCCTTCCAACCCAAACTCTTTTATGATTCTAAACTGTTGTCTGCAACTTGTGGCTTTGATCTTAACTACATCTTTTGGCTGAACTTGATCCAAGAGGCAACCACTGGGTCAACCACAAGTGAGAGAGCCCCGTGCTTCCTTTGTGGATATCACAGTAGGGTTTAGAAAGAAAAAGCACAAGCACTGAGATATCCAACAAGGATGGTTATTTTCTTCTTGTCTTCATCAGTGACAAGCTGTTGTCTGAGCTGTGCCATGCCTCACTTGAATAAATGTAATCCAGTCTAGAAGGACTTACAGTGAGTAGATAGGCTAGGAAATACTTGGAAAGATAACAGAGAAAGCAGAGATGTGTTTAAAGCTTTACATCATATACAGTGTTGGGAGTTGTGTGTATTTCTCTTAAAATGAGCAGATTTATGATTTGATCAGGTTTTGCTTAACCAAAATCTTTATGCCTGTTGCAGTTTTCACTGTCCAGAGCAGATGTATAAAAGATATTTCTTGGATGCCCTGGAATTTATGAGAAACAAACATATTGGAGAAACTTTCTGACCCTCTCCTTGTCTGGATATAAAGAATATTGGTCTGTTTGCAGAGAGAAAAAAAAAAAAAGGGTTGTTATTATCATTTAACCACTCAATGCAATTTTTTTTCTGTATGATCAGACCCCAGGTGCCTTGTGGTGAGTTTTTTAGACCTGGCAGATCTAAACTAATGAATTGGGCATTAATGGATGAATTTTTCACTTTGCAGTCACCAAACCCCAGCTGAAGCAGCAGCTGAAGAATGAAGAAGTGGAGGTGGGAGGAACAGCCAAGCTGCGCTGTGAGATTTCCATCAGCAAAGCAGAAGTGGAGTGGAGGAAAGATGGGGCTGTCCTGCACCCCAGCTCCAAATATGAAATGTGGCAGGAGGGAACCTTCCGTGAGCTGAGGGTTCACTGTTTGGAGCCTGGAGATGCTGGAGTGTATTCCTGCAAGGCTGGAGATGAGATGAGCTCTGCAAAACTGACTGTGAAAGGCAAGATCTGGTCCCTGGGAAAAGGGGATTTTTGCTTTAGGGTGCTAAGATTGTGCAAGATAATTGTGATTACTGCCATAAATAATTCAGCTAAACCTCTGTGAGAAACAGAGAGCACAGGGAGGGTATTATAAAATATCTTGTGGCACAATCAAGGTGCCAAATCAAAGGTTTGATTCTGTGCACTTGGTGGACAGAAGACAAGGCAGCTGTAATTTTTGACTCATGGCTTGAAATATTTGCTTGACATCACCAAGCAGATGGTTCATCCCCAGCTTCCACTCACGTGGCAGATGCATTTGGCCTTAATGTCCTTACAGACAGAGTTTGCATTCAGGTGGGACCACTGGTGTGGAAAAATCCCCACTGGCATCCCTACAGGCCACTGAATTTTTACAGACACTGGGCACATGATGCCCAGTTGCACGTTTTTTCGTGCAAAAACCTTGGTTGTGTGGATCAGAACCACGTTTGCTCAGGTGAAGGCTGCTTTACTTCCCCTTCAGTGTTTCCCCAGCAGATGTGGGGGATGGAGAGCCTGTTGCAGGCTCTTGGTATGATCTTTGCACAGATCTGCAGGTCCTAGAAGCAGAATTTGAGCAAACTGAAGTGCAAACACCCCATGTTTGGGCTGATGCAGTGATTCCTGCTGAGAACACAAAGCCAACCAGATCCTCACCCAGTTTAGAGCAGCAGCACAGAGTATATTCAATTCAGTTTGCAAAAAGCCAGTAGAGGGGTCAGGTTTACCTGTTATTCTGTGAAGTATAACCAAATCCTGGCTTTTTTTTGCACCTGGCATTCGTGCTGTACTCACCCAATTAGAGTGTCAAACACTGGACTTGAGAGAGAGGTTGGTGCTGGTCTCTTCTCACAAATAAATAGGGATAGAGCAAGAGGGAATGGATTCAAGCTGCAGCAGGGTACATTTAGACTGGACATTAGGAAAAAAATTTTCGTAGAAAGAGTGGCCAGACACTGGAATAAGCTGCCCAGGGAGGTGGTGGAGTCACCATCCCTGGATGTGTTTAAGGGTAATTTAGATGTGATGTTGGAGGATATGGTTTAAGGGAGAACTTAGCAGAGTAGGGGTGATAGTTGGACTCAGTGATCCCACGGGTCTTTTCCTGCCTGAAAAACTCTATGATTCAATTAAAAACATCAATATACAAAGTGTCTCTGAGAAAGGGCCAGCAATAAAGCCACCAGCTGAAAGATCTCAGCCACATTACCAAGTGATGGTGATTCTGCCCCTGTGCTCAGCCCTGGTGAGGCCTCACCTCGAGTACTGTGTTCAGTTCTGGGCCCCTCAGTTCAAGAAGGATATTGAGGTCCTGGAACAGGTCCAAAGGAGGCAACCAGGCTGGTGAAGGGACTCGAACACAGATCCTATGAGGAGAGGCTGAGGGAGCTGGGGGTGTTGAGGCTGGAGAAGAGGAGGCTCAGGGGAGACCTCATCACTCTCTACAACTCCCTGAAAGGAGGTTGGAGCCAGGGGGGGGTTGGGCTCTTTTCCCAGGCAACTCTCAGTAAGACAAGAGGGCATGGTCTTAAATTGTGCTGGGGGAAGTTCAGATTGGATATTCGAAAGAATTTTTTCACGGAAAGGGTGATCAGACATTGGAACGGGCTGCCTGGGGAGGTAGTGGACTCTTCGTCCCTGGAGACATTTAAAAAGAGCCTGGATGTGGCACTCAGTGCCATGGTCTAGTGACTGTGGCGGTAGTTAATCAAGGGTTGGACTTGATGATCTCTGAGGTCCCTTCCAACCCAGCCTATTCTATGATTCTATGATACTCTGAAAAGAGTGAAGCAGCAGAGTTTGAACACATGATTTGTGCTGTCTCCATCCTTGGAGATAAAAAAACTCCAGTGGGCAACCTGCTGTAAGCTGGCCTTGATTTGAGCTGTAGCTGGACCAGATGACCTGATCTGTTAGAGCAGCATAGAGGAAAGGGACCTGGGAGGTCCTGGGGGACAGAAGGATGACCATGAGCCAGCAATGTGCCTGGTGGCCAAGAAAGCCAATGGCACCTGGGGTGTATTAGAAACTGTGTGGTTGATAGGCTGAGAGAGGTTCTCCCCCCCCTCTGCTCTGCCCTGGTGAGGCCACATTTGGAATATTGTGTCCAGTTCTGGGCCCTTCAGTTCCAGAAGGACAGGGAACTGCTGGAGAGAGTCCAGCACAGAGCCATGAAGATGATAGAGTGGAACATCTCCCTTATGAGGAAAGGCTGGAGAATGGAGCCAGGCTCTTCTCAGTGATGACCGATGATGGGACAAGGGGTAATAGGTGCAAACTGGAGCATAGGAGGTTTCCTGTAAACATAAGAAAAAAAATCTTTCACCATGAGGGTGACAGAGCACTGGCACAGGCTGCCCAGTGAAGTTGTGGAATCTTCTCTTGTCAGGGTTTAACACTGGCCCAGCAATTAAACCCAATACCAGATGCTGCCTATTAATCCCCTCCCTGATAAAGAAAGGAGAGAGAATAAGGGAGAGAGACTGATGGGTTGGAAACTAAACTGCACAGCTTTAATGAAACAGGAATGAGAAATAGGAAAAAATACTAAATCTATACAAATCTACAGGAAAATTGATCCCAGGTTCCTCCCCCCTTTCCCCCAGTAACTCTCAGGTCACCCCCGAGGCTGCAGGGCAGCCCTGGGAAAGTCCAGGCTGGAATCCTGGGGTCAGCAGCAGTTGGGAGCTGGAGGCAGGAACACACAGATTCAGGCTGGGATGGATCAGGAGCACAGGCAGAGGAAGGGATGGAATCCTCCCAGGATGCTGAAGCAAACAGGGACAGGGGAAGAAGGGGAAGCAGGAAGGGCTTTGACCCTGGTGATCCCTCAAATTTATCCTGAGTATGAGGTGCATGGGATGGAATCCTCTGTTTGGTCAATTCTGGCATCTATCTTGTCTGTTCCTTCTCAAAGGAGGGGTTCAGGTGGGTCCTTTTTACTCTTTCTGGAGGGCAAAATGTTCCTCAGAGCTGAGCAGTGTCCCTGGTTCTGCAGCCCATTCCCAGCTGTAACTCTAAACACCCAGAGTTATCAGTCCCAGAGCAGCCACTGACTGAGAAACTTGCTGTTCATTTCAGCAAGTGCAGCTCCTTACAAGAGACTGAGCTGAAAGCAAAAGTACCAGACAGAAAATCACCTTTATCCTGGCCCAAACCAGGACATCCCTGGAGACATTCAAACCCCATCTGGATGTGTCCCCATGTGACCTACACTGGGTGATCCTGCCCTGGCAGGGGGGTTGCACTCGATGCTCTCTTGAAGTCTCATCCAACCCCAAACATTCTGCAATTCCATCACCTCCAGAAGTGCACTCCAACCCATGTCATCCAACAAATCTGTGATTTGATTCTTGTTTTCCCTTTCATGGCCTGACTACTGGTGGTCTCTTTGCAGAGCCTGAGGTGACCATTGTGAGTGGCCTAAAGGACCTGGAGGTGTTTGAAGGGGACGACGTCACCTTTCGGTGCCAGGTTTCTCATGAGAATGCCAGGGATGTGGAATGGAAGCTGCAGGATGTGGCTCTGCAAAACAATGAGATGAATGAGATCGCAGTGGAGAAAGGGAAGATTCACACCCTGACATTAAGGAAGGTGACTGAGCAGGACATTGGCACCATCACTTTCCGAGTGGGACCCCACACGTCGACAGCAGAGCTCAGAGTAAAAGGTAAGGGCTGTCTGTCCTATCAATCATGTCCTGTCAATGATGCCCTGACAATCATGCCCTGACAATCATGTCCTGACAATCATGTCCTGTCAATCATGTCCTATCAATGATGCCCTGTCAATCATGTCCTATCAATCATGTCCTATCAATCATGTCCTATCAATCTTGTCCTATCAATCATGTCCTGTCAATCATGTCCTATCAATCTTGTCCTATCAATGATGTCCTGGGCACTCCATCCCAAGCCATTCATTCACTGCCTGAGCCATAGAATCATAGAATCATTTGGGTTTGAAGGGACCTTTAAAGGTCACCCAGTCCAAGCCCTGCAGTATCAGGGACACCCTCACCCAGATCAGGGTGCTCAGAGCCTCCTCAAGCCTCACCTTGAACATCTCCAGGGGTGAGGCCTCAACCACCTCCCTGGGCAACCTGTGCTATTTTTCCACTACTCTCGTAGTAAAGAATTTTTTCCTAACATCCAGTCTAAATCTGCTCTTCTCTAATTTCAAACCATTGCCCCTCATCCTCTCCTTCCAGGTCCTTGCAAACAGCCCATTTCCAGGCATCTTTTAGGCACCCTTCTTCTCACAGAATTATTGAGGATGGAAAGAACCTCTGGGATCATCAAGTCCATCCTCTGACCTAACCCCACCACATCAGACAGCCCATGGCACTGAGTGCCACATCCAACCTTTCCTTAAACACCTCCAGGGATGGAGAATCCACCCCCTTCCTTGGCACTCCATCCCAATCCCTGATCACCCTCTCCATGAAGAAGTGCTTCCTGATATCCAACCTAAACCTCCCCTGGGGCAGCTTCAGGCCATGTCCTCTTGCCCTATCATCAGTTGCCTGGGAAAAGAGCCCAACCCCCCCCTGGCTTCAACCTCCTTTCAGGGAGTTGTAGAGAGTGATGAGGTCTCCCCTGAGCCTCCTCTTCTCCAGACTGAACACCCCCAGCTCCCTCAGCCTCTCTCATAAAACTTTCCCCCTGATCCCTTCCCATCCTCATTGCTCTTCTCTGGACCTGCCCCAGCACCTTGAAGTGAGGAGCCCAGAACTGGACACAGGACTCCAGGTGAGGTCTCACCAGTGCAGGAGGGGAGAATTACATCCCTGGTCCTGCTGGTGACACTATAAGAAGGATTCAGGGGCTACAAGAAGGCTTCAGGGAGATTTTAGAGCACCTTCCAGTGCCTGGAAAAGCTCCAGGAAAGCTGGGGAGGGGGCTTCTTGCAAGGGCATGGAGTGATAGGACAAGAGTTTGAAGCTGCAGGAGGGGAGATTTAGATGAGATATTAAGAAGAAATTCTTTGGTGTGAGGATGCTGAGACACTGACCCGGGTTCCCAGAGAAACTGTGACTGCCCCTGAAAGTGTTCCAGGCCAGGTTGGATGGGGCTTGGAATAACCTGGTCTAGTGGGAGGTGTCCCTGCCCATGGCAGGGGGTTTGGAACCTTTACAGGTCCTTTACAGTCCCTTCCAACCAAACCAGTCTGGGATTGTGTGATTTGTGAGTAGTTTTAATCCCAGATTCCACAGGATGGAAGTATTTAATGCTCACCTGTTCTGCTGCAAGGGAAGAAGATGAAGGTGACATTAACACCTCGGCTGTGTTTGTAATTTCAGTGCCACCTCCAGTCTTTAAGGAGAAATTGAAGAGCACAGAGCTGCAGGAAGAAGACACAGCCACCTTCTGCTGTGAGGTCTCCCAGCCCAACGTGGCAGTGGAGTGGAAGAAGGGCACCCAGGTCATTTGCCCCAGCTCCAAGTATGAAATCCGGCAGGAGGGGACAATCCATACTCTGAAGATTTATCATCTAAAAGAAGAAGATTCTGGCAAATACACCTGTGATAATGGAAACGAAAAAACTACAGCCACTCTGACTGTTAAAGGTGGGTTGTTTTGCATTGGGGGTTTTTTGGGGAGATGAGAAAAATGTTCCACCTCCTCAGCTCAGTCCCTGTTAGAGGGTGGCATCTTCTCTCCTTGACTTTGCTTACATGAGGCAGCTGAGTCCTTTTGCTCTTAGAATTTTCATTAAGCCCTGTGGGGTCTTGAACAATGAACAGGGAAGGACCCAGCTGCTTCCACAATCTACACCCAAGGGCATCTTTCTGGTCACACAGAAAAACAAGGCTGAAACTCAAATGAGACTGAGACCATTTTAATTCTCAACCTGTTGTCCCACCTGGGCACATGATGCTCAAGAGTCAAAGAGTCCAAACTTACCAGGATGCTGAAGATTAAGGCACCCACATGCTTCTAGTGCCTTAGAAAGAGCTGCAGTGTGCCAATGTGTCCAATTTTTAAAAATCCACTGTGGTACAAATAAAATATTCATGTGGCTTGTTCTGAGACACAAGATCAGCTCAAATAAAGGAGGTTTTTGAGAAATCTCTTTTGAGCCATCCCTTGAGGGCTCTCCAATGAAAGGCACACTGATATCACACTGACTTCAGTATCCAGTGATACCAGAAGGTGTGTTCTGCAAGGAGAACATCTGATGGAGGCTGTCCATTTGGGTCTCTGTGTGGTTCCAACCACTCAAATAATACTGGAAAAATAATAATTAAAAAAAACATGGTCTCTATGGTCACTCTTCATGCTGAGCTCTCCAAACATGAAGCACCAGTGAAGTGGAATAAAGGGTAAGGTGGAATAAAGGGCTTGCTCCAAGCCAGCAGCAAGGATGAGATGCAGCAGATGGGCTCTGCTGTGGAGCTCTTCATCCACAGCCTTCAGCTGAGGGATGCTGGAGAGTAAATCTGTGATCTTGGCAATGAGAAACTTTGGCAACCTTGCTACTGAAAGGAGACAAAAAACATTCACTTCATCTTTTAGGGAGCTCTAAGGTAGTTCAGGTGTTCAGTGTGTAAGACCTGGGGACACTGAGGCAGAGACTTCTTCTGTAATGAGAATTTCTTTCTCAGTGATGATCCCCTGGGTCTTCACAAAGCTTATTTGTCAAGACATTATTTCTGTCTCCTACTTATTCCAAAACTCCACTTGGACCCATCAGTGTCTCTTACATATATATATTTATATTTATATATATAAAGCACCTATCACCATATTGATAAACATTCTTTGGAACCACTCTGACAGTGACCCATCAGTGACTCTGACTTTGGACCCATCAGTCTGCAGACATCCAGACTTCATCTCTCTTCCAGGTTGTCAGGGTTTAACACTGGCCCGGCAATTAAACTGAGTAACAGATGCTGCCTATTAATCTCTCTCTCCTCCCTGATAAAGAAAGGAGAGAGAATAAGGGAGAGAGACTGATGGGTTGGAAACTAAACTACACAGCTTGAATGAAACAGGAATGAGAAATAGGAAAAATTACCAAATCTATACAAATATACAGGGAAATTGATCCCACATTCCTTCCCCTTCCCCCCAATAACTCTCAGGTCATCCCCGAGGCTGCAGGGCAGCCCTGGGAAAGTCCAGGCTGGAATCCTGGGGTCAGCAGCAGTTGGGAGCTGGAGGCAGGAACACACAGATTCAGGCTGGGATGGATCAGGAGCACAGGCAGAGGAAGGGATGGAATCCTCCCAGGATGCTGGGTGAAGGAAGGGAAGCAGGAAAGGCAGGAAGGGCAGGAAGCTGGAAGCTGGCTTGGCCCTCGTGATGCCTCCAATTTCTCCTGAGTATGAGGTGTATGGGATGGAATCCTCTGTTTGGTCAATTCTGGCATCTCTCTTGTCTGTTCCTCCCCAAAGAAGGGGTTCAGGTGGGACCTCTTTATTCCTTCTGGAGTGTAAAAGTTTTCATCAGAGCTGAGCAGTGTCCTTGGCTCTGCACACCAGGCTCCAGCAGTAACTATAAACATCAAGTGCTTTCAGTCCTAGAAGCAGACACTGAGAAACTTGCTGTTAATTTCAGCAAGTGCAACTACTGACAAGAGACTGAGCTGAAAGCAAAAGTACAAGACAGAAAATCATCTTTATCCTGGCCCAAACCAGGACACAGGTCCATTTTCAAATGAGAGGACTGTATAATGATTTTTTTCCCTGTAACCTCCTAAATATGCAAGAAATTAGATTATTAGGGGTAAGCTTTTGAGCTGTGACTTTGATACACACACAGTTTGGAGACACACACAGTTAAATGCTCTGGAGTCTATATTCCACAAGACCATTTTTGTGGAAAAAGGAATGTATTCCCAGAGGTACTTTGTATGTGCAGTGCCCAATGACCCTTGAGTGCAGAGTGCTCAGTGTTTCTGGAAATCCAGCACTTTCTGTCATTCCTTGGTTGGGGTTTGAAAATAATTTTGGAATTGAGTTTGAACCACATCTGGAATGGCACCAGAGTTTCATTGAACAGAAGACATGGTGACAGCACAGTCAGCAGTGAAATATAATTTTTTTTTCCCCCCTTTTCATTTATCTTGGTTTAGCTTTACCAGCAAGCTTTAAACAACCACTCCAGAACCAGCAAGCTGAAGAAGGTGGCAGCATCACTCTGAGCTGTGAAACCTCAAAATCCAACACCTCTGTGCAGTGGAAAAAGGCTGGGGTAGTGCTGAGACCAAGTGACAAATACAAGATGCAGCAAGTGGGCTCAGTGGCTGAGCTGACAATTCACAACCTGAGTGGAGCTGACGCTGGGGAATACACCTGTGAGACAGGGGACCAGAAAACCACTGCGACTGTGCTGGTGAAAGGTGGGGTTCTGCATGGGGAAAAGCTGAGCAGAGATGGGTACCATGGCAGGGGCATGTGGTTGAGTGATTTGACAGGCAGACATTGTCCTGTGCCCAACCTGAAGGATGGGGATGGATCTTGGAGAAGGATTCTCCTCCTTGGAGAAGGATTTCAGAGGGATAAGAAGAGGCTCGGGTGTCTCTGGGGAATGAGAAATGGGTTTGACTTCAGTGATGCTGAGGTTGATGTCACCCACTGAAATCTGTTGGCAAAGTTATCCCAGGGCATAGATTGCATTATAAATATTTATTATATAGTTAGCATGCACACAATAGAGTGTAACACTCCTATATATGTGGAAATATACATGCATTAAGCATGTGTAGGCATGGGACATGTTACTACGTGCCCGTGTAACTGTACCTCCATGTATTCCTGGTTGTTCTTTCAAATAATATAATACTCTTGAAATGGAGCATGATGAAATGTTTAACCCTGGAAGCATCATGAGGAAGTAGGTCTCAAGCTCTGTTAACCTTTCCCTAAAGAACCAGCAGCAACCATAGTGGAGATGCTGAAGGACATCACTTCCTCTGAAGGAGAAGATGCTGTCTTCAAGTGCAGGCTGTCCCGGGAAACAACTCAGGATGTCCAGTGGTTCCTGGGGGATGTTCCCCTGCAATCCAACGAAATGAATGAGATCAGAGTCCAAGGGACATGTCACACCTTGATCCTGAGGAAGGTGACACTAGAAGACTGTGGTCCCATCAGTTTCAAAGTTGGGCAGCATACCTCAACAGCAGAGCTAACTGTCCAAGGTGAGCAACCCCCAAGGGGAACTGAGGAGGTACTGAAATGAATTGTCAATATAACTTCAGTTTCTGGTGAGGGGGTGTTTGGGAGGAGAGGTCCTTGGAAATCTGGGAATTTCTGCTAAGCTACTCTGGGCATTAAAAAGTTAGCTCTGTAGATCTGAGTTAGTCATTTGAGTCCTTTTGTATAGGAAAGCAGATATACTTGGAAAAACATCCAGCTTCTACTGAAACCAGCAGTTAAGCTATGTGAGAACCAATGCTGAAGAAATCAAGATATGTTCTGAATGAATTTCCTATTTATGATGTTTTTACATCATATTTACTTGAAAAAAAAAGCATCCAAAACCTCCGAAAATCCTTCCCATCAAGTTCTATAGAATGATTTTGAAAAAAAGGGCCATGTCAATACCTTTTCTTGTTTGTCCTTCTTTCATCTGGTTCATGATGTAGCTATGGACACCCACCTCCCAGCTGGGTCACTGCTGGGTGAGGTGGTTGCACCATTCTTGGTCCTCTCTCCTCCGCAGTTGCTCCAATCACCTTTGTAAAGCCTCTCCACAACCTGGAGCTGCAGGAAGGTGGCACAGCTCACTTGTCCTGTGAGGTCTCCAAACCTGATGTCCCAGTGGAGTGGAAGAAAGGCACCTCTGTGATCCAGCCCAGCCAGAAGTGCAGCATCAAGCAGGAGGGGAAGGTGCACACCTTGGTCATTCACGATTTGAACCGCGCAGACGCGGGGGACTACAGCTGCCACACAGCTGGGGGGAAGACCACTGCCAAGCTAGAGGTTAAAGGTATGATTCCCTCTTTCCTCAGAAGTGCTGAGAGGTGGCCCTGTCAATTTTTTTGAGCTTCCTAGGCCATGGCAGGTGTTGAAGGTAGTGGAGGTTGGCCAAGGGAGGAGAAGATGGAGAGGAGAGGACACCGGTGTTAGCAGTGACCTGAGGAGGGTCTAGAGAGGACAGAGAGACTTCCTTGAGGTGCTCAGTATAGAATAAAATCATAGAATCATCCGGGTTGGAAAGGAGCTCTGGGATCACCAAGTCCAACCCTTGATCCACTCCCCCCGTGGTTCCCAGCCCATGGCACTGAGTGCCACATCCAGGCTCATTTGAAATATCTCCAGGGATGGAGAATCCACCCCTTCCCTGGGCAGCCCATTCCAGTGTCTGAGAAGCCTCTCCGTAAAGAAATTCTTTCTAATATCTAACCTAAACCTCCCCTGGCACAACTTGAGACCATTTTCTTCCTAATCTCCAACCTAACCCTCCCCTGGCAGAGCTGAAGCCCATGGCCTCTTGTCTGACTGATAGAGCCCAACCCCCCCCTGGCTCCAACCTCCTTTCAGAGAGTTGTAGAGAGTGATGAGGTCTCCCCTGAGCCTCCTCTTCTCCAGCCTCAACACCCCCAGCTCCCTCAGCCTCACCTCATAGGACTTGTGCTTGAAAATAATACAGGCTGGAGACAAGAAGTGCAACCTATACCAAGAGAAATTTATATTAGGAAAAGAAAAAAAACCTTTCACCATGAAGGGATGATCAGACACTGGAAACGGGACCCAGAGTAGCAGAATCTCCATCCATGTGAGACCTCCAGAGGTCCTTTCAACCTTACTGATTCTGAATTCATCCCTGTCTGCATGTGTTCAAGTTGCTCTTAAAATGATGCAGCTTCAGGTCTGTAGATGTCTCTTCTTTGAGTGCTTTTACCCTGTTCTGTGGCTTCATTTTGGGGATAAAAATCACCCCGGTCTTCAGAAATTATTATTTATGTTGGTTGGGAATTCTTTGTGAAAAGAATATGGGGAGAGAAACACAACTGCTACAAACTTGAAGTGTTTGCTGCTGGTTAACTCATCTCCCTTCTCCTTCTTGGTCTGCTCAGACCTACCCATCCCCACCTCTGGCAAATCTCCTAAGTAAATGCTTCCAGAATTGTGCATGAACTTCACGAATGGCCTCATCATGATCAAGGGTCTGGAGCACCTCTGCTCTGGAACCAGGCTGAGAAAGTTGGGGTTGATGGGCCTGGAGAAGAGAAGGCTGCAGGGAGAACTTAGAGCACCTTTCACTGACTGAAGGTGCTAAAGTTGGGGAGGGAATTTTTATAAGGGCATGGAGTGATAGGATGAGGAGGAACAGTTATACACTGGAAAAGAGGAGATTTAGATGAGATATTAGGAAGAAATTCTTTTCTGTGAGGGTGCTGAGACTCTGTGATAGGAATTCCAGAGAAGCTGTGGCTGCCCCATCTCTAAAAGTGTTCCAGCCCAGGTTGGATGGGGCTTGGAACAACCTGGGCTGGTGGGAGGTGTCCCTGACCATGGCAGGGGGCTTGGAACTGGGTTATCATTAAGGTCCCTCCCAACCCAAACCAGTCAGTGACTCTGATTATTAGGACCTTAAAAATAAAGCATTCCTCCCTTTTCCATTTTTCCTCTGTCCATTTTCTCTCCCTGCCTATCTCAAGCCCTGCCAGTGCATTTCAAACACCCTCTGAAAAGCCAGGAGGTGGAGGAAGGGCGCGTGGCCCTCCTGCACTGCGAGCTGACACAACCCAATGTCCCCGTGAAGTGGAGGAAAGGAGATGCAGTCCTGCAGCCCAGTGACAAGTATGAGATCCGGCAAGAGGGGACACGTGTTGAGCTCCTCATCTATGAAGCAGAGGCTCAGGATGCTGGGGAGTACACGTGTGACTCAGGGGATCAGCAAACCACAGCATCACTGCAAGTCAAAGGTAGGAGAAGCCTTGCTCGAAGGCAGAGAAATTCTGGCTGTGGCTGCCCTCCACAGGGGAGATAAAGAAGTTTTGTCATAGACTATGTTGGGTACCATCAGGATCATCAAGTCCAGCTCCTGTCCCTGTGTAGGGCACCCCCAGAATCACACCATGTGCCTGAGAGCATCATCCAAATGTTTCTTGAGCTCAGGAAGGTTTGGTGCTGTGACCACTTCCCTGGGGAGCTTATTGGTTAAGGTGGTGCAGGACTGGTGGTTGTACTTAATCTTGAAAGTCCTTTCCAACCATGATGATTCTCTGAGTCAATAATTCTATAAATTCTTCCACTTCTATAGATAAATACAGCCATGTATGGTGAAAATGTGCTTGGAAGAGTGTGGTGCAGTATGGGGCCATTTCTTGCTCCATCCTCTCTCCCACATTGCATCCCAGGACATTTTTTTTTTCAGGCTGGGTGATACTCAGTTTCCATCCAGCCAAGATGTTTGAGCAGCTGCCTGTAAATTCAGCTTTCTCTGATTTTAAGCACAGACTGTTGTTATAACCAAGAAGTCAAACCAAAAAAATGATGGGATGGTGTTTTTCTAGGAAGTAATTGGGTAGCCCTGATAGATGCCAGCAGTGCTTTGTGCAAGGAGGGTCAGGCAAGCACCAGTTTATGTCTCCAGTTAGTCAAGTTTATGTCTCTTTTTCCATTGCTCAGCCACCCTCTGGGTGAAAAACCTTTTTGTGGTCTAACCTAAACCTCCCCTGATTCAGCTTTCTGCCATTTCCTGCCTGCAGTCAGAGGGGTGAAGAAATCAGAACCTGCCCCATCTCTTCCCCTCGTGAGGAAGCCACTGTCACTGAATTATTGTTGCCTCTCCCTGTCTGTGAGTTACAACTGCAGGAAAGGGGTTGATCCAAGTGCCTTTTAAACCCAGTTTGATTTCTGTCGTTGCAATTTTGATTTCACTGTGAGATCTGGGAGCATCTGGGAGCAGCTGCTGCTAATGGAAGGGGTGTGCAAGAGCCTTTAGAAAACTTACCTGCTGCCTGATGAGAAGAGACTGGAGTATTTCACCATGCCCAACATTTTTTACCTTTTTTTTTCTTATCAGGGGCTAATTTTTTGTACCTTAGAGTTTCATTCATGTTATACTTTTATATATTGTTCTTATAGATTTATCAGTTTTACAGAAACAAGGTTATTCTTTTAGGCCCTGAGTTTACTCCCATAACCATCTCCAGCTCAGTGTGTGCTTTCAGCAACGAAATATCCAAATCCTTTGATTGGTACTGCTGTGCCTCTAATTGTTTACACCAAAAATTCTGCATATGGCCACATGAAGCCTCTTAGAGGTCCTGTGAGCTGTGGCAATCTTTATGGAGCATCAGTGGACACCCCCACAGTATCAGCACCTGATCCCCATGAGCAGAACTCAAAGTTATTGTTAAGATTGCTCTTAGCCTGGCAACCAGAGAATCACTGACTGGTTTGGGTTGGGAAGGACCTTAAAACTCATCCAGTTCCAACCCCCTGCTATGGGCAGGGAAACCTCCCACCAGCCCAGGTTGCTCCAAGCCCCATCCAACCTGAATCCAATGATTTGTTGCCAGCAGGCAAGTTGTGGTTCAGAAAGATGAGAGCTGCCAAGCTGGAGAAATTACAATCAACTTTCTCACCCCTGGGCACTGTCACTGATGCTGTTGTTTCTTCACCACAGTACTACCTGTGCTGTTTAAAGAAGAACTGAAAAATGTGGAGTCTGAAGAAGGGGGAACAGCTGTCTTGCACTGTGAGATCTCCAAACCAGATGCCCCAGTTGAGTGGAGGAAAGGAGGGGTGGTCATCCAGCCCAGTGAGAAGTATGAGATGAAGCAGAAGGGCAGCATTGCTGAGCTGATCATCCACGGTGTGGAACCTGATGACTGTGGGGATTATACCTGTAGCACTGGATATGAGATCACCACGTGTTCTGTGTATGTGCAAGGTAAGGTGGAAACGTGGTGGAAAGGCTCTGATTTTGCTGCCTGGATTTCTTCTTCAAAAAGTTCTGATGGTAGTTGGCCAAAGTTGGCTCAGATGCAAACAGTTGAAGAAGCCATTCATTTCTTTCCTGATTTCAGTGAAGATGTAGACATTTACATTCATGCTGAGGTTGGACCAATACAATACTTATAACTTTATAAGATAAAGAACTGACCTTACTGTGTACCACAGCAGGTGGTGGTTCTGCTGAAAAACTATTTGCTTGGAGTAAGAGTCACCAAAAAAAAAAAAAAAAGGAAAAAAAAAAAAAAAAAGAACCTGAAATTCTTGTTATTAATGATTACAGCTGCTATCATTCTTGATATTCTTTTTACTTTTTTTTCAAACACTGTAAGAAACATCCCATTTAAATCTTAAGCTACCTCTCAGCCTCAGATCTCAGTGCAGATGGCTACAACCCACAGGAGAGCCAGGCATGGCCTGGCCACGAAGTAGAGCTTCGTCTTGGTGAAGCAGCTTTTGTAGACACACACCCCATGTCTGTGAGCAGGTGAAGGATGGAAAGTGGTGTCCTCATCCCTCAAAAAAAAAAAAAAATATAAAAAAAATTAAACTTTTTCACCGGAGCAGCGTTATGTCTTTTGGACAAGTTTTGCTGTCTCTCGGGGTAGTTCTGCAGGAAGGGACGTTTGTGTGTTGATGTTTTTTTTTTCCTTTGGCACCTTCTCTCACTCTGTTATGCAGAAGAGGCAGCAGTGATAGTTTCTGGTTTAAAGAACACAGATGTCTTTGTGGGAGAGTCGGCCACCTTCACCTGTGAGCTCTCCCCCCCGGGCGTGAAGAACGTGCAGTGGTGGCTCGATGGATCTCCCCTCCACAACAACCTTGTGACTGAAATCTCTGAGCAGGATGGGATGATCCACACTTTAACCCTAAATGACGTGGCGTGCCACGACTCTGGCACTGTTACCTTCAGAGCTGGGTCCCTAATCTCTTCAGCTAAATTATTAGTCAAAGGTATTTTGTTGTCAGAAAGACAGAGATGGCCACCTCTGGACTTGCTCAGTGTGCTAGTGCTTCTGCCTTCCTGGCTACCCTTACTAAATCCCTTCACAGTTCTTCTGTGTTCTCCAGTTTTGCAAGTCACCAATCTTTTGCAGCCACCTGATTTTTTTTTTGAGTGGTGCAGGTGAGAAAAGGTTGAGGTGGCAGGGACGCTGCTTTCACCTGATGCCTCAGCAGAGACCAACCATTGTGGCAGCACTGGATTGTTTTATCCTCTCCAACCCTTTTTATAATGCCACGAAATACCATGTAGCTGGAAATTCACAAAATTACAAAATCTCAGCACCACTGTGCTGCTTCATGGTGCTGAGCTCAGCCTGTTCCCAAGACAAGATTTTGGAAAGCTCTACTGCTGGTTCCAGAGCAATTCCTGGAAACCAAAGGGTATTTGACATTGGGGTATCAGAGATAACATGAGCTTCATTTGATGACTTCCAGGATAGTAATGGCCATCCCTGTGCTAGCAAAGCTTTCTGGCCTGTTGAATAAATCCTGATGTCATTTGGTAAGGGTAGCCACAAGCTGCCAATAACACTGAGCTCCAGACTTGACAAAGCAAGCTCCTTCACCTTCTGTCCTTTTATAGCCATTGGGAAAAATTGTTATTTTTTCGGACAAAAGTAAAGCTTTTCATCACTTGGAAAAGGGGTTTGTAGATTGGAGATATAAAGGGCCAAGGATTCTTTAGTAAAATCTGTCTGCTGTAAAAGGACCAAACCAATATGGAATTGTAGCTGATGGTTGTTGTCTCCTTCTCTGTATAATGTGTTCCTTGTACATTTAGAAAATTTAACATTTACATTTACATTTTACATTTAACATTACATTTAGAAAATCTCTGCAAAGATAAAATTCCAGGTCACTTCCTAACATCAGAACAGAGCAGCAACAAAATAGTGTGCACACACCACATCCATTTGTATCATTTTTGAGTTTTGTATTTTTAGAGCCAGAACTTGGTTCTGATCTCTCCAGGCAAACAGCTCTAGCTCAGCCTAAAACATAAATTTAAAAGAAATATATCATTAGGTATTCTGCTCAGTCAAGTAAAGGGTTCCTAGGGGTTGGGGGGGTTTAATTCACAGAATCTCAGCATCATTGATTTTGGAAAAGGTCTCTGGACATCATCTAGCCCAATCCCACAGCTCAGAATCATACACATATATATGTAGATATTTTGTGCTTCTATTAAAGCAAAGTTTCTTTAATGTGAACCTGAATCACAGTAGTAAATTACTATAATTAGATTTGGATAAGATATTTTTAAAAAAACCCTGGTCATACTGTGCTCAATAACACTTCATTTAACAGGGAAATAAAACACTAGTGAAATTCTCACTGTGTTTGTAGTAACAACAAATTTCATGCACTTTGCTTTGTCCAGAAATTTAAAAATAGATTTGTCTTTGAATGAGGATACACATTTCAGTCTGGGAAGCTGTCCAGGGCTTGTTCTTCATCAAGCAACAAATTCTTTCCCTCTCTTCCATGTGTTCCATCCTCATGTTTTAAAGCCAGCTTGTAACCTGACCTAATCTTCAATAAGTGAGATCTCAGGACAGTTTTTCTTCTTGATATCACTGCCATACAACTGCATTCATGGTAGCATCTTTGCAGAAGGGTGGGGAGAAAATGGGAAAGTTTGAAGGAGCTGCCACTTTCTTTTGACCCCTTTAGGCAGGGTGAGAGTTCCAGGCTCCTGGGATTCTGTGATTCCTGCTGATTCTTAAATCCCTCAGCAGCTTTCTGCCATTCTGCATGGATGAATAAGGCCACCAAGGTCCAAAGCCAGCAGTGGCAAAGAGCAATGGGGCACCAAGACACCTTCCTTCTCCAAGACCACCAGGTGACATTTGCTGTGAGGAGCACATCTGCATCTTACGAAAGGGGACAGCAGCCTCCACCCCAGATGCACAGATACCTCCTGGCTTTCTCAGTCCTGGTGTAACCAAAAAAAATCTCCATGAATTGCCACTGATGCCTCCTCTCCAGAAAAAAACAGATGCAGATAGGCCGAGTGGTAGAGGGAGCCTTAGAGAGTCGGATGAAACCTTGCACCAGTTTTCCAAAAGACCTTCATAAAACAATGTTTGCTTCCCAAGGCCTGCCAGTAGCATCCCAAATCCTCAACCCAATGCACCAGCTTCAGGAGGAGCATTCCAGACAGAGGTCCAGTAGATTATCCTAGCTCATCTGTGATCAGAACAACTATTTAAAGGATAAGACCATCTACCAGCTTCCTCTGAATGTTATCTTCTTATTTTCTATTGCAGACCTACAAATTTTGGGGGGGGTTAGGACCTGGCATAGTCCTTCTGAGGAGGATGTTGCAGGGAGACTTCTGTTTTCAGACTTCATTGAGATTTTTCTTTTCAGCATAAACTTTGTATGTAGGTGGTCCACTTGGGCATCTCAGGAGGGACTCCTTGGCTGTGTTGGAAGCTCACAGTAATTTGAGGTCAGGTTCATCTGCAGCTGCCTCCCAATAGTCTTTTAAAAGACTGGATACTTAAAAGCAGCCTCATAGATCTTATCTTCTTCAGAGGATCTGGACATCCAGCTGCTCCCAGCACCTTCTAGGCTATCAATCTGAAATTGCAATGCTTCATCCTGCACCTCCAGATCAGCTCCTGTGAAGGAAATATTATTTTAAGGAAAAAGGAAATATAATTATACAATTAAGGAAATATAATTACTATGTCTCTGCTGCAGAGTAACACACGTTACTCAAAGCAGTAATCAGATATTTGCTGTGAAGCACCCTTTTTTGTTACATTTGTCCTGGATCTGTGCTGCCAATGACTCCTGATGTAGAGCCACCACCACCAGAGGACAGGAACGAGTATTTGCACAGGAATATTGCATTTCTCTCTGAGTTTGCTCATCAAGGAGCCTCTGGTAGAGTCTGTGACATTTTCCTAGTGCTACAGGGAACCTCTCCCAGCAGTTCATCCATTGCAGTCCTCCAGCTCACATCTTCTACCTCCTTCTGGGCAGGACAAATGTTTTGCATCCAGTTCTTCCTAATCTAGAGGATTTCAGCAACACTGGGAGAAAAACTATGTCCGGAGGGAAGGTCATATGCAGGACTGTTAAAGCACAAGCCTTTTAGCTGCTGGTGGCCCATTTTCCAGTGTGACACTTCTGTTCTAATGTACCAGTTTTGCTTCAAGCCTGCTTGATGCTGACACCAGCACGGACTAAACTGCTAATCCCCAGTGTGCCCAGGCAGCTTGCTGCTTGCCCTGTCACTCTGCTTGCACCCCGCAGGCTCTGTGCTTGTCAAAAAAAAAAAAAAAAAAATCTCTTAAATTGCCATTTCCATGAGGATCCACTAATGCATGTCCTTCCTGACCTGTTGGTTAACAGATCCAACCATTGAAGTGGTCAGTCCCATGCAGGATATAACTGTTGATGAAGATGGCACAGCAGAGTTCATATGCCAATATTCTAGGCCAGTACACGCCACATGGAAGAAAAATGATCAGGAAATACATGCAGATGGGCAGCGAGTGATTATCATTCAGGACTGGAATGTAAGCATGCTAAAAATTAAACCTACGGTCCCAGAAGACACTGGCATCTATTCTTGTGAAGCTGAAGGCATTAAAGTGATGGCTGCACTTGATGTTCAAGGTGAGGTCTTCCAGCCAGAGAGGAAGACTACCATGGGTTCCAAATAAATGAGGTGGCAAAAGCCATGGCAGCACCTCACATGTGACACACCGACCTCTGGTGTTCACTCCACTACTGATAACAGTGAGAAAAGTAGGTGGGAGATTATGGGAACTGAATATGAAACTGCAGCACTTCACTGGAGCTTAGTTCTAATTAACATGCACTTATTATCTGTATTAACACACCCCATCCCTCTTCTACCATGAGCTGGGACATCAGTGCAATGGGATGTGCCTGCTGAGTTATTGTAAAATCACAGATCTGATATTCATCCAAAGCAAGAATTAGAGATTTTTTATTTTTTTTTTTTTGCTGTGACAGAGTGCTTTTTAATGCACAATGTGTCTTAAAACCAGTACCTAATGGGCAGTGTGGCATTTCATTTTATTTTCACCTAAAAGAAGGTAGTTTGGTATTTTCCTTATTTCAAATATCAATCGCTCACAAATTACCTTCTCACTTGGCATCAGCAGTTTTGAGGGCCCTGAGAAACAATAATTAAAAAGGTTGACCACAGGTTTAATATTTTATATTGATGTTTCTTTTTTTTTTTTTTCTGCTGCTTATTGTTTTCAGTCTTGAATTATTGTGACCAGCACAAGCAATGGGTCTGATGTGATTTCTTTATATTAGTGTTTTGTGAGGCCTTCTTGTTTAACCAGAGCTGTGAGTACAGAGGAGCACATATTATTTATTACAATACTTCCTACACTGGTAAGCACTTTCCATTTTAGGGATTTAAAAGTTGTCAATTAACATAATCTAAAAGCATCCCAGAGGATCTGCAATTGGATGTTTTTTGTAGTTAGGGAAACCAACGCTCCAGAAGTGCACAAGTAAACAGCTTGGATTTTTTCTAACAAAATTATACATTCTCTAGTGACTTACAAAGCCCTAATTGTTCTCCACAAGTGGGAATTTTATAAAATGTAGATTTTTTTTTTTTAGAAATGGATGTCTTTTTTTTTTCTTGTTAATAAACTGTTCTTAGAACTGTTCCAGATATCACTTCTAGAGATCTATACAGAAAAGCCTCAGGCTGTTGGCTTATATTATGGATCATGGTACTTGTGTAAACTGTATTTACTCAACTGTATGTTCCCACAGCTGTGCATGTAATTTTTCCTCTACATGAGGGGTTTAAACCCAATTTTATTCACAGGCACCAGCCCACATCTCTTTTTGCAACAGGCTGATTGTGTAAAATGCCAACTGATGCATGATTCTCTGGTCAAAAGGAGTGTGTAGATATCTGCATGTTTCTGACCACATGTTTAACCCCACACACATAGGAAGAAATAAATTATCAGAGAGCTTTTGTTATAATTCAGAAATTTACTATTCAAAGTACGATTAATACAAAATTTGATTTCTGTGTGTTTCCCCAAAGCAAACTTATTAACTCAGGTGACAGTTGCTGTAGCTTCACCAGTTATAATATTGTCTCATACTTGCTTTGCATGAAAAGCAGAAAGGTTTCATCCTGGGCTGTCAGTGGGTTCACATTTCCCCAGTTATGACAATAATTGTTCTGCCTGGGAGATCTGTGGGAAACGTTTCCTGCTGTGAAACAGAAGGAATTTGGTTAAAGTTCTTTACCATGAAGGTAATGGAAAAATGGACCAGGTTTCCCAGGGAGGTAGCTGGGGCCTCATCCCTGGAGATGCTCAAGGTGAGGTTTGATGAAGCTCTGAGCACCCTGATCTGGGTGAGGGTGTCCCTGATACTGCAGGGATTTGAGCTCCATGACCTGTAGAGGTCCCTTCCAACTCAAATTATTCTATGATTAGATTTTATTACCCTGAGCTATCCTTTCCTATCAACTATTGACCTGACTCATATGAACAACATTTTTTTTCCTCAGTAAAAACAGAAGCCAGGTTTCTGGAGGAAGTCCAATTGAATTTCTAGAGGTCCTAGAGGTTTATCATTGGCTTGGAACTCTCTCCCTACTTGAATATTTTTAAATATAGTGTTGTCTTAGAGCATCGTTGAAATAATTTCCATCAGCTTTCCAGCACTGGGAATCATCCAGTATTCCAAGGCTTATCTATTCAGCTATACATGACCAAACAGTCAATACTGTTTGTTATCCTTCTTTGCCAGCCAAGAACAGCATTGTCCAGGGCTTGGAGAATGTGGAAGCCGTGGAAGGAGGGGAAGCCCTGTTTGAATGTTATCTTTCCAAACCCGAGTCCTACAATTACAACTGGCTGATTGATGATGAACCTGCCAAAACCACAGAAAACACTGAGATGGTTTATTTTGAGAGTGGACGCAGGCATGTTCTGCTGCTGAAGAACCTGAGTCCCCAGGACAGCTGCAGGGTGACTTTTATGTGCAGTGATGCGGTGACCTCCGCCTTCCTGACGGTGAAAGGTAACTGAAGCACTTGTGCACAGGGAGTCTTCAGTTTCTGGGTAGAAAGGACAAAAGAAGCAGGAAAATAGGATGCAGGGAAAACTGCATTTGTCGCTTGGTTCTTCCCTAAATCATCTTCCCACGTAGTAAGTGTGGTACAATTTTCTTTTTTCTCCCTTTATGCTCAGGGGAGAACTTCTTGCTCTCTACAGCTCCGTGAAAGAAGGTTGTAGTGGGAGTGTTTATGTTGGTCTCTTCTTGCAAGTAACAAACCTAAGCACAAGAGATGGCCTCTAGTTGTATCAGGGAAGGTTTAGATTGGATACTGGGAGCAATTTCTTCCATGTCCTCATCCCTGGAGGGGTTTCAGAGATGTGTAGATGTGGTGCTGAGTTAGTGGTGGCCTTGGCAGTGCTGGGTTAAGAATTGGACTCAGTGATCTGAAAGCTCTTTTCCAACCAAAATGGTTCTATGATTTTATTATAGATAAATGGTAATATCACATGTTGGCAGCACCATCTGGAAAGGAGTTAGGAGCAAATTGCTGTCTTACAGTTGTCACTATGAAGAGCTGGGCTGTTGATTATAGGTACTTCAAAGCTTTAATGCTGGGAGTTTTATCAGCACCAGTGATATACCCACATTCTTGTATTTAATGCTCTCACTAGAGACAACTTTGAGGACCAGAAACCCTTTCAGAGTAAAAGATCAGCATCTCTCAGTCCCGGCAGAGCATCTCCATTAAGCTTCTTTGCTGCTTGGGGAAGAAAGAGATTGTTAGGTTATTTTTTACCCCAGAAAGTTTTGGAAGTTTTGGAAAGTTTATGACAATAATTGCTCTACCCGGGAGATCTGTGGGAAATGTTTTCTGCTGTGAAACAGAAGGAATTTGGTTGAAGTTCTTTACCATGAAGGTAATGGAAAAATGGCACAGGTTTCCCAGGGAGGTAGCTGGGGCTTCAGTCCCCATTTACACCTTCTGTTCCAGTGATAAACAGAACCTCCCTTTTAAGGATCTCCTTGGTCTCTAAGGCCTTCACTGTCCAGAGTTTCTGCACGAATATTCACAGAATCTCTTGCCTGTATTTGTTTCTGTAACTGAGGGCTTGGTTCCCTATTTTTATCTCCAGGATGGCGCCTCCAGATCTTACAGCCTCTCACAGATGTGGAGGTCACTTCAGGGGAGAAAGCCACTTTCAGCTGCATTCTAAGTGAAGCTGTGCCAGTAAATGAAGTCTCCTGGTACAGTAATGATGTGGAGATCCAGTCAGATGAGGACTGGGAGGTACAAGCAGATGGAAACAAATACAAACTTACACTGAAAAAAGCCCAAGCGCATCATTCTGGAGAGGTGACCTTTGCTTCCAGGGAAGCAATTACATCAGCCAAGTTATCTGTGATAGGTAAGTGTCTGGAGTTCTAGCCCAGTGGCACTTGAAAACTCAGACTTTGGCATTGAAAACACTGAAATTTCTAATCTTTGTGCTGGTTCTTTTCTCTTTGCCTTGAGTGTCCCAAGCTAGTGGTCTTATTCTGAGAAGATGCTGCTGGGCAACTTGTTCTTTGACCACAAACAGTTCACCTTGTGAGAAGAAAAATATATCAGGCTAAGGATGGTAGAGATGTTCACCAGCTTTCTTTAGCTGCAATCTTTTGTTAATTGTAACATAGAGTCTAACAGAAATTATTTGGATTTCAGCGTCACCTTCAGCAAACATTGACGTGGGAGAGAACTGAACATGAAAAAAATCATGAGGGGTAGCAGGGAAGCCTTGGAAATCTGATAATCTACTCAAGTACAGGGCCACCAGCTTTACTGATTAATTAATTGCATATTAACATCTTCCTGTGCATGAGATCTATGAAACACACACCTTGAACTTCAGTTATATCAGAGTTAATAACTCTTGGAATACTCCACAAGTCGAAAAGATTATAATTACCAGATTCCTTCATGGACCAAATTAGGTCAGGGATTCATCAATGTCCATTCCAGCACCCAAGGTCTTTCTTGTTCTCCCAGTGGGTCACACAGCAATGGTTCTGCCAGTGCAACATGAAAGTGAGATAATACCAGTGTGTTTTAGCTGTACTCTGGAGCTGTGATGCTCATGAGCCGTTCTTTACCTTATGAGTAGGTATATTTAATTATTATATTTATATATAATTATATATATAAATATATATTATAATTATTTCTGAGGCTTGAGAGGTCTGTGGGATGTTCCAGCAATTTAAAAAAAACAAAAACAAAAAAAAAAAAAACAAAACCAAAAAAAAAGGGGGTTGTTGATGGATTTAAAACAAAGTTCTCTTATTCTAAGCACCTGCCTTTTAGGAACTGCACTGTCCTCATAATCTCCTCATTTTGACAGGTTTTCTGTGTGCACTTTGGCTGACAACAGAGAAAACAAATTTTCTTATATTTTTGCTGTCCAAAATTAAAGAGCTGGCTGCTGACCTCATTTACCTTTAATTTGTTGGGCTTCTACATCAATGGTATCAATGCAATGGGCGGGCAGTGTTGACTTCTTTGGAAGCTACAGCAGGATGTAGAGACATTCCCTCAGTCTTTCTTCTCCTGAAGCTCTTTCTGTGATAGCCAAGAGCACAAAAAAGTCCATAAAGTGAGAATAATAACACCAAATCCTCTTTTCCTAAAGCTCAGGCACATAATGATGGTTTTGGAACATAACAGCTGCCAGTGCTGGACCCTGATATCTGCATTTGCTGATTTTGTCCACAACAAACCCAAAGCATTTTGGGTGCTGGACTCTTCACCTCAGAGGACTCTTCACTCCCAGGAGTGATCCCTCTCTTTGGGACCTCAGCTCTGGGCTTTCCAACCCATCAGCATCTCCATGTTTAATGCTTTTTTCTTAATTTTAAGGATCGCTGTGGTACAAAGGCCACGGCATTGGCAATCTCCTTCCAAAGTAAAGATGATAGAGAGAAGCTTTATTTTAACCCTCTTGATGCTTTTTGAGAGTTTTTACTCCTCCTAAGCTAGTGGAAATCACAGAATGCCTTTGGCTGGAAGAGACCTTCAAGGTGATCCAGTCCAATCTTTGATCAACACTTCAAGTTCACCACTAAACCATTTCCCTAAGGACCAGGTCCACAGACCATTTAAATACCTCCAGGGTTGGTGACTCCACCACTGCCCTGGGCAGATTATTCCAATGTCTGACAACCCTTTCCAGAGAAAAAATGTTTCCTATATTCATTCTAAACCTCCCCTGGCCTAGCTTGCATCCATTTCCCCTGGTCCTGTCACATTCCACCAAGGAGAAGAGGCTTTCTCCCTCCTTGCTCCACACTCCTTTGAGATAGTTGAAGACAGCTAAAGGTCTCTAAATATATATAAACATATAAAAATACACATATACACACACATATATATAATAGAAATAAAGAAAGAAAAATCTAAATATATATAAACATATAAAAATACACATACACACACACATATATATCATACAAATAAATAATGAAAAATCATAAATATAACAAATATAAATATACACCCATATATAAGTTTTTACTCTCAAGACTGGGATAAATTATGTTTTTAAATAATATCTTCTTTTTAAAAAATGCTTTCTACTTATTCTTTCTTCTGTCTCTTCAGAACTGCTTCATTTCTAAACATTCAGATCTTCTAGAACCTGTAGGGCTGTTTGAATACTGTTGATGGGTAAATGAAGATCAGCCAATAAGCACAGGAATGTTAAAAATGCAACCCCTCTTGCATGTATATATTTAAAGGGATCTGGTTTGACTTCTGGGAGAGCTTGTAAAGTTATTTTTGGTGTTGCCTATGGAAGAGCAAACTCTGAATGCCAAAATTATTGTGGTTTTTTGATTCTTCTTCTTTTCTTTTGTTTTCTACACCAGCTAAAGACTCTATAAAGGGAAAATGGGATGCTTGGATATTTTATAGAGTGATCTCTTGTGCCTGAAAGCCAGATTATGATATATTGTGTGGTTTAATTCACTTTTTAATAATTACAGAGCCCCAAGTTACAGTCACCCAACCTTTGGTGGGAGGATCAGTCTCAGAAGGGCAGGTGGCTCGTTTGGAGTGCAAGTTATCAAGTGAAGCTGAGGAGGGAGTGACATGGTTCAAAGGAAAAGAACAAATACAAGCTGGAGGGAGATATGAGATCCTCTCTGATGGAAAAAAACAGATACTGATTATTCATTCATTTAAAGCTGAGGATCAGGACACGTACACCTGCATGGTTTCTCCAGAAGTCAAATCTGTTGCCAGCCTGTGCCTTGATGGTAAGGAGGACACATTCCTGCCAGGTTAAATCAGTTCTGGTGATGGAGACATTCACCTGGGGCACCTCCACAGCTTGGGCTTGAATTAATTTTCCCTGAAAAGCTGTGATCACAATCCATAAAGAATTGTTATGTTCCTGTTTGGTGTTGCCCAGCATTTTTCTCCAAATCTAACAGCACTGAGCTGCTCAGATAAGATTTTTCCTCTGCCAGATATGTAAGGTGTAATACATGGATTTCTGGTGCTTTTTGAGATATCTCCAGGGTATCTTCCTGGGCCTTCAGCTGTTTCTTCATAAAGTGAGGGCTTTTTCCTATGTTCTGCATGGAACAGGCCCCTCTCCTAGACATCCCAAATGACTTTGGGTCTATAGTGCTCAGGATGCTGAATTGTGTCCCTACAGTGGGATTCAGTGGTCCACACACAAGCATTTAATGCCATTGTGGTACTTTAGGATATCACCCTCAGCATCCATCTCTTTCTCCAGAGGGATTCAGAGCACTCACAGGTCCTGTGTTGTATCTGAGAGGCATGTGTGGATGTCCCAGGCAGCCTGGAGCATCTCAGGTGGCACTGGACACTATGCAGAGAGAAGTCAATGTCTTCTAGGTGATGAGTCTCAACTTTCAGACATAGACACATCAAAACCCAACTATCTATGGGCAGATATTTCATTATGAGGTGGGAATTCTGGCTGCTGTTACAGCCACTGGAGAACTATCCCAGTGAAACCGTGTCTAGCTGTGAAATAGGATGAGCCTGGAACACTTTTCCATAATCCACCAACAGTCTTAACCAGATATTCATTGACTGCAGTGTGCAAAAAGGGCAGAAATTTACAAATTGAGTCCAAATGTGTGAGAAACAAAAATAAAAAAAATTGTTTGGCTGTGATTTATGTGTATGCATAGAATCTCAAGAGAGTGGAGGTTGGAAAGGACTCCCAGAAATAGTGTAGGCCACCCCCTTCTCAAAGCAGGGTCAGCTAGAAAAATTTGCCCAGGACCATGTCCAGTTATTTCACCTTTTTTTTTTTTTTTTTTTTTTTTTTTACATTTAACTTCTGAGAACAAAATTTCTCATTCTTTTCCCAACAGAACATTTATTTTGATGATACTGATAGATTATTACATTATTACTTCTGCATGATTCCTCAGAACTTATTCACAGGCTTTTTAACATCTTCTCAATTAAATTCTCCTCCAGTTCCCACAGTGACAATGCTAAAGGAGATCTCCAGAGAAGAACCCCCTGCAAGACAACCAGAAGAGCTGGTGGATGGCCATGTGCAGCCCAGCTTGCCCCCTGAAGCTGCTCAGGAAGGAGACCTTCACCTCCTCTGGGAAGCCTTGGCCAAGAAACGGAGGATGAGCCGGGAGCCCACCTTGGATTCCATCAGCGAGGTGCCTGAAGAGGAAGAGAAGCTTCAGAAGCTGAGGAAGGAGGAAGCAGAGATGTCTCATTATTACTCAGAGGAGTATTCCACCTGTGATGAGCTGGCTAGGACAGGAGAAGCAGATTTCTCTTTCACAAGCTCGGACGACGAGTCCAGGGCTGGGACTCCTTCCCTGGTGACCTACCTTAAGAAAGCTGGGAAGAAAAGCATCACTGTTACTAGCAAGATTCAGTCCACCTCCACAGGCAAATTATGGAAACAGTGGGAGAAATCCAGTTTGGAGACCGTGGTGACCACCCCACCTGCTAAACCAGATGAACCAGAAATGCCAGATTTAGATGACCCTTCCATGACCAAAGCTGCTGTGAAGATCCAGGCTGCTTTCAAAGGTTACAAAGTCAGGAAAGAGATCAAGCAACAAGAGTGCCCAGTGTTTACTGAGACCTTCAAAGATTTTTCTGGTGAGCCTGGAAGCACCCTCCACCTGGAGTGTGTGGCCCAGAGCAAAACTGACATGAAAGTTCGTTGGCTGAAGGATGGGGAAGAACTTTCAGATGGTCGCTACTATCACATAGATAATTACAGTGATGGGACCTGCTCTTTGATTATTGCTGGCCTGGACAGGAAAGATGCAGGTAAATACACCTGTGAGGCCTCCAATAAATTTGGGAAGATTTCCCACAGTGCTAAGGTGGTCATTGGCACTCAGGAACCTCCAGTTCTTCGTAAGGAGAAGCAGATGAAGCAGAGCACTGACAGTGAGACAGAAAGCTCATCTGGCAGTGAGCTGGATGACGCTTTCCGTAAAGCTGGGAGGAGACTTCACAGGCTCTTCAGGGCCAGGATCTCAACGGAGATCTCTGACGTGGAGGAAGAGCTCTTTGTCAGTGCAGACGAAGGGGACATAGAGATGGTTGACCACCAAACGTACCGGGAGGATGACAGGTACATCTACATCAAGTTTGAAATCATGTCTGAGGCAAAAACTGCTGCCACTCGGTTCCGAGAGATGTTTGGTGCCCTGGGGATTCCCGTGGAGATTGACATTTTGGAACAAGGCCCTAAAAAAATTGAACTGAGGATTGGGAAAGCAACACCACCTGCCCACGGGAAGTTTGGACCACAAATAGCAAGACCTCCACCACCTTTGCTGACTTCTGATACAGGTAGGGGGGTCAGCCTCATCCCTGGAAGTGTTCCAGGCCAGGTTGGATGGGGCTTGGAGCACCCTGGGCTGGTGGGAGGTGTCCCTGCCCATGGCAAGGGGTTGGAATGAGATGAATTTTAAGATCCCTTCCAACCCAAAGCATCCTATGAATCTGTGATTCTGTGATTTTTTTTGAAAAGACAGCTGGAGTAGATTAGAATGTTATCTTTTTACTGATGAAATATTTCTTAAAGAAAACTTAAGGTTTGGTTTTTTTTTTTTGGTACCGATATTTTCTGAACAATTTTTGCATTTGGAGAAACTGATTAAATTTTTCTTTTTTAGTTGAAAGGAAAAGGGATGGATGTTGGGATGTTGGATGTTAGTGATGAAGGGAGGGAGTTGCAAATTATTGGCTTACCTACAAACCTGCTTTTCACCATAAATGTCTCCACTACAATAATACGGCCAACCCGTAGGGGCTATAATTATTCTGCTTAAATAAATGAAAAAGTTTTCAGAACAAGACTTTTCAGCAAGGAGAGGAACAGAGGCAGTGTCTAGTTTGGAGCTGTGGTGGTATGGAATACTTTGACCACATCTGCCAGGGAGCTTCTTCTTGATTATTTTCATGAAGATATCACTCTACAACTAAAAAAACAAGAAACCAGAAGTTTTCAGGCATTGGGCAGCTCTACTCTTAGAAGACACCTTTTAACTGAATTTCCCCTTTCTTCTCTCCTAACTCCCATGATTTTAGCTCCCATGTTCCTGACTGAACTCCAAAACCAGGAGGTACAAGATGGATACCCAGTCAGCTTTGACTGCATCGTGGTTGGCAAACCTCTTCCCACGGTTCGCTGGTTCAAGGATGGAAAAGCCCTTGAGGAAAATGACCACTACATGATCAACGAGGACCAGGAAGGGTGTCACCAGCTGATCATCACAGCTGTGGTCCCCACTGACATGGGTGTTTACAGGTGCCTTGCTGAAAACAACATGGGAGTTGCTTCAACCAAGGCTGAGCTTCGAGTCGACTGTAAGTTTCCAAATCGTTGTGGAAAACCCAAGGGAAGGGTCCCTGCTGGGAGATGGACAAATTTTATTTATTTATTTAAAAAACCCACAACCAAACAAACACAAAAAAACCACAGCAAAACCATCATTTGCATTAAAAAAAAAAAAAAAAAAAAAAAAAAAAGGCATGTTTTGCCCACAAAATATTTCTCTAGCAAACCTCTTGGGTTTAATGGTTGGGGTTTTTTTTAACTCCAAGGCAAGGCTCAGAACAAGCATTTTTAAATAAACAGAAATGTTTTCCACAATCCATGGTGCAGTGGCAGTGTGTGAAATCCACCTGACAGTTACTGAAATTAGTATGGAAATTGTAATTATGGTAAGAAAAGAAGTTTCACAGCTCAGAATAAAACTGAAGAGGGACTTTTCTCAGGGGTGATAGGAAAAAGAGTAATGGTTCCAAGGTGAAAGAGAGGAGATTTAAATGAGATCTTAGGAAGAAATGTTTTCTCATGAGCCCCTGGCACAGGATTTTCAGAGAAGCTGTGGCTGCCCCATCCCTGGAAGTGTTCCAGGCCAGGTTGGATGGGGTTTGGAGCAACCTGGGCTGGTGGGAGGTGTCCCTGCCCATGGCAAGGGGAGTTAGGGCTAAATCATCTTTAAAGTCCTTTGCCACCCAAACCAGTCTGGGATTCTATGGTTATAGCAAACATTTTTTGCTTTTCCATTTAACAGTGACCAGCACTGACTATGAGACAGCAGCAGATGCAACAGAGACATCTTCTTACTACAGTGCTAAAGAATATATTTCAAGGTAAAATAATGAATTCTAGCTCTAGCGACTCCCTTGATAAGATCAATATATATATTTATCTAAAGATATTATTTTTATATATCTAGCAGGGCCAACTTTATGCCCTAAAGGAAGAACCAGGCCAGCTGAGATGCAATAACTGAAATAGTTGGACATTTCTCTTGTGCAAACTTGCTCTGGCTGCCTTCAGGCTATCCTGGATATCACTCCATTTCTTTTAATGTCACACAGAGCTAAATTTGTCATGATGACAAAACCCACAGACTGAAAGGATGTAAAAATAGGTCATTCTGATTCCTAACTCATTTCTGGCTTTCTGACTTTCTTCTTTCCAATTGAAATTGCTTTTTAGCCGAGAACAAGAGGAATCCACTACTGAGGAGGAGCAATTGCCCCAGATCTTTGATGAGCTTCATGATATCCACGTGGCACCAGGAGCATCACTGGCTAAATTTCACCTGAAAGTGAAAGGTGAGGGGAGCACACAGCACTGTCAGTTCTTCCAGCTTTGGAAGTGCTGGACAAGGTTTTCCAATGTGTTCTTCTGCCACTCAGACCCCAGTCCATGCATCTTCCACCACGTTTGCCCCAAACAGCTAAAAAAATGTGTTCATGCTGATGAGCCTTGACCTTTGCAGCAGATCCTGGCAGATTAAGTGTCTTATTCTGTTTCCATCTCTCCAGGCATAATTACATTGGGTGCATTAGAAAGGGTGTGGTTAGTAGGTCAAGAGAGGTTCTCCTCCCCCTCTATTCTGCATTGGTGAGGCCACACCTGGAGTATTGTGTCCAGTTCTGGGCCCCTCAGTTCAAGAAGGACAGGGAAGTGCTTGAAAGAGTCCAGCGCAGAGCTACTGAGATGATTAAGGGAGTGGAACATCTCCCTTATGAGGAAAGGCTGAGGGAGCTGGGTCTCTTTAGTTTGGAGAAAAGGAGACTGAGGGGTGACCTCATCAATGTTTTCAAATATGTAAGGGGTGAGTGTCAGGGAGATGGAGTTAGGCTTTTCTCAGTGGTGACCAGTGATAGGACAAGGGGTAATGGGTGTAAATTGGAGCATAGGAGGTTCAAGTTGAATACCAGAAAAAATTTTTTTACTGTAAGGGTGACAGAGCCCTGGAACAGGCTGCCCAGGGGGGTTGTGGAGTCTCCTTCACTGGAGACATTCAAAACCCACCTGGACACGTTCCTAGGCGATGTACTCTAGGGGGCCCTGCTCTGGCAGGGGGGGTTGGACTAGATGATCTTTCGAGGTCCCTTCCAACCCCTAGGATTCTAGGATTCTATGATTCTATGATTCTATGACAGGTATAAGCTTTGGAAAACTGAGGCCAGCAATTCCATGAGCACATTAGTTATGGAGGAGTAACAAGGAATTAAAAAAAGAGCAGTAATAAGGAATAAAAAAAAAGATAGCAAGGATGACCTTTATTCTTTTTTAAAAATAAGCTCAAGTCCTGGACTTGAATTGCTCAATAAGGAGGTTGCTGCTACAACCTAAAAACTGCAAAAGCATCCTCCTGGTGTTGACTGCTTCTGGTAGGGAGAGGTAGGGATTCTCCTGCTTATTCTGTAAAGTGATGAGAGCTATTTTGGCTTCAGCTTTTCTCTTTGTGTACTTCACAAAGCAGACCTGTAACCTTTCCAACCTGGAAGGCATTTGCAGATGCATCCAACACAGGGAGTGCCAGAAACTGAAGAGCCAGGAAAGAACTTTAACAGATAAATAGAATTTCACGAATTTGCAGCCAACCCTAACTGGGTAAATCTGTGAAACTTCAGATCCCTTTCTCCTGCTCAGAAGGATCTCTCTGTTTGGAGATGTTCCCAAATCCATGTTGCCAACTTGTTCTCCATGTCTGTAACTGCTCCTTCCAGGGTATCCACAGCCTCGGCTCTACTGGTTCAAGAATGGGCAACCACTGAAGGCCTCGGATCGCATCCTGAAGACGGATAAACTGGAATTCCACTCCCTGGAAATTCGTGATGTCACTAAGGCAGATGCTGGGCAGTACTCAATATTTGTCATCAACTCTGCTGGTTCTGCATTTTCATCAGCCAGGCTGGTAGTCAAAGGTCAGTACTGAATATTTTTGGTACCAGCTATTTTTTTTTTTCCTGTCCCAGTGTCTCTTCCCTGTTCATAAAGTTATTTTTCCTGAGAAAGTTAAATCAAGGGAGGTGGGGAAGTCTGTAGATAGAAGGTGACATCCTTTAGCCTTAGTGCACCTGTAAATTGATGGGTAGTAATAATAATAATAATAATAATAATAATAATTTGGTGGTTCCATCCCAAAGATGGAACATGTCACTACTCTGGGGTCTGACTGTTGTCTCATATATCTTTTCTTCCTGCCCAACCTCATTAACTTTAATAGCTCATTTTATTAAAACTGAGGGCCTCTCACAGATTACACAAACCCTTTTTTGATAGTGTCTCCAGCAGTAAGTAATCTGCTGGAGACACTTTTATTTTCTTCAGCTCCTGGCTGGGAATTTATTTAGATTTTCTATTTTGTTTGTTCTCCTTGTGTTACAGATCCTTTTGAGAAAGAAGAGCCATCAGAAACAGGTGAGAGAAGTCGTAGTGGGTGATAACACAACCTCTAGGGATTTTTCAGGGGTCTAAACTCATGCTGAAGGTGTCACCACGTTTCACCAATAATGTCATTTTCAGATTCCCATGAGCAGCTGATACCACCAAGGTTCCTAGAAAGATTCACTAGCAAAAAGGTGAAAAAAGGTGCAAGCATCACGTTATCTGTAAAAGTTGAAGGTAAGTGGATAGACACTTTGCCTCTCTGCATAAAACTTAAATTGTGTAACCCCATGACATGTTCTAGACCCCCCCTGGCCCCAGTAGTTGTAACCTTACCTCCTCTTTCTGAAGTCTGGGACTCCCAACTTTGGAAGAGAATTTACTCCCAACTTTGGAAGAAGCATCTTACTCATCTTCCCCTCCATCTTCCTGGATGTAAAACCAAGGATGAGGACTTGTTAGTTTTATGAAAATGAGTCAATTAATGGCTTTGTGTTTACAAAAATATTTAATACCCCTATGTGTGTGCTATAGAAAGACATATTCCTTTAGGATTGTCCTGGTTTGGGCCTATATATATATTTGGGCCTATATATTTAGGGCCTATATATAGGGCCTATATATTTGGGCCTATATATATATATATATGTATATTATGCCTGCTACTGCTGGACAGATATCAGAAAACCAGATCAAAATATAATTTATTCACAGCATTCCCAGCTCACATTTCCAAGGAGCAAACACCAGCAGCAAAATTAATGTTCCTTGCACTGATTTTTCCTTTCCTTTAGGACATCCACCTCCAACTATTACTTGGCTGAAAGAACATTCTCGGGAAGGCATCCTGTGGATCAAACCAGAAACTCCTGGGTATAAACTTGCCAGTTCAAATATGCATCACAGCCTAATCCTCTTGGATGTTAAGAAGAAATACAGTGGAGCTTATACATGCATTGCTACCAACCAGGCTGGCCAGTCCATCTGCACTGCCAGCCTGGAAGTTGCAGATGGTAAATCTTCATTAAAATTCACTCCCATTCTCTGTGTTACTTCCAGATAGTGCCTAAGAGAAAAAAAAAAATGAGTCTGATAAGGAAAGTAACAAAATAACAGAAAAAAATTGCATTTTCCCAAGATTTAGCCAGACTTCTCTAATGTTTTAGTTTTCTGACCTTGCCTTGGCTTCACAGCATCATCTTTTCTGGATAAACAGAAGGCAAGTCTAAGAAACAACCAATTTATACACAAAAAAAAGGAAGAAAAGTGATGTAAAGTTACTAGAAAAAGCCAACATTTAAAAAATTATTTTGAATACTTCACTCTTAAGGGATTTTGCTTTGTAGAATTGCCTCAAGGCAGCTAGAATTACTTGAATCCCCTTTTTAAAGCCTTCCAGGGCCTCTTCTGGTACAGTTCCATCAGGAAGAGGTGGGGCAGGGAAATACAGGCTGGGAATAGGGACAACACTGTGAAGGACTCAATTTTCCTGTTATCCCTCCTTGCATCCCACATGTTTTTTACTTGCTCCAGGAGCACAGCTTGGCCAGTGTAGAGAAATGAGGCAATCATCCAGCTACAGCAAACAGGGAGCAAACTGCATTAGATGAAAGGGATTATGTGTCCCAGGCCAAGAGGTGCCAACAGGGCAGATCTTGACTTCCCAGTAATCCATGTCTAGAAAAAATGCCTACATTAAAAAAATATAAAAAGGCATCCTCTACCTTCTGTGTTCTAATGCTAAACCTTAATCCTGCAGTGAAAGAGGCTGAAGTTCTGACCCAGGAGCGTGTGATGGTGTCAGAAGCCATCATGACCACACTGGGGTAAGTGTTTTGCCCACTTGGGTTGGAGTGGAGCAGTGCAGGAACCACCCTGTAGAATTTCCCAGGAGTCACTTGTAGGCAGTGTTCACTTTGGACATCTTCTATTAATTTTCTCAGCACCAGAGTAAAAATAGTTTGAGATCCTAGGATGGAAAGTGAGGTACTCGAGTACCAACATCAGCCATTTATGCTTGATTATCAGGAAAGAAAGAAACAAGGACAAAAAAAAAAAAAAAAAAAAAAAAAAAAAAAAAGAAAGAAAAAAAAAAAGTTTATATAAAACTTTTGCTACTTTATCATCTCCTAAGCAGAATTCCAAAATTCACAGGGTTAAAGTGTGACTGTTACTTGTCAATACTGAAACACACCAATGATGCACAGGAAAAGCAGTAGATGGGAAGGATCTGTTCCCAAACTTCTTGCTTACAAATGGACCTGGAAGAGTAACCTCCTCATTTCACCATTCCTGGCTTGCATACTGGACAGATACAACCTGAAAGGTGGTGTCCACCTGAACACACATCAGCTTCTAGAACATTTCCAGCCTTCAAAGGCTTGACCAGATTTCCTCTGAAGTGTGAAAAAGCTGCAGGGTGAATTCAGCTATTTCACTGCTGCTTATCCCAGGGATGTGCCCAAACTCTGCTAAACACACTTTGGGACACCAGGTTGAGCAGGATCAGGAGGGATGAGCTTCCTCCTGCCTCCTACCTGCTAACTGAGAATTAGAGCAGAGCAGTTTCTGCAATGACTCTCTCACCTCCAAAAATTACAGGTGTAGCAGGTTTACTTCAGGATATTATTAGTATTTTGACAGACCTTTAACCTTGGGAAATGTTACAAATGCTCTTCAACAGATGCAAGCAAATGCTGGTAGTTTTTCCCATCTATGGAGTTATTTTATGTCAGTGTTGATAACACCATCTCCTGCCCCTTTCCTCCTGGAATAAGTGAATTCTGTGCTGGTAAAAGCTGTCAGTGGAGTAAAAATCTCTTTGGACCTTAAACCAGTGTGGAAAAAGTCTCTTTGGACCTTAGAACCACTGCAGAACCTTTAGTCAGCTCACTTCCCAATGCAATGTGATGGGAGGGGTACAGATCCCTTGGCAGGACCACAGCAGCTGCTGATTCTCCAGTCCCTGCTTTCCTGATTAATGCAGTGGAGGTTTTTGAGCAGCAGTTCACTGAAAACTGACTGAGACTACAGATCCCCACTTGACATAACGTGTGTGATAGTTTTATTTCAGTGCCAGATGAGAATAAAATCCCAGCAGCACCAGGGAGCTGGAGTTTACTCTGCTCTGCAACTCCCCCCCTTAGTTCTTCTCTAAATTATAGTAAGGAAAATAAAAGTAAAGGATAAAGAATTCTCAAATGGGATTTGGCTCAAAGATTAAGACCCTCAAATGTTTCTGTGCTCAAATGAGCCATTTGGGCATCATTTCTCATATTGGCCCTGGTAAGCATTGCCCCCCATCACCTGCAGACCAAAGAGTCCTAACTTAGATATTCCCAGCTTTCATGTGCAAGGGATGAGGAGGAGGGAATGTTTTTCACTTAGTTGTCTTTACTACAAGTATTATTTTGATTTTTAACTCTACTTTGCTCTATTTTTTTTTTTTTCCAGAACTATTCATCCCTCTGAAGGTAAGATAAACTATTTTTTCCTCTCCTACTCCTGCCCATCACATCTACAGCTGAGATTGTCTATAAATTTCATGATTACTACCTACTCTGGTCCTGTTTTCTTGAAACTGTCTGAAGCACTGAAAGTTTGCAGAACTGGTTTCTGTTCAAGGGTAAATGATTCAGATGAAACATCAGCAAGCACAGTTTTAAAAGTGGGGAGAAATAAAAAAAATCAGACCTTCCTTCCACAGAGGATTTTGTTACTCAGGAGAGTTGACTTTCCAGTGACACTTTCTAGAAAATTCTCTTTTTTTCCCCAGGAGACCTTGAAGGTGGGAGAGGTGGGGTACCCAAAAGCCCCATTTCATTAGCTGATGTTGGCTCAGAAGAATTCTTCCAGAAACTCACCTCCCGTATCTCAGAAATGGTGTCTGCAAAAATAAGTCAGGGTAAGGAACCTGGCAAGCACTGTTTATTTAATTGGTGTGGAATCATTTGGACTTTAAATATCAGTGAAACTTATTTAGCAGGTTTGGAGGCAGTCATCCCACATAAGCCTTTCAACTTCTGTAAATGCTAGGACTAATTTTTAGGGAATTAATTTTTAGGATTAAGAATTTTTAGGGAAGTCCACCAAAACTGCATGTCTTAGTCTCCAACTTTGACCTAGGGTCAAGGCTATTAGAGTAAATTATAATAAATAATGTCCATTGTATTAAACATAAATGGTGTATTTAAATAAGTAGGAGAGACTGCAAGCTTTAGAAAGGAGGGCAACTTATAAAAAAATTGAATTGTATTTTGAACACCTTAGTTACTTCGTGTTCCTCAGATATTCATCACTCCTGAGGCTGAAAGCAAACCTGTCTGGAAGAATTCCCACAACTTCAAGTTTTACCCCACAAAGGGATTTTAAAATCAAGCTGAAGTTAGGTGCACAGCTATGAAGTAATCTGGTGATTTGTTGAATTAAGTAAAAAATCTTGGTTTATTCTTTTTTTATCTTGATTATCACCTCTCCTAAAAATATTCTTGCAGGCCAGTGGCAACACATGCAGTAGACAAGCAACCTCGTGTGTGAAAACATCCCAATGATTTATTTCATCCTAAATATCAGTGGGAAATCACACTCAGTGCTATGAGTTCTCTTCCTACAGAATATTTGTTCTCATGGCATTGGAAATGATAGATTTGGTTCATGTTCAAGTTGGGGGGGTTTGTTTCACACTTTGTTGTTGCTTTGCAGCAACACTTCGAGTGCCAGGGGGAGAAAGTGATGATGAATCCAGGACTCCATCTGCATCTCCTCGACATGGGAGATCCAGACCTTCATCCATTGCTCAGGAATCCTCCTCTGAATCTGAAGATGGGGATTCCAGAGGAGAGGTATGACATCTTTTATGAACAACTTTGACACAAGGAGAAAACTCCACTTAAAATGGCCCCTCTCCAATAATTTAAGGCTCTCCATCCCCTTTAGGGATTGTACTTCACTACAATAGGTATAATTAGTAGATAATTATTAAGCGTGTGATAGAGAGCAGAGAAAGTCAAATTCTAGTGCTCATTGTGATCTAGAATAAGTTATTCAAGTCATGCTGTTAAAACATATCCATTATCTGGTACCTTTTTCTTTCATGACTGAGCTTCAGAAAGACAGGCCTTGATTTTCTGTGGCCTTGGATAAAGTTGATCAGAAAAATTTTGTTGAGGGGCTCTTCATGAGAAAAATGAGCATTCTGTGAGAAAGAGAAACTGAAAATTTTAGGGCATTAATTTCAAATGTTCCCTAAAAAAATAAAAATAAATTAAACTTTGCAGATGTTAAGCTATTTTGACAATTTTAGGATCACTGTTTTGCCTTGGGAGAAAAACCCACTGTTTCCTGGTGTAAATCCAAAGCACCTCAGCTGGCTTTGAAAATAAGGCTTGAGCTTCCTGGAGATTTAGTCTTCTCCTTGCCAAAAAAAGAGATTCTCTTTGCAGTACAAGGGCTGGAAAAATAAAAGCTGAAACCCAGATGAGCACTTTGTGTCCTGCTGCTGTTATTTTCAGAGCACATCATGCCTCTCATTTCACACCTGCAGATCTTTGATGTCTACATGGTCACAGCTGACTACGCTCCTGCTGCTCCAGACAAGGAGACCATCACTTTGAAGGAAGGCCAATATGTGGAAGTCCTGGATTCAGCTCATCCTCTGAAATGGCTGGTCAGGACTAAACCCACTAAATCCAGTCCCTCTCGACAGGGTTGGGTGTCTCCAGCTTACCTGGACAAGAAGTTAAAGGTGACTGATCACACTGTGTTTGTTTGCTCATGGAAAATCTGCACCTCCTGTTAAAGTTTTGAGCCGTTCCTTTTGCAGGGAGGGGTGGGTGAGGATTTGGCTTTGCCTGTATTATGATTTGGTTTTTTCATGATCTGATTAGACAATATTTCTCCCTGTGTGCAGGGGTTTGAAAGAACTCATGATGCTCCAGAAAAAAAAAACTGTCACAGGGGGTTAGGTGCTATTGAAGGGGATTGTGAGCACACAGGGATATTCCTCAGTGTGTATTGATAAAAGGACTTAAAGGACTTAAAGAAATATCTTCTTCTTCACTTAAAAGAATATTTCTTTTTTCCTTCTATGTCAGTTGTCACCAGAGTGGGGAACAACAGAAGCTCCCGAGTTCCCTGGAGTGTTTGTTTCTGAAGATGAGTACAAAAGGAAGCTCAGGTGAGCTCGTGTCACTTGATATTTGCACCTTTGAGTTTTCCTGACTTTTGCAGTAACATGAGAATTGGCATCTAGGTCCCTCCTGTCAGAGTCACTGTTTTTCTTCTGCTGAGTCCTGCCAAGTCCCTTTTGCCAGATTCAAGCAAACTCTTCATTCTCTCAGGCTTGTAATTTGTGATCTTTGGGTTTTGCCATTCATGTCAGCCTAGGAAAAATCCAGGCAAATTAAATCATAGAATGGTTTGAGTTGGAAGGGACCTTAAAGATCAGCTACTTCCAACCCCCCTGCATGGGCAGGGACACCTCCCACCAGCCCAGGTTGCTCCAAGCCCCATCCAACCTGGCCTGGAACACTTCCAGGGATGGGGCAGCCACAGATTCCCTGGGAAACCTGTTCCAGGGTCTCACCACCCTCAAATAAAACAATTTCTCCCCCATGTCCAACCTCAATCTCCCCTTTCTCTCCAAGTTTTAACCCATTTCCCTTGTCCTCTCCCTACCCCCCCGTGTCCAAAGCCCTCCCCCAGCTTTCTTGGAGCCCCTTCAGATATTGGAAGGTTGCTCTGAGCTCACCTGGGAGCCTCCTCTTCTCCAGGCTGAACAACCCCAATCCCTCAGCCTGGCTTCCCAGGGAGCTGCTCAGCCCTCTGAGCATTTCAGTGGCTCTGCTCTGGACACCTTCCAGGAGCTCTGTGTCCTTCTGCTGTTGGGGACTCCAGAACTGGGCACAGTCATATTGGATGAGTAGAAAGAAAGGCTTTGCATGATGCCATTCTGGAAGCTTTCTGATTTCCCAAAATCCTAAAGCACAATACCTCTGTACTCTGTGGTGCCCCATACCTGAGGATGATGCCTAAAGAGGAGGTGAAAGCTCAAGCTCAGCCTTGTTGAGTTACTGAGTGTGTTCTGTGATCCATTTTCTTTCTTGATTGCATAAAGTGGCACTGAAATTGCTACTTTCTACTTTACAGAGATCCCTTTGCTGCTCATGCTCTGTTTTATCTGCCCTAACAGCAGATGTCTGTAGGGTAGGGATAGGTGGCACTTCATGAGCAGCTCCTGACCTAAGTTCTTATGGTCAGAGAGAATTTAGTCAACACACCCCAAGGAGTCTCTTGCTCTGATCATGTACCTCTACTTTAGAACTTATAAGGATAATTTTAAGGGTAATTGTCCTGATAATTCTGTGATTTTTTTTTTTCTTGCCTATTCATTTTCTCCTCAGTGTTCTTATTCAAGAGCTGTTGCTCTCAGAAGAGGATTACATTCAAGACCTCCAGTTCCTCCAGACTCATCACCTTAGGTACACTGAGACCTGTTCCAACATCCCAGGAGCTGTTGCCAGTCAGAAATCCACCATCTTCAGGAATATTGATGATATTGCTTACTTCCATTCCAGGTGGGCATTCCCAGGTGCTTTTGTTTGAGACCAAAGATTGGTTCACACATTTGGTGTCAGAACCACAGTAACGATTATTGCTGTGAATTATTGCCCAGGAAATGATGGTTCTCATGGGAAGTCCTTTCCAGCAGCATGAGAATCACCCTTTCTTCTCTGTTTTCCTACCCTGTGGTCCTAATTTTTGATTTACCTTAGGGGGGGGTCAGTAATATGCATGCACAAAGCTCAACCATCAGTGAGCCTGCAGCATCTTCCCCACCCAATATGTGCTCCATTGCTTGACTTCCCAGCCTTTGAAAGTTATCCCTACTTTTCTTGGGGGGCATAGCATGGAATCAAGGTTGGAAAGGACCCTCAAGATCATTGAGTTCAAACACCAGTCCTACACCACCTTATCCACTAAATCACTTCCCAAAATGCCACATCTACCCATTTTTTTAATACCTCCAGGGATGGTGACTCCACCACCTCCCTGGGCAAGCTGTTCCAATGCTTCCCCACTCTTTCTCTGAAGAAATTTTTCCTAATATCTAATCTAATCCTTCCCTGGTGCAACTTGAGCTCCTTCCCTCTTGTCCTAACACAGTCAGTGGGGAGAAGAGGCCAACACCCACCTCACTCCAACCTCCTTTCAAGGAGTTGTAGGGACACAAGGGGAACAGCATCATAGTGGATGAAGAGGCAATGAGAAGTTTAATGTTAATGTGGCAACACCTCTCCTTTCCCCCCAGTATTTCCTTTAATCTGTGTTACCCTGAAATTCCCTGATCTAAAAATCTGGGGGCTGAGTCCCAGCCTCATTCCATCACCTTCTCAATATTTTTTTTTTTTTTCCTTTGTCCTCCACAGTGTCTTCCTCCACAGCCTGCAGAAATGTGACACTGATGATGATGTGGCCATGTGCTTTATTAAGAATGAAGCAGAGTTCAATAGGTACATCCAGTACCTGGTGGGGAGGGTCCAGGCTGAGTCAATTGTTGTCAGCAAAGCTGTCCAGGATTTCTACAAGGTAAAAACAGTAACCAAAGTGCCTGAGGACCATACAACCTATGACCTCCTGCATCAAGAAAAGTAGTTATTAATCACAGCTGTGATCATGAAATTAATTATTAAACAATTTTTTGTGTAATTTTTGCTAAGGGTAATAACATTACTGTCTAGCTCTTCCTAGTAGGTACAACCACTATGGCAACATCTTTACATATACTTATGAATTTATGAACATTATACAAATCATACATAAATTGATGTGTCTGTGATGATGTAACTGTAATTAAAGGATTTTTTTTAAGGGCCACCCCATGATAAGACCAAGCAAACTCGTATAACACTTAAGTACAGATGGGCAAATCCTATTTCTCTGCTCCAGCTCCTCAGGATATAAGCTCACTACTGAAAACACCCACCCAGCATTCCATGTTTGTGATCCCTTAAGCAGCAAGGATTGACCCTCTGTCCATCCAATACCCATGCCCAGATCCTGAGGTTTTTTGCCCTCTCCATGAGCCTCCTCCTCAGCACTTAGTCCAGCTTGACACTTCCTAGAAAACAAATGCACATGTTCACCCCCATCCCAGCTTCACAGATCCTTTAAATTACCTCTAGAAGCTCTGAGCCTCCCTGGTGTCCATGCCTGGACCTTAAGTCTCCTACTGGCGTCTATTCCAGCTTAAAGTTTGTTGGGGAATTCCAAGGGGGCCCAGTAGAGGTGTCCAACCTTGGCTGAGTTGGGTGTATGAAGCAGCATCATAAGAGCATTTTCCAGTGGGTCATCTTTCCCATTCTTATAAATTTCCTTTATCCTTTTGTGTATTTTTTCAGAGATACACAGATGAAATTTTAACTAATGAAGATCCTTCCCAGCCACTCATCCCACCACTGCAGCACTACCTGGAAAAACCCATAAACAGGATCCAGCAGTATCAGACTATAATCAAGGTGAAGACCTTTTCTTATGCACTTAATGTATCTCATGTTCTGCTTTGGGCAGCTTGGTTTGAAAAATATTTTATTGTCATTTCCTGTTTCTTGGCTTCCTTCTGGGACAACTCCAATTGAAAGCTGAGTAGGACAGGAATCTTCACCAGTGAAGTGGTGAAGTGGTGTCTAAATAGTTTTATAAATGGAAATCCAGGTAGAGGTTCACAGTCTCCAACCCCATGAAGATCAGCAAGATTTATCTGAGAGAACATTGAATTATAGGCATATATATATATACATATATGTATATAAAATATATGTTTATATACATGCCCCTATGAATATACCCATGACAAGTATGAATTTGCTTCACACTCAGCAACAGGTGTGCTCTAAAAATAAGCAGTTCCCAATGTGCAAGATACTGACTTCCCACTTTCTTCCCTTGTCTTTTATATTGACATTATAGTAAGACAAAATTTTAGTTTTCTGAAAAGCTTTGCCCCATTCTACCCCCCAAAAAATGTCTCACCTTTCAAACTTTCACCTGTCCCACTATCTCAGGTTCTAGCCCAGATCATAGACATTTCGAAGTAGCATTTTAAGCAGTATTTTTCATGGGAGAGAACACTTGCATATCCAGGAAGAAAAGTCATGCCAAAATATTTATTTTTTTATTAATCCAATACTGACTCTTAGTCCAGCCCTGCCACATGAATTGTTTGCCTCATGGTATTGTCAGAGTGAGCACAAGAGAAACACAGTGGATGCATTTATGTCTGGTTTGGGGGTTTTTTTTTATTTTGTTTTTTTGTTTTAAGTCATGGAAGCATATCTGGTATTTGCTTCAGCTTTGTTAATATCCACTGATGTAAGGAAAAGGCAGAGCTGACAGCCAGTAAGGCTGAATGGGTAAGGAAGAAGAGTATTTAGTAGCTAAGCAACACATGGTGAAAGAATGGGATAAAAGTTGATATCTGGAACAGATATTGAGAAACCCTTCAGCTATAAAGAATTTTCCTTTCCCTTTCCCTTTCCCTTTCCCTTTTCCTTTTCCTTTTCCTTTTCCTTTTCCTTTTCCTTTTCCTTTTCCTTTTCCTTTTCCTTTTCCTTTTCCTTTTCCTTTTCCTTTCCTTTCCTTTCCCTTCCTTTCCTTTCCTTTCCTTTCCTTTCCTTTCCTTTCCTTTCCTTTCCTTTCCTTTCCTTTCCTTTCCTTTCCTTTCCTTTCCTTTCCTTTCCTTTCCTTTCCTTTCCTTTCCTTTCCTTTCCTTTCCTTTCCTTTCCTTTCCTTTCCTTTCCTTTCCTTTCCTTTCCTTTCCTTTCCTTTCCTTTCCTTTCCCTTTCCCTTTCCCTTTCCCTTTCCCTTTCCCTTTCCCTTTCCCTTTCCCTTTCCCTTTCCCTTTCCCTTTCCCTTTCCCTTTCCCTTTCCCTTTCCCTTTCCCTTTCCCTTTCCCTTTCCCTTCCCCTTCCCCTTCCCCTTCCCCTTCCCCTTCCCCTTCCCCTTTCCCTTTCCCTTCCCCTTCCCCTTCCTCCTTGCTCCTTGCTCCTTTCTCCTTTCCTTTCCTCTTTTTCTCCTTTTTTTCCTGACTGCCCAATAACCTTTTCTTCATTCCTCCCTAGGAATTAATCCGAAACAAAGCAAGAAACAGCCAGAACTGCACTTTACTGGAACAAGCTTATGCCATTGTGTCTGCCCTCACCCGAAGAGCAGAAAATGACCTCCATGTCTCACTCATTGAGAATTATCCAGGGACTTTGGAAAGCCTTGGGGAACCCATCCGACAGGTAACTGGAATTCCTCAGCTAGCTCTATGTCTTTCTAACCCAGCCTTAGGTCCCACAAGGATCTCCTCTAGAAATCATATTGAGGATTTGCTCAATCATATGAGAGGATTTGCTTGTTTCTTGTGTCTCCTGGCTTGCTTGGGGTTTGAAGCACCAGCACACAGATACCCACAATGTGGTTTTTTGCCTTGCCAACCTACTCATCAAACAGGAACAGATCTGTGCGGGAGCGGCAAAGAAAATGCGTGCAACCAATATGGTTGATAAATGAACTTCTGGTTTATTGCGCAGCAACTTTCGCTTATATAGTGCTTCCGTGACCACACCCCTGCCACCAACATAACTTTTTATTGGACACCCGGTGTGTTTACCTGTAGCACAGCGAATCCCTGGTGCAGGTAGCACCGGAGTATGGGCCGATCTAATTGGCCTCCCAAACATGGGGTTGGGCATAGCAAAGGGGTCGTACCTCCTACCTCTTCGAGAATATTCAGGAATATTCTCCAACATTCTCCGAGCCTTCCTAACATTCCACAACATTTCCCCCCTTTTCTTTTTGCACAAGCCCATGTTTGGTTTAAAATTTTGCAGTGCTAATTTTCAAACAAATACAGTGCAAATAACAAAAACGTGCAAAACTTAAGGATACATTCAATAATATAATGCCTTTTTAAAACAATCTAGAAACTACTCAAACCACTCAATTAATGAATGAAACAGGTTGATACATTCAATGTTGTAATGCCCTTTTGAAATAATCTAAAGACTATTCAAACCACTCTATTAATGAATCAAACAAATTGGTTAACAAGTTATCAAACAGCTTTCGTTGTCTTAATCAAGTAAGAATCGACTTCGCATTAATGACATGTCTCTGTTTCATACAATCATTCATACTCACACACTCTTTAACAGAGCTCTGTTCAATATTAGGAAGGTCTGGCGTCCACTAGTGCAGAGAGCCAAAAGAAGGATAGGAGAGACTTATCCGACGAAATGTTGTCGGGGGGCCCCTATAAGCGTCTCCAGGTCCCACCGGCTCATAGCATAACGGAGTCCTAGGACCTTCATAGTTGCCGAATTGTGTTAAAGTTAAGATTGCAACATTCAACCACCACACTCACAACGGGCGAAGTTTTTTTTTTTTTTTTTTTTTTTTTTTTTTTTTTTGTTTGTTTTTTTTTTTTTTTTTTTTCTTTGTTTTTTTTTTTTTTTTTTGTTTTTTGTTTTTTGTTTTTTTTTTTTTTAGAAAAGCAGTATGTATTAATTTTACTATGTGCTATGTCCTTTTTCTTTTCTCTTTTTCTTTTTCTCTTTTTCTTTTTGTCTTGTGATCTCATAACTTCTTAATATACTTTTTATGTAACTATTCACAACCTTTTAGTACTTAATAGAGGTCCATGTCCTTGTACCTCAAACCATTCTTCAACAAAACCTTTATCTTTTTCATAATATTAACAGCTTTGGCAAATAACTTCTTAAGTATTACTTACATACAACTAAAACACATTACAATTATCAATATAATACAAAGTACGAGTAAACCAATCTTACATAAACCTTGAGGCCATCTGGTGAGGCCAAACCAATTGACTAATTCATCTATACCGAAAAATACTACATCTTGCTTGATATTTTGAGTATGTTCTACTAACTGTTGTGTCTACTTATGTATCAATTTAGAGTGATCACTCAAGTTCATACCACACATACCATCAAAATCTTCATAACCATGGCCATGAGCTAAAAACAAAAAATCAATAGCAGCTCTATTTTCTAACACTGCATGTTGTACAGAAGATAAATCATCAGCTAATTCAGATAATACCTTGCTGGTATCACTAGCATACTTTACCACCCAACAACTCAACTTCTTCAGGTTCCGATGTGCACGAGAGGCAACTGCTCCCGGCAAAAAATAGAACGATCACCTGCCATTTGGACCAAAGGTTAACATCATCATCACATCCCTGCGCTAGTATTTGGGCCAGGCCTCGCTTCCACCGCACACGATGGGTACTGTTCGGGTGTGCGTGAGGCATAGCTAAGTTCAGTTGACCAATGGTGCAAGGCCCTCCAATGGGACGGGACGGTATACCTAGCCATGCCCGATCTCCGCAAATTAAAAAGTACCCTGATGGTAATTTCCTAGGAAGCTGTGTCCCAGGCGATGGGTTAGTAGCACCACGGAGGGTGTAGTTGCACCACTGGCTGAAATTGCCCATTGGGAAAACATTGGTAGTAGCGCATTGTCTCCTCATGACTTCTGTGCAATCAGTGGACAAGCTACTCATCCAGAGACAATAAGTGGCATTTAGAGAGTCTATAAGGCACAATTCTTGGGGATTGGGCCCAGCGGGCAGACCACTAACCCAAGTGTCGTAGTCACTTAAGCACGCAACTAGACTGGCCTTGGTGGAACATAGACTCTCGGTGTGAAATTGCACTTGTGTGTGGTTCATTAGTGCTTGAAACATTGGCCACGTCTCTTCAGAGGCTGGTACACCAACCAAATATGTAACAAAAGGTGATTGGGGTGGGGTTTTTCTTGGGGTGGGTTTTTTTTTTTTTTTTTTTTTTTTTTTTTTTTTTTTTTTTTTTTATGGTGGGTTGGTTGGTGGGTTGGTTGGTTGGTGTCATAGACTGGCACAAAAGGAAGTGGTGTTAAGCTGACGCACAAAGGTAACCCAGACATTCTGTCAAGGGTCGAAGTTCATGAAGGCAAAACAAAGTTTAAAATGACAATGAAACCTATGATGAAGTCAACACGGCAGTTTCTATCTTTGAACATGTTGAGCACTTAATACGGCTGTCTCTGCTCTTGAACTTATGCTTTCAAATTTGGCGGAGCAGGTGCTGGCTGAGTCCGCTTGCTGGGAACCTACAAGGTACCTGTAAGGGTGGAAACACACGTGACTTTTGCCTGAATATATAACCTCTGCTGGTCTTTGCCATACACCCGTGGTGGGGTCTCTGTAGGTCACTGTAGGGGCTTCTGAAGAGTCAGCTTGTTGGGCTATCTTTTGGTCCCCGAATATGCACAGATAATTCAAGACAAATAGAGTCTTTGAATAATCGCTCCTGTGGGTCTTGTAAATCTGTGAATTTCGTCAGGTAGTCTTTTAATGTTTGATTTGCCCTCTCTACTATAACTTGACCTGTTGGCGAGTGGGGAATGCCTGTAATGTGCCTGATTCCCCACTTTTGAAAAAATCGAGCTAACTTGTCGCTAGTATATGCCGGTTTACTATCAGTCTTTATCTGCTCTGACACACCCATGACAGCGAAACAAAGGATGAGATGTCGCATCACTTGCAACGCTTTCTCACCAGACTGAGCTGTAGCCCAAATAAAATGACTATAAGTATCAATAGTGACATGAACATGTTTAAGCCTTCCAAATTCTGGTACATGAGTGACATCCACTTCCCATCTTTCATTTGGACCAAGATCTCGGGGATTAACTCTGAGGCCGAGACCAAGTCCCTTTTGGTTACACTGTGGGCAGGCTTTTACAATGCCTCTGGCCTCATCCATGGAAATCTGGAAGTGACGATGGAGTCCTCTGGCGTTCTGGTGGAAGGTAGCATACGCATTCCTTGCCTTAGTAAATTCATCCATGGGTACGGATAGCGAAACCAATCTGTCTGTTCGGGCATTGCCTTCTCCCAGGCCATCAGACCATTGGTGACTCCGACTATGATAGCATAAGGTTGATCTCTCTGTTGGATGACAGTCCGCAGCTGACGAAATAAGTCATTTAATCGCCAGTTTGCGACGTCTTTGAGATATGCGTCCTCAATTCGCTGTACAACTCCCACAGCATAAAGGGAATCTAAGACAGCATTAAGACGCACATTCAGCCAACGTGAAAAGGCGTAAACAATGGCTGCCAACTCTAGAGTCTATAGGGTATCGTCCTCTTGTGAGGACAGGAGTTCATGGCACCATTGCTCTTTATCTTGCCAAGTCACTGCGGCTGGTTGTGAACGTTTTCCTGCATCGGTAAAAACCGTTAGTGCATCTTGAAGGGGTTCCTCAGATCGTTTTGGAACAGGAATCCATTCATGCAGGGACATCCACTTTAACACAGTAGATCGCAACGGGGAGAGATCAATGGCTTGCGGTGCTTCTAGGAGACTTGACTGTAGGGCTGGAGAGTGCTGCAAATACCAGTCCAACTCTCCTTGCTTCATTGGAAGATAAATTGTGCTAGGTTCATCTCCAGTAATTTGTATAATACGGGTTCGGCCTTTACAAATTAGAAGGGCTAATACCTCAATCTTTGTTTGGATTGTAGTTTTTGGCTATAGTGGTCCGAAGATCCATTCTAAGACACGGATATCAGCAGACCTAGTCTCCCCCTTTTTCTTTTTGGACTGCATGAGAGCTCCGAGTAAATGTTGTTTACCCGTAAGGATGGTTAGGTCTATGGGTAAGTTTACATCACGGCGATCCACGGAGCGCTGAGATATTGTCAGGCCAATTTCAGTTATGGCCTGTTGTTGAGCTGCCAAAAGAGTAACAGGGGAGGCAGGATCGATGCCTTTAAGAAGTGGTCGTAACGGTTCTAGATGATCGTTTGTTATACCGATCACAGGGCGTAACCATTGAACATCACCTAGGAATCAATGTACATCATGTAAGGTATTAAGAGTCAAATAGAGAGCAGCTTTTTGAGGTCTAACTTGTGACTCAGTAATATGGCATCCTAGGTACTTCCATGGTGGTGTACGTTGTATCTTTTCAGGTGCTAATTGGAGTCCCTGGTGACTTAGCTGTTGTGTTAAAAAATGCTCTTGCTGCTCGGTAAATGGGTCTTGTTGTGCTATTAGGATGTCATCCGTGTAATGATAAATTAAGGCATCTGGCCATGCTTGCCGTACTGGCAATAATGCTGCATCTACAAACAATTGACACAAAGTTGGGCTGTTTTCCATGCCCTGTGGGAGCACTGCGCACTCAAATCGTGAAGCAGGGGCTTCTCTGTTAAGGGCTGGGAGTGTAAATGCAAATTGCTTTGTGTCTTGTGGGTGTATGTGTATGATGAAGAAGCAGTCTTTTAGGTCTACTATAAGTAGATGCCAACGCTCTGGAAGCATCGCAGGGTTAGGCATTCCGGGCTGAAAAGCTCCCATTGCTTCCATCTGGGAATTAACTGCACGTAAATCATGTAGTAAACGGTACCTGTCAGACTTCTTTTTAATTATGAAGATTGGAGTATTCCAAGGGCTAGTTGATGGTTGTATGTGCCCTTGCTTTAGCTGTTCTTGTACTAAGATGTGTGCTTGTCTGAGGCTTTCTCGCTTCAGCGGCCACTGCTCGATCCATATTGGCTGTGATGATAACCATGTCAACGGGATCGGGAAAGCCCAAGGAGTGACTGCCAATAAAAATGGTCTCTTGTGATCAGGCGTGCTCCAATCTGACTTAGTATGTCTCGACCAACAAGGGCCTGTACGTTTGTGGGCATGATGGTGATGAATCGAAGAGACGGCTGCTGCATCAGTTAATTGTCGTGTCAGGACTAGCTGGGCAATTCGAGTTCCTTTTAGAATTACCATAGGTGGTGTCCAAGTCATAGCTACGATACAAATTTTTCTAGTATAGTCAGTGTCTATTGCTCCTGGCAAGACAAACAAACTCTTAAGTCCGGCAGACGACTGTCCTAATAAAAGGGGTCCGCATGGTTTTTCTTGACATTTCACTGGATTGGTGATACCCGTAGGGATCTTTTGAGGGTTAATGTCACTGCGAGTCACATCTACTGCGGTTGCCAGGTCCAGCCCGAGGCTTCCACTGGTTGCTGGTTGGAGGGAGGTGGGTGGCTGGAATTGTTGTTGGAGGGAAGTGGGAATTGGCTGGTTGTCGAAGGGAGGTAGGGATGGCTGGTTGCTGAAAGGAAGTGCGGGTGGATGATCACTGGAGGTAGGTGGGGGTAGCTGATTGTTGGAAGGGAGTGGAAGTGGCTGGTTGATGGAGGGGAGTGGAAGCGGTTGATTGCTGGGAGGGAGTGGGAGTGCCTGGTTGCTGGAGGGGAGTGGAAGTGGCTGGTTGCTGTTGTTTGAAAGGGTCCACACTAGAGCCGCAGTTGGGGTCTTTGTGCCATGGCTCCTCGCGCTCCTCGATCCATTTCCCTGGTATCTGCAGACTTCGGTAGCATAAGTGTTCATATTACAGTATTGACACCAGACTGTGGCTTTGTGACAATGCCTTCGAAGATGTCCAGCGTGTCCCCAGCGAAAACATTTGTCGGTTGATCGTTGCGGCTGTCTGGCGTCGGCAGGACGTAACGGGGCTAAGGCTGCTAAGGCTTGGTGCTGGATTGCAAGAGCTTGCTGCTGATGGATTGCAAGAGCTTGCTGTTGTGCTTGCTGTTGGGCTATAAAGGCTTGTTGCTGGGCTACAAGAGCTTGCTGCTGGGCTTGCACCATACCTTTCCCTACATCTTGTATTGCCTCAATTAACATTGCCTGAGTCCCTACTGGTACTCTAGATAACTGTTCCAGCATCTCCTCAATTGATGCTTCTGATGGCATGGAGGAAATTATATTTTTCGTGGGAGTATTGCTATTGTCTAGGATACACTGACGGAGCAATATGGTTTTCATTTGATCTGGTACACAAGCCTGGTTGATGGCATCAGTGAATTTATCTACAAACTGTGAGAATGGCTCACCTTTGCCTTGCTTAATTGACATATAAGATGGGACAACTGATGTAGTTCTACCTTTACTTATAGCTTCTCTCGCAAATCTCATAAACTCTCTTATTATATTTGGGCCTAATCTTGCTTGTGCCTCAAAATTAGCATATAGTCCACAACCCATAAATTGATTTATTGTTATCCCATACAGGGGGTCATTTTGTTCTCTAGAAATGTTTACGAATCTGTGACATAATGTTTGCCAGTGGGCTCGCCATAACAGTAAAGGTGATTGAGTCATGATCATTCTCATAATTCCTTTTATATCCTCTGGGAGCAACAGTCCTGCACCCCAGATATAACTTATCATTTGCTTAACTGGTTCACCATGCAACTCGCATTCATTTACAGTAGCTCGTAATTGTGTTAGCAATTTCTAATTTAAAGAGTGATACTGCAACTTCACATTTCCGTGATTAGCTTTTGTATATATGATCGGGAAAACTTGTGGCAGGGTATCTAAAACTGAGGATAAATCATAATCTTTATTATTAAGGGCCTGCTCATGCATTTGTGATCAATTAATCGTTAAGGTGCGGTAGTGCCGTGCAGCAGGCTTTTATTTCTGAAAAGCGGCTGCTTGCGGCGGGGGGGGGGAGGGAGGAGGGAGGGAGGGAGGGAGGGCGGGCTGGGAGGAGGAGGGAGAGGGGAGGGAGGAGGAGGGGTGCTGCGGGCCGTCCCCGTCGGATGATGTACGGCGTAGGGGTGGGGCCGAAGGCGGGGCCCAATGGAGGTCGGGACCAGCCCTGGAGCCACCCTCGCCGGATGACGCGGGACATAGGGTTTCCGGACTCTGATTCAGTCCGCTTCCGGCTCTGCAAGCGGTCACTTCCGTCCCGTCCGCACATCCCGAGCCACATGGCTCAAGATGGCCGGCACAGGCCACATCAGGGGGAGGGGGGGAGGGGGGGGGCAGCGAGTTGCGTCGGAACTTCACTGGAAATTTTGAGCAAGCTGTACAACTATTTCGTCTCCCGTTGGGGGACAGGGATCGTAATCAACTCCTAATTGATGCAAATCTGGAATCGGCTGCCCTTTTAAGGTTGCCGGAGCTACAGCGGCGATTTTCTTCTCTGTCTGATAACGGTGCAAGCAAGTAATCATTGTATGCTACGGTTTCATTAACTTACGAGCTGTCTTATCCTCTTCTATTACCTTATACCACAAAATATCTCCTAAGCTTTTCTATTCTTTCTCATCAAATAAGTTAGCAGGGTCAGTAAAAAACTGGTATGTGCGGCCGTATGCTACAAGCGCCGCCGGATCTTTTCTAAAATCCACATCTTTTATGGCACGTTTCTGTAAGAAACTAATAAAAAAGGTCTAGAATAGAATAGAAATATAGAAAGTCTAGGGGTACTTCGGTCTCTATTTTCTGCGCGCTTAACTATCCCTTTATTATTTTGGTGCAGCCTTAATCCGAGCCTTTTATGTGCTTTTGTACGAGCCTTTTGTGGGCTTTTTACAACTTTTTATAACTAAGAACCGGTAGCCCTTCCCCAGCAGCAAACAAACTCGTTCATTTTTCTTTAAGTTGTGAATCACCTCTCTACGCCTGCGTCGAGAGGAATTTATTGCCCTCCGAAACGTTGCTTTTTCGGTGCTTTCCTGGAGCCCCGTTCCCAGCCAAGTTTTTTGGTTTCAGCGGTTTTACCTGCCGAGCTGTGATTGGTGCTATCGATGGTTCGGTCCTCCACCAGGCGTCCCTAGTGAAGATCGGTCTTCCGCAGGATTTGCCTGTTGATTTCGAAACTTTTCAGACTTTTTCAAGGCTCTTCAGACTTTCTGATTGTTCAGGGCCTGTAGCACGGTTCGGGCGCCAGTTGCGGGAGCGGCAAAGAAAATGCGTGCAACCAATATGGTTGATAAATGAACTTCTGGTTTATTGCGCAGCAACTTTCGCTTATATAGTGCTTCCGTGACCACACCCCTGCCACCAACATAACTTTTTATTGGACACCCGGTGTGTTTACCTGTAGCACAGCGAATCCCTGGTGCAGGTAGCACCGGAGTATGGGCCGATCTAATTGGCCTCCCAAACATGGGGTTGGGCATAGCAAAGGGGTCGTACCTCCTACCTCTTCGAGAATATTCAGGAATATTCTCCAACATTCTCCGAGCCTTCCTAACATTCCACAACAGATCTGTTCTGGGCCCCCACATTGATTTTAAAGCATTTTAATTTTTATTTCTCTTGTTACTGGCAAGCTGCATGGGCCAGCTCCTGAACTTAGTGGTATCAACAGATTTTTTTTCTCCTGTTGATTCCTCAGGTGTCAGCAGCTCACTGAGCTTTCTCACTCTGCCTGGTTTGGAATTTACAAAGCTCTTTGGAATAGCCTAATGGTCTGGGCAGCTCAGGAGAAGGTGGCACAGCAGATGTTGCATGTGCTCCATGGGAAAACGTGAGATCAGTTATGGATGTTCTCCTGCAGCTGCTCATCCATCTTCAAAAGACCCCTGTGGTCCTCCAGGTCTCTCTCATGGAACAGATCTGTGGTTTAGGAGCACAGGAAAAAGATGCCACAGCTATTAGGATGCTGTTAGAGTTTCAGCACCCTTACTCAAATTCCTGTTTCTTTGTAGACTTCCTGAGTCATGCTGGGCAAATGGTTGACCCTGCCCATTTGTATCCCATGGGATAGGATGGGAGTCACAATGAGTGGAGTTGTAAAGCTAAATTACAGAGGTATTCTGTTGGGCTTTTATCTGGCCACAGTGAGACATCTGGGAGAGTCTGATCACACCCCAGAAGTCCTTATGAATCCCTAAGGATGCCAAGGGGGAACCCACATCACTCAACCAGCTGGATATAGCTGAAATTAATTTTTTTCTCTGAGGAAGGAGACCAAACGAGCACACAAAGTGTCTGTATATATCTGAAATTAATTTTTTTCTCTGAGGAAGGAGACCAAACGAGCACACAAAGTGTCTGTATATATCTGAAATTAATTTTTTTCTCTGAGGAAGGAGACCAAACGAGCACACAAAGTGTCTGTATATATTTGAAATTAATTTTTTTCTCTGAGGAAGGAGACCAAACGAGCACACAAAGTGTCTGCAGAACACACAAAATACAATTTTCCATTATTATTCCCAGGAGTCAGCCTGCATGACAACGCCACCTTATTTTTCTGGCAACAAATAATGCCATTTAAAGGTCAATGTAATGACAGCCACTGTTGGTGCTGTCACTTTGATTCATTACCCTTAGCATTAGAAGCAATCTGTTGGGCTGTAAGAAAAGAGCAACACAGGAGGAGATGATGTAAAAGTAAATATTTATTACCTGTTCACTGAAAAATGATGGAGAGACATCACTGTGGGAATTTTTTTCCAGCTTTATCCCTTTGTGCTCTTCCTTCTTTTTCCTATCAGGGCCACTTCATTGTGTGGGAAGGAGCTCCAGGAGCTCGGATGGCATGGAAAGGACACAAAAGACATGTCTTCCTCTTCAAAAATTATATTGTCATCTGCAAACCAAAGCGAGACACAAAGACAGACACCTACAGCTACATCTTCAAGAACATCATGAAGGTCTGATCATTATACCCTCACCTAGAGCATTTGTCTGCTGTTTAGAACCTCTGAGCTATTTCTTTGTTTCCAGAAGTCTTTGAAGCACAAGTGGAATCTCTATCTATCCCCAAATCACTGTTAAGCCTGTCAGGAACATGTCAGAAACCATCAGAACCATGGGGAGATTTTTACCATGCAGCAATGAAACTACATGTCCCAGTGTTTATTTATCTCTATTACCTCACTGAGCTACCTGCACAAGTCTGTGGGACTGATGGGAATTTCCCTGTCTGTAGTATTTGCAATTATTTGCCATATCTTTGGTTTTGCCAGTTGCAAAGTTGGCAGTAAACTGGAGGAAATGCTCTTTTAGTCATGTGCTACATTCCCAGAGGTTTTTTCCTCTGGTTATGTCATTTTCTGTTGCCAGTTCATGGTTAGAAATGAAAAATTCAGAGGAATTTTGATGAGGAGAGGCTGAAGGAGCTGGGGATGTTCAGCCTGGAAAAGAGGAGGCTGAGGGGAGACCTTATTGCCCTCTACAGCTCCCTGAAAGGAGGTTGGAGTAAGGCTGATGTTGGCCTCTTTCTCCCCAGGGTCTATTGATAGGATAAGAGGAAATGGATCCAAGTTGCACCAGGGGAGGTTCAGGTTGGGTATTAGGAAAAATTCTTCACCAAAAGAGTGGTGAAGCATTGAGACAGGTTGCCCAAGGGGGTGATGGACTCACCATCCCTGAAGATGTTCAACAAATGGGTGGATGTGGCCCTTTGGGAGATGATTGAGTGGTTAAGGTGGTGTAGGGCTGATGGTTGGACTTGATGATCTTGAAGGTCCTTTCAAATCATGATGATTCTCTGGTTCTATTTGACCAGCTCATCTTCACTCATTCAGAGGTCAGGTTAAAATTGCAAGAAATTGCAGAAAAATTCAAGGCAGTAGATGCTCAACTCCAGTAAAAAACAGCCAACCAACAAAAAAAACATATGGATATTTTTGACCAAGCCTAGTCAGGCCCTTTCTTCATTTATGTTGACAGGCAAATTTTATTTTCAAAGGGAAAAAAAAGGGATGTTTTATCCAGAGAGTTCCTGCTCAGTAATGTCCTTTCCTACTGTCCCTTATTGTGTTGTTCCTGGGCCCAGCAGCACTGGGCAAAAGAGGCAGTTGTGTCCTCCACTTGGAATACCCTTTAATGCTGGAAGTTGTTTTCCTGAAAGTTGATAATGACTCCCAGGAAAATGTTGGTTTGGTAAGCAGAAAGTCAAGTATGTTGGGGAAAGGGCTTCAAGGTGAGCCCTGACTGCACTTCAGCCTTGTTGCATCACTCATGCAGTCTGAACATCCTTTAAAAGTGGTGTAAAATTATCCTGTTTACTGTTGGAACATTCTTTAAAAGTGGTATAAATTATCCTGTTTGCTGTTGGAACATCTAATACAGCCAGAATGGGGATCATGGAATCCCAGACTGGTTTGGGTTGGAAGAGACTTTGAAGATCATCAGTTTCCATTCCAACCTTCCTGCCATGGGTAGGGACACCTCACACTAGACCAGGTTGCTCCAAACCTGGTCTATTCCCAGCTTCCAGGGATGGGCAAGCTGTTCCAGTGTCTCACTACCCTGTCAGGAAATAATTTCTTCCAAATATCTCATCTAAATCTCTCCTCTTCCAGTTTGAAATCATTCCCCCTCATCCCATCACTCCATTCTCTTGTCCAAAATCCCTCCCCAGATTTTCTGGAGCCCTTCCAGGCACTGGAAGGTGTTTTAAGGTCTCCCCAGAGCCTTTTCTTCTCCTGGATGAGCAATCCCAACTCCCTCAGCTTGGCTCCAGAGCAGAGCTGCTCCAGCCCTCTGAGCATCTTCATGGTTTCCTCTGGATCCCCTCCAACAGCTCCACATCCTTCTTGTGCTGGAGAACCCAGAACTGGACACATTACTCATAATGCCCCAAATCATGTCCACTGGAGGTAGCTGCTTCTGTTTCACACCTTGGCTGAAGACGGTTCTGGCTCACAAAATTTCCAGACCCGAACTGTCCTAAACTCTGGGATTTCAATTGTAAGGAGAGGTTCTGGCTGCAATTTAGCCCAAAGAACACAAGATGGATGTTGACTTTCTTGGTCCTTCTTTCCTTCAGCTGAACAACATAGATGTCAATGACCTTGTGGAAGGGGATGACCGAGCATTTGAGATCTGGCACGAACGAGAAGATCTGGTCCGCAAGTACCTCCTCCAGGCACGTACAGTCAACATCAAGAACTCCTGGGTGAAGGAGATCTGTGGCATACAGCAGAGGATCAGCGAGCCTGTCTGGAGTGAGTATGGCCTGGGATAGCCCAAATCTCCTATGGTTTTCTTGGGTCATCTTCCTGCTATTAGGGGGAGGTTAGAAAAAGAGGAAGAGAAATCGTTGGGAGTCATCCGACACCTCTGGAACTGAGCTAAGGTTGGAGGATTTGCTTGAATCACATCCCAGGCTGCTGTAAATCACTCATATGATGTGGCAACAAGGAGTAAGATTTAACTTAGGAGCATCTCTGCTATGCAGACAGACTGAGAGAGTTGGGGTTGTCCAGTCTGGAGAGGAGAAGTCTCCAAGGAGACCTTAGTGTGGCCTTCCAGGATCTGAAGGGGCTACAGGAAAGCTGGGGAGGGACTTTTTAGGATGTCAGGTAGGGATAGGACATGGGGAAATGGTTTCAAACCAGAGGAGAATAGATTTAGATTGGAATTTAGGAAGAAGTTCTTCCCCATGAGGGTGGTGAGAGCCTGGCACAGGTTGCCCAGAGAGGTGGTGGAAGCCCCATCCATCCCTGGGAGTTTTTAAGGCCAGGTTGGAGAGGGCTCTGAGCAACCTGAGCTGGTGGGAGGTGTCCCTGCCCATGGTAGGGGGGTTGGAACTGGATGATTTTAAAGGTCCCTTTGAACCCTGAGAATTCTATGATTCTATGAAATATTTTAGCCCTTTAACTTGACTTTCAGCCAGCTGTCATGTCAACAATTTATGCACACACTTCTGCACCCATGATAAATTGTAACCACATAAAACTGAGGGGCAAGGATGATAATTCTGCACCTCTCACAATTAGCTGTGTCAGCAGAAACCTCCTGCAGAATCATAATGTGAGGCCACAGCAGAGGTGCAGGGGCAGAGGAAAGAGAAGGGGGAGGTGTTTGAAGTGTCCTGATGAGATGGAGAGTGACTGAATCCCTGGAAGGTTTTAAGGCCAGGCTGGAGAGGGCTCTGAGCAACGGGGGGTTGGAACTGGATCATCTTAAAGGTCCCTTCCAACCCTGAAAATTGATTCTGTGATTAACTGGAAATGTTACAGCAGTGTTAGGTCCTCCACCCGAGCTGGAGAAGACACTTTTACAGGGTGGGACAGTGATGTATGGCTGCCTCCACTCACCAGCAAGAGATTTCAGCCTGGATGTCACTGAAGTGGTTCAGTTTACACACCAGAGGTCCCACAGGACCTGTGTAGGTTTTGGGAGAACAGCAGAACAGATGATTAACTTTCTAATTACTCTTCAATGTCTGTTCCCTGTGAAAAATGCAAGCTGGTGGCCTGAGAAGAGCTGTCTGTCCCTGGCTGTTTCAAGTGATGTGGATTGCTTTTGATGGAGAATCTAAGCCAGAGACTGAAGTGGTTCCTCAATTCCTTGTCATCATATTCATGCAGTTTTATCAATACCTGGAGAATGTAATTTCCCAGCAAAATAGCCCAGAAAATGTGGGTCACTGGAGAAGAGGAACATTTTCTTGAAACATCTAAAAGGCAAATTGCAGAGCTGGCACTGGAGATTGATTTGATCTGACAGGGACTGCAGAACTGTAGATGAACACAGAATTTGGTGGCTGAGCCTCTGGCCTGATGCATGAAGAGCATCAGACCCCAGTGAGAAAAGTAATCTCAGGACCTGACCCAGAGTCCTATTGGTAGCAGCACCAGAACCCTGCTGGCTATCAAATGCTCCACTCCAGATATCAAATCCCTCACTCCAGATATCAAATTCCTCTCTCCAGACATCTGGTTTGCACTGCTGTAGCTGGGCATGTGGGTTTGCTTTGGAGTTTTGTCTTTTAATTCAGGATTTTTCATCCTCACTGCCAAGTGAGATTTCACTGATTTTCTATCCACCAAGTTTATCAGCAGGGGTATTAGATTTTTATTGTCCAGATGTAAGCTAGAAATGGTGTCTTTGACACTTCCTTACACATATCTGCTATCTTAAAATATCAGGACAAAGTTGGGTTTAGTGTATATACCCTGAAAACAAATCTGGGCATTTTATATTTGTGGCTTTAACGAGATGTTCTGATGAGGAAGACGATCAGAATAATTTTGCATAGTTTAATATGGTTAATATTAAATTAATATTGAGTTAATATTAATATAATTAAAATAAAAGTCCCTTAAGAAAACATAGATTTTATTGTATGGAGAATAGCACTTTGAATACCTTCTCTGTGTCTGCATTTTAAGAGACGAATTATAGTAACAGTGATAGCTGTGTGGTGTCTGAATAATGGATGTGCTTATTGGATATGCTTATTAAAATCATGGTTTAAAATGTTTCCAGGAACTTTTTTTTTTTATTTTTATGGCCCACCTTTATAGCAACCAGCAGATATTTGACAGATTTAATTTAGCCTTAGACAAGCAAAGGCCACATGTCAACTAAAAAGTCCTTAGCTTCTAAATGCATCTGTTCACCTTCCCATTCTGAACCTTGTGGATTTGCATGAATTCTACTCATCTTATTTTGCAGCAGCCATCCTCTGAGCAAAGCACCTCTCCTCAGGACTAACACACTTATTTTGGTGTTTCAGTACCTCCAGATTTTGAGGAAGAACTGGCAGATTGTACAGCTGAGCTGGGAGAGACAGTCAAGCTGGCCTGCAAAGTGGTGGGAGCTCCCAAGCCATCTGTCAGTTGGTACAAAGGTAGGAAGTCATGAAATGTGCCCTCCAGGTGTCTTCTCTGCCTAGATTTGTGTTAATTAGTTAGTAGTTAATCTAACTACTGACCACCTAGAACTACCCAAGTCAGCTTGAAGTTAGCTACTAAACCACCCAAGTAGTGCAAGATCTTCCTGTGAGCTGATGTATCCAAATCTTTCAGGTTTGCCTCTTAGGCTGTAGGAATCCACATCTGGTGGCAGTGAGGCAGCTTCTAGGAAATAAATAACTTGTTTGAACTGGCTCAGATGTTTCCACGTCACAGCACCAAAGCTGTGTGGACACACTTGTTTCTTTTTTTTTCCCCCCAGAACTATTGTGATGCAGAGGAAACAGCTTTGCTACAAACTCATGCCTTGTAAAGATGTTTTCTGCAGGTTCACAGCCACTTGAGGGGTTCCTTTGGGTAGCAAATAAGAGCTCCACCTTCACATCACATAATCGGGGAGAATTTAACTTTTAAATAATGATTGGTGATGGATGAGGTCCCCCAAAAGTGCTTTTCCAGAGCCCTTTCTTTTGGAGGGAGCTGGAGGACAACGAAAAGCTTGTTCCTCAACTACCAGCATCAGCTGCAATAAAGCAAACACCATCTCAGAACTTCCCTCAGGCTGAAGTCCCCAAGGAGAAAATATTTTTGGTACTAAACTCTTTACTATGACTTTTTTTCCCCTTTCAGATGGAAAGCCTGTGGAAGTGGATCCCCACCACATTATAATAGAAGATCCTGATGGTTCCTGCACGTTGATCTTGGACAACCTAACAGGTCTTGACTCAGGACAGTACATGTGCTTTGCTTCCAGTCCTGCTGGAAATGCCAGTACCTTAGGAAAGATCCTTGTCCAAGGTAAAGCCCTGCACAGATCCATTGCTGTAGAGAAGTCTGCCATGGATTACCTTAAACACCAATATTAGGATATTTTGGATGTTTTGTATAACATCCACTGGATAACAGTATAAAAAAAATTTATTGATGAACAGATGTAGCCAACTGTTCTTAGGTGAAAAAAATTTGGTCTTTAGTGTCTTGTTTTCATATGTCCTGAGAATTATGCAGTCAGGGACACATCCTTGGTACCTGATCCTATTTCTTGCCTTGCAGTGCCACCTCGGTTTGTCAACAAGGTCAGGAATGCTTATCTTGTGGAGGGTGAAGATGTTCAGTTTACTTGTACTATAGAAGGAGCACCAAGGCCTCAGATCAGGTCAGTTCTTCATACAGGAACAAATCCTGTCTTCTTTTGCATGAGCACAAGAATCTCCAGCCCTTTCTTTCAAGGTTATGATCCTTTCTTCTCTGTGTCTTCCACCATCACCCCACCCCAATGTTGTCTCTTCCCAATCCCAACATTCCTGAGGTCCTCAGCTGTTTATTCTAGGTGGCATCTCAAAATACCTACAGAAGGTACCTGCCACAGGAGTGTCTCAGGTCAAATGCCCTGACGATATTTTATTGGAGGACATATTTTATTAATTGGACAATATTTTATTTATCCTCCCTTCCTCATTATTTCAATTGATTTTATCACCAGCCAGCCTGGTGTATTCAAACAAAAAGTTCAGCAGAGCTTCACAGTGACCAGAAGTCCTTTTCCCTGCATGGCTGATGCAAATTCTTGAGAAGCATCTCATAAACCTGTGCAGTTTATTATCCACAAGATCTGCCCACCTGTAGACCCATTTTCCAGGCTTCAAACCTTTGTCTAATGCTCAGCTCTTGAGTTTTTCACCCTCTGCTCTGACAGATGGATGGGTGAGCTGGGAAATTCTTGACCCTGCATAATTTTTCCTGGCTTACACTCCATGTTTTCCACATGCAGGTGGTACAAAGATGGTGTAATGTTGAAGGACTCAAGTAAATACCAGACTTTCAGTGAACCACGGAGTGGTATAGTAGTGCTGGTGGTCAGGAACCCTTCCAATGAGGATATGGGACACTATGAATGTGAGGTAAGTTCAGACAGATTTAATGATCTCCTGTCTGACATGACATAAATAGGGGAATAAATTTGACTGTCAGCTTCTCCTGAGCTAGATCTGGATGGTGAACATCTGAAAGCTTCAGAATATTCTGATCTGAGAGTTTGGTTGTTCAAATAACAACTGAGTGAGCTTTTTTCTGGAGCTTAAATTCAGATCCAGATCTCTAGCAGTACCTCGTGCGAAGTTTAGGATCATTTTGATGTAACATGATGTTTCTGGAGTGTCTTTAAATCAGAGCAGATTTGTGCCACTACAGAGAAACCATCCAAAACCAAAGTAAAGAAACTAATTCTAACTAGAAGTGTAAACCACTGAAATTCCTGTTTATTTAGCAAGCATGAATGGAAATAAAATATGAACTAAAATAAAGGTGGTGTAAAATATTTTCTAGAATGCAGTCATAATCTATGCATTCATGGTAATAAAGTAGTAATAAGCTCTCAGGGCTCAGCAATAGAACCAATTGACCATGGTTTAGGAATCCCAGCAACTTCACTGTTGTTCCACAGAAATTTTTAGTAAGTTTGATATAATTTAAAGAGTTGCACTAGAATTTTAGCAAGATGGGTTGATTAATAGATGGTAAATAAATAAATAAACCAATAAACCCAACACTCTTTAAGTATCACTTAAATGCCATATGGCAGGAATCTGGGCCTGTTGGTAGAGATGGAGCTGTCTCAGGAGTAAGTCCCAGGCTGCAGAGCAAGCTGCAGATGTTGAAGTTTCCTGATGTGCTGTGACTTGTCTGTGGGAGTCACTTGTGGCAGAACATTCTCATGAGGTGTCCACCCCAAGTCTGTCTTTGGTTTGGGGCCTCACCTTCACCCAATCCTATTGCCACGTAATCCCAAGGGATTTGGAAGGTAGCATAGGAAGGTTTTATCATACAAAACCACCCCACGTTTCATTTGGTGCTGCATGATTCTCTTCAGCTGGTGAACAGATTAGGGTCTGCAAAAAGTGGAGCAGAACTTTACCACCACAGTGCTGCAGCCCTGACCCAGGACAGGAGAGGAGACCAAGCTATTACCATAGAAGGTAGGAACCTTGACCAGCTCTGTAAGTATGTCCATGAATCACCCTAAAACCATCTCGTTGAGGATTGAATCTCTTTGCCATCTTATCCATGTTGATTGTTGGTGTCCACCTCTCTGTATGTCCATGGAGATGTGCATGGGTATCCTGCTGCTCAGCTCTATACCCATCACCATCTGTTGATTTCCAAACCTGGCAAATCAACTTCAGCATATAATGCTCATAAGTGCATTATATGGAAAAGGATGAGCAAATGAAGGGTTTGTCACACCACCACTGGTGTTAAAAAAAAAAAATAAAAAAAATAAATGTTTCTGTTCCTGTTGGAATACTTCAAAATATGTGTCAGAACATGAGTTACCTACTGCTGAAAACCAAAGAGGGGCCAGCAAGGAGAGCTGTAGGCATCTTATGATTTCTGAAATACCACTGAAGATCATCTGGAATGCCTGAGAGCAGTGTGTCCTGAGCAATACTACTTCATCCATTATCTAGGACTGTTCAGGTTTTTACACACCATGTAGTCATAGAATCTATTCCTTTATTTTTCTGCTCATTTTACCTGGATTGGTAGGGTATGGTGGGCTGAGTTTCCAACAAGGCATCTTTTCCTTAACACCTTTAGGATGCAGCTGCCCAAAGTTGCCTTCTTATCAAAGAACAGGTCTCTCAAACAATTCCCAGCACTGGTTCAGGAGATAATTCAGACAAAGGATTATTTATAATTAATAACAGATGGCTCCCTGTTTTGAGGGATAAGAGAGAGGACTAAGATAGACAGAGCCCATTCCATGGTAGTGAACCTTTGGTGTCAGAGGTGGTTAAGGGAGTCATGGCCAACAGTGCTCTGTCAGCATCTTTAGGACCTTCTTTCCTCATCTTCAGTGTTTTCACATTGTCTTGTGATAATAACAGGGGTTCAGCTGTGCTTTTAACAGGGGATAATTGTTGTTACCATCATTAAAGGAAGAACCTTCAAATGCAGAAGTATTCTGAATCAAGAAGCTGCTAGAGGTAGAGTCCAGAGATATATTCAAGGAAAATGTTGGTACTCTTGTATCTTTTTCATAATTTCCCAGAGCCATCTTCTGCTGTCCCTGTTTAAGACAGGATCCTGGTCTGGATGGACTTTTGGGCCAGTTCTCTGTAGACACTGATGTTGTGTCATTACATTAAGAGGACTCTAAGAGTACACAAAGAGAACTGATTTATGTATCTGTTTGTCTTGTTTTTCTTCTTGCTTTCCTGGTAGTCCTTTCCCAGAGTCCCATCCAGCCACCCAAAACACATCACAGGAAGGATGCTCTTAGTCCAGCAACACTGTAATTCTTTCAGCAGAATAATCCTTGATGTATTTGAATGTTTTGTCCTTCCTATGCTCTACAGAGAGAAAAAGTTGAATGCAGGATATAAAGGAACACAAACAAACCAAGGTTAGGGTGGAAAATCTTGCTGATGTTCCTTTGAGCCAAAGCAGAACATGTTATAAAAGCAAACAAGGGCTGTAAAAGAGCAGTAGGAGCATTGTTCAGCTCCAGGGGTTGCCAATGTTTATGTTCAGCCCCAAATTACCCATGTGCTGTGATTCTTGCAGTCATAAATTAGAAATTTCATGAGCTTGGTTGAAGAAATATAATTGGAGTTTGCCTGGAAGCTTCAGAAATGTTATGAAAGAGCTTTTGATCCGTGATGTGCAATTGCTTGAATCTGATAATAGGGAAGGAAATAGATCTCTGAGTCATCTTCAGGGAGAAACAGAGGGAGAGCTGCTTCAGGGCAGTGGAGCAAAGAGCAGGCTCATCCATGAAGCAAGAGGATTGTTCTGAACAGATTGGCATCAGGGATGCATCTGAAATGATGCACTTGACAGAGGAAGGGATTTCTTGTTCTCCTGAAAATCAGAAAGTTATCAGGTTTGATCCACCTGTGGAAAAATGAGGTGCATCTGGCAAAGAGGGTGGATGGATCTCATGAAGGCTTTATCTTTCCATCCTTACAATCCTTTTTGTTGGTGAGAATGGGATTATTTGTAACTTCACCAAGAGGACAACACTACTGCTGTGGGATACTTTTACAACAGAAAATAGATACTGGGTCTGTTTCCTAGCTCACCTTCACAGTGGGTCCAAGTCTGTGAACATTGGTTCTGTGAACAACAATTTTCAGAGTCTCCTGAGGCACCCAAGGGGCTTTAGTTGCAAATGTTTTAGTTTTTCTCCTCCTGCCTTTCTGGACTGTTTATTATACTGAACCAAAGCTCCTGTCACCATGGGGGACACCATTAATGCAGTGGTTTCCAAGCCCTGACCTAATCCACAGTCCAACACCACAGCTCTCAAAACCAATATCCTTGTCATTAGTTTTAAATTCAAAACTTGAGGATTTGCTGATCCATTGGAAAGACCAAATCCAAAAAGGCTGGAAACCACTGGACTAAGGGGTCCCCTTGTGAACACCCATGGCTTGGGCTGTGAGCGTGAAATGCTGAATTTCTGCCTTCAGCACCACCTGGTTGCTGCACTGAAGTCAATGGAGAGTTGCTTTTAAAATGCTGTTTTCTGTGGATATTGGAAGAATTTTAGACACTTAAAAAATCAAACAAACAAGCAAAAAAAAAGAAAAAATGAGGATCCTTCTCTTTGACTTCAAGTTGACTGCTTTGCACCTTGCTGCTTAACCTACAGATGATCTGGGCTGATGTGCTCTGGCATCCCTTGTTAACGTGTTCCTATTGCAGTTCCCTCATCCCAGGCTCACTAACTCACTCCTTTTTTTAAGAAAACACAAAGCCCACTGTTTTTAAAAGGCACTGCATCCTCACCTGGGCAGACAGGCCCAGGATGTGTCATGAGAAAGTTGATTTCAGGGGGAGGAATCAGCTACACGAGTGGACACAACCAAACCCATAAATACTCACCATGGTTAGAGTCCAGCAACAGGAATCTCTTCATATCTTGTATTAGGTCTCATGCAGAGTTTGGGACAAGTTATGGAGCTGCCTTGGTTGTTGATACCCATCTTGCAGGGAAAAGCTAAAAGTGGAGATGGAAAATTGCTCCAAAATTCAGGGGAGCATCAGGTCTCCCAGTGCTACCCTTTTATTGAAGGAATAGGGTGTAGAAGTTTGTCCCCTGACCTTTCTAAAGTTCCCTGGACAGGGTGATGGTCAGGATGTTTCCCTTGCTCTATTTGTTCTGTTGCCATTGTGGGTCAGTCTCATTTTTGGGTTGGCCAAGTGACTTTCAGGTCAAATTCAAGAGGGCCTTTAAAACCATCTCTGTTTCACTGGAGAAACAGATTTATTTTATTTTTTTTCCTTTCGAGAGAGCACGAGACACTTTGCATTTCACTCCCACAATATAGGAAGCTGGTTTATGTCCATGAGTTGCTCCTTTTCAGATCAACTTTAGCAGCTCATTTCAGATCTGTGCATCCCCTGCAGCAGAATAATCTCCTGAGTGCAGCAGAAGGATGGGTTCAGATCAGTTCTCCTGTGGTTTATCCCAGCAGCTTGTGCTGTGCAGGAAAAAAAGAGATTTATGCTTCTGTGAGTTAAGGAGATCAATTTAAAATTTGCAAGAAAGGCCCATAAATCACTTTTCACCCATTCAGAGCAACAAGAAGTGACTTATCCTAAATGTTTCATCACTTGTAAGTCAATGATTTAATGTATTAACCCAAGAGGAGTTTCCTGTAGAAACACTGGCTGATCCTAATGCTTATAGCTTTTAACCTGCTTACCAGGGGCTCCTGCTTTGCAAAACTTGTTTTCCTAAAGTGCTTTTGAACAAGTTGAAATGATAAATCTGGTGCTAAAACGGATGCAGAATATTTTCCTCTCGGGGAACAAAAAAAAAAAAAAAAAAACAAAAAAAAAACCAAACCAAACAAAGCGATAAAAAAGAAACCCAAATTCTCTCATCCTACTTTCATGTGGTTCTATCCTTCAGATAGGATTGCTTAAATCCTCCCTCACACCTTGGATAGCACATATAAAAATTGATCTGCCATCCACTAAACTGCAAGTCATCAGGATTCATGGACTGTTTGCCATTTACAGCTTCTTTCTCATCCCTGCTCAACTCTGGAATACTGAAGCCCTTGGACATCTGCTCCATCTACAAAAGTTGCAGCTGATGTCATTTGGGAGGACTGCAAGAAAAAACATTAAAAAAAAAACATTTAAGAGACTCCCTCTTACAAACATTGGGGATTTCACGAAATACATATTTAATTATAACCTAAATGCAGTTCCTGTTAATCGAAAAAAACACCTGTTCTTAGGTGTATAATCAACTGAATTAATTCCACTTTACATCAGAACTGGTGCTCTTGCTGCTTATGGATTCATCTCATTGTATTACTTGATGAGATTTTCTAAAAGTTGTGTTAAAATTGCACAATATTGATTTAAGGGCTTAAAAATTCAGTGAAAATTCCTAAGCTGAGTGCAGTAAATTGTTGCAGCCTTCGGTCCATCTTCCATCACTGTAGAATTATCACTCCACCATTTAAAAAAGGCTTGGAATCCTTGGAAAAATATTAAATAAGGACAGGTAAACAGTTATACTGCAATTGTGTACAGAGATAAAGGTTTGAAACCAATTTTCCCCTTAAGTGACCCAAGTAAAGGCTCTAATTTTGTTTAAACCCACTTAATTCTGCAGTAACTCCCTTGACTCTATTGGAAATTATCCCAGATTTTTACACACTCAAACGAGATGAGGCTCAGCAAAGAAAACACAGACCTTTAGCTCAGATATTAACACCAACACATGCACAAAATTCTTTTTCATCATAGTGGGATTGTTGTTTTACCCAGGGGCAGGAGAGAGCCCTTGGAAGTTAAGTGGAAGGAAAATCAGATTCAATTATTCCATCTAATACAGGAACTGTAGTGCAGTTGCACTGATCAGGAGTTATTTAACAAATAAAACAGACACTAGAGGTGATTTCATAGACACATTTTAAAGTTGAAATTCACTTTCAATTGTATCAACTGAAAATTGCCAGAATTTATTTATTATAGGCTGGCAGGAAGATTGGAAACCAATTGCTGGACAGATTACTTTGAGATTTAGTTAATGGGGGGGTTGGGTTATTTTTATTTTTTTTTTTTTAATTTTAGACTTTATTGACTAAAAAGTTGGGCTTGATGTTGTATTTTCTAGACCTTGAATAGGCTCAGCAATTCAGAGTGTGCTTAAAACAGTCTGCTTCAAACAGTGCCTTAATTTTATTCCAGCAGATAGGATGGGAACCTGCCAAAAATCTCTGTTAGTTTAGACATTAGAACCTGCAACTGGTATCTTCCTTATTTTAAAAAATGTCAATTTTAAGAACTTGCAAAAGCATTAAATCACTGCTTTTCTTCATACTCATCAATAGCTTCTAGTTTGGGACAAAGGTCAGTAAAAAAGGCAAATTCTGGTAAAAAAGAGGTGAAGTAGGCACAGGTATTTCAGAAGGCTCTTCTGGGTTTCCTAGGGGGGACTTTTTGATGCTGATTTTCTTTACTAATGAGAATAAATTTAGTTTTATTACTATCAGCTTGGATTTTGGACTTAGTTTACCAAAGCTGGGAAAGCTTTCAGTGTTTGGGGAAACTTTTTTTCTAAGAAGTGAAATCACAGTTTACAGAATTTCATCTCTCCAGGATTTTCCAGCTCAGGGCATTTTTAGGTCTCTCACACCATCACTACCTTATTATAGGTGAAAAAAAATTAAAAAAAATAGGACTGTTTTCTAGCTTTGGCCTGCCAAAAAAAAAAAAAAAAAAAAAAAAAAAAAGAAAATGTCAGAATCTCATGGCAGAACAAACAGATTTTGCAATATTGTTCTCCACAAAGTATTTAGATTCAAAGCTAAATCATTTAATATTCAGAGAGCACTCTGAACTCTCATTCTTGGTCAGAAACAGTAAATATGATGCTGGAAATAACCACAGAAAGCATGGATGGGATGGTACAGTTGGTTTTTTCCACTCCAGTTTATTTTGATCAACTGAGCAAAGTTAATTTACTCATTTCAGCTTTTGCCTTTCTTTAACCCCTTGCTGTTCATACTGTTTCCTTTGTAGTCACTGAACAAGAGACTAAAGTGCCCAAGAAAACCATCATCATGTAAGTGCTGATTATTTTTTTTTTTTTTTTTGGTAACATTTGTGTTTTGCCTTGCTGCCTCTGCATGATCCAATAACAAGCTTGTGTTTATTGGCCATGCAAGTGTGTTCATTCCCATCCCACCACTTCTCATGGAATTCTGTGCTATGCAAAGTGACCACCTGAAAAAAAAAAAAAAAAAAAAATCTTACTATCCCTTTCAAAAAATAGCAGCACTGGGGTTAGATTCAGACTGAGATGGGGTTTTGTGTGATATTAAATGTGAAAAAAATTCACTGACTACTGTTGAAGTTGCACAAGAGTTTAAGGAGGTAGATTCAGGCTCTTGATGTTGAAAAGAAACCAGTTCTGACAACTGACTACTTGAAAAAATGTCCAAATTTAACAAGTAGCTTAGCTTAAAGTGATTTCTTCTGCCTTTCTGTTTTAAATTCTTCAAAAAAAAAACCTTTTATGATGAAGCAGAAGGATGATGGACGTTTTTATTCCCTTCTGTCTTGTTTTTTCTAAAATATATTCTCTCCTGATGGAGACTTGGTACTTTGAGCCTGGTTTTTATGGGGTGCATATGAAGTATCTGGATTAATTGGAGCAAAAAATGGGGCTTTGTCAGTTGTATGGAGGTCTGAAGCCCATCTGCCATTAAGACCTTTGTGTAATTTCTTGGTTTTGAGTATCATTAAATGCATAATAGAATTATTTCATGTGCTGGAAGGGAGCACATTGTCCTGTGATGGGTCCCCAGAGCACCTCCAAGCCCATCAAACCATGTCCTGATGGAGCAGGTGACCATACAATGGTTTGTTTGGGGGCAAAGCATTCCTTTAAGATTTCTGTTATTGATAAAATCAATCCTTGGCTGGGAAATGATGCTAAAGGTGATTTCTTTTCCTTCTGTTAGATGGTCAGATGTGCAGAATGACAACTAAAATATGGTTCAGAGCTGCTTGCCTTTTATCTCTTATTTTCTGTGATAACTATTTCCTATCACCCATGAAAATTTAAATCATTTGGATCCAGGGGCTTAGAAGAAGATATTTCCCACTTCCTAATGGCTTCCACCTTGAGACAGGAGAGGCAGGAAAAGTTTCTGCCTCTGCCCCCTCTCTTGAACAGTTGACAGACCCAGTCATTTGGCTTTTTTTACCCTGCAAAGACCAGAAAATGAAGGTGTTTCTGCCTGTACCATCTCAAGGGCCAGGGCTCAGATAGCAATGGGAGAGTTAAATTAAGAGCTATTATTTATTATTATTATTTAATACCATGTTCAGAATTATGCCAAGAAAGCAACAGGCAGAAAGGAATCACTCAGAGCCAGACCATGACTAAAGCTTAGGAAATCTTATCTGAATACATCTCTGTGCCTGTAAATCACCTGGAGAGATGCTTTTGGTTTACATCTCTTCTCAACTCATGGTCCCCCTTTTCCTTTCATGATTTCACATCAAAAGCAGCAGCATTTCTATTGTTTAATTAGTTGTTTGATTATTGTTTAATTAATATTAGAATAGTCCAAAATGCCATTAAGTTGATTTCCAAATTTCTGACTTGTTAATTCATAGAATCAGAGCAATATTTTCATTGGGAAAAACCTTTAAGATCATCAAATCCAACCAGTGCCTACCACTACCAGGTCTCCCCTCAGCCTCCTCTGCTCCAGGATCAATACCCCCAGCTCCCTCAGCTGCTCCTGATTTGTGCTCCAGACCCTTCCCCAGCTCCATTCCCTTCTCTGAACACTCTCCAGCCCCTCAATGTCCTTCTGGTCCCAAAAGACCCAGAACTGACCCCAGGATTTGAGGTGCAGCCTCCCCAGTGCCCAGCACAAGGGGACAATCCCTGCCCTGCTCCTGCTGGCCACAGCAGTGCTGACACAAGCCAGGATGCTGGTGGCCTTCTTGGCCACCTGGGCACACCCTGGTTCATATTCAGCTGCTGTCATCCAACACCCCCTGATCCTTTTCCTCCAGGCACTTTCCATCCACTCTTAATAATAGATTATTATTGCTCTGGAGAGCTGAGGAAGCAACCCCTAAATTCAGGGTTGGTACATTTATGAGTGGGATCACAGCAAAACAGAAATTCCCCTCCTTTTACTCATGGGTGGGGTCATCAACTCATTTAAATGGACCTCAGCTTGAAGGGTGATAGTGGTGAGGTAAAGATTGGGAACAATTCTCCAAGGGGATATTCCAGTGCTCCTTAACATGTAGTGAGCTGAGGAGCAGAAGCAGCTTTGCAGCTCCTAGCAGAAAATATCAGATAATTCAGAGACAGGGTTGAGCAGTCTCTGTGTAAACATTTTAACTTGCAGTGTAGAGCAAAGTCTGGTGCAAACACACAGAGATTAATTCTTGTCCTCATCCCAAAATGATTTAGTTTTGTGGAATTCAGAGAGGCACCACGAAGGCTCTGCATAGACCTCAAAGCTTTATGGCAGTGTCAGAGAGCAGAGAAGCCCAAGGAGGGACAGAGGAGCAGAAACAGGCTGATAAACCTGGGGGAAAGAGTAAAGGAGTTTTGGTTTTCCAGTGGGAGAAAAAGGAGTTTTCCTTTTCCAGAAGGGAAGAAATTCCACTGTGGCTGATCCAGTCCTGGACTTCACCACATCCTCAAAGAGAGAGATTGATGGTGGAAAGAAATCTGATCTCCAGGGGAGAAAACAATCCCAGTCTCCAAAAGTGAGACCAAGAGATGAGTAAAGCTACAAGATACCTAAGGGGATTAGTATTCCATGATGGTTAGAGAAAGGCATGAGGAGAAACAGGCTCTCCCTGCTCCAGGACTCCTTCCATCCTGCTTTGTATCTGAAGAGCCAGAACAGAGAGAGCTGGGGAGCAGAGCTGGTGACTTTGTCACATCTGGCTGTTGAGGAGAAGGAAAGAAAATTATGCTATTATCTTCATTCATAATAATTCCACCTCACTTTAAGCCTTGGTTTTTACCCTACAATTCTTGTTTTATCCCATTGCTTGGAGCTGGGGCAGAATCTCAACAAAGAAAACTATTTTTGCCTCTTAGCTCCAGTGAACCAGCAACCTCCACTGTAGAGCATCAGCTTCCTTCTGCTTGCAAGGACATCACTCTCTTTATTTTCATGTTTTTCCATGTAAGATACGTCACTGAAAAATTTACAGGGAAAAAATCTGTGTTAAATAGACAGATTAAAAGCACTGAAGTTTGAGTCTAGGTGTTCCTGTTCCCAGCTTTTAAAGTTATTTGGTTCAGCTTCACCTGCACCTCATTTAAAGTTTGTCCTGGAATGGGAGCAGAAGATTATTTTGCCACAAGCTGTGTGTTTATGCAGGAATGCTGAGAAGTCCTGAGGGCTTTGGAGACCTCAAAAAATCTAAAGTAAGGCCAGGAGAAATATGCTGAGAAATTTTAATCATAGAATCATACAATATACAATCATTTTGGTTGGAAAAGACCTTTAAGATCATCAAGTCCAGCACTGCCAAGGCCACCACTAAGGTCCCTCAGCACCACATCTCCAAAACTTTTAAATCCCTCCAGGGATGGGAACTCCATCCCTGCCCTGGGCAGCCTGGGCCAGGGCCTGAAAACCCTTTCCACAAAGAAATTGTTCCCAATCTCCAACCTAAACCTCCCCTGGGACAACTTGAGGCTGTTCCCCTTGCTTGGCACTCCTGTGTCTGGGGGTGGCTGTAGGATCAGGCTGTGCCTGCAGTAATTCTGAGATTGCCAACCACATCCTGAGCTGCATCAAAAAAAGGGTGACCAGCAAGTCCAGGAAGGTTTTTCTTCCTCTCCTCTCTGCTCTTGTGAAACCCTTACTTTGGAGCACTGTGTCCATAGGGGAAGGATGTGGAGCTGTTGGAGGGGATCCAGAGGAGGTCATGGAGATGCTCAGAGGGCTGGAGCAGCTCTGCTCTGGAGCCAGGATGGGAGAGGTGGGATTGCTCAACCTGGAGAAGAAAAGGCTTTGGGGAGACCTTAGAGGACCTTCCAGTATGGGAAAGCTGGGGAGGGACTTTGGACAAGGGCCTGGAGTGATAGAATGAGGAAGAATGGCTTTAAACTGGAAGAGGGGAGATTTAGGTCAGATTAGGAGGAAATTCTCTCCTGTGAAGGTGGTGAGACTCTGGAACAGGTTGCCCATCCCTGGAAGTTGTCAATGTCCTCTCCCTGGAAGTGTTCCAGACCAGGTTGGATGGGGCTTGGAGCAACCTGGGCTGGTGGGAGGTGTCCCTGCCCATGGCAGGGGGGTTGGAACTAAGTGATCTTCAAGGGTGTCCCTTCCAATCCAAACCAGTCTGTAATTCTGGGATTCCATAGAGAGTAAATATAAGTACGTTTTTGCATGGATAACTTCTGCAGGAAATGTTGTAACTTTCTTTTCCTGGCCTCCAAATGTTTAATGCCCTTTTAATAGAACTGGTCTGCATGTGAAAATGCAGATCTCTGGTATCAAAGGCAACAACAACAACAAAAAAAAAAGTTAGAGATGTCTTACATTTATTAAAGAAGAAGAAACCACTGTTTCTGCTGTAATGGAGGGTATTTTGTTATTGAGTTTGTTAAAGCCAAGATTTAAGCTAAAGACATTCAGGAAAAGGTTAAACTCCCTGGGTGCTTAAAATCTTTGGGTGAAGCTACTCTATAGGTCCAAACTAGCATAGCAGGTGGTCAACACAAGCACATGAAATATAGCAGGATCCAGAGGACATTTCTCAGCTGGATGAGCTCCTTGTGTGTTCATGCACTCAAGGAGGTTCAGGAAGTTAGGATCCACCTGAGGGAAAGAGCACTGAGGTTTCCTCTGGATCAGAAAGTAAGTGGAGATGGGCATGGGGGTGTGTGTGTTGGGTGTGCATCCCTTCCAAAAATGACACGCTTCACCCAAAGCTGCAGTGCTGACCAAACTAACCCCACTCTAGCTCCTTGCCCAACAATGGCATGTGCTGATGGAGTGTGGCTCCCCCCAAAAAAAAGAGTCTCATCTGCCTGCCAACTCCATTTCAACCCTTTCTGTCATCAGAGAGGAAACCATAACCACTGTGGTGAAGAACCCAAGGCAAAGGGGAAGGGTTTCTCCTGCACGTTCTTCTTCAGGTCATTCTCCATCACGTTCCCCAAGAGCAGAGCCATCTCCAGAGCCAGTTTATGTTTCAAAGATCAGGCAGCCAATCCACAGGCACGAGCAGGAGGCAACCCCCAAGTCTGCTGTCCCCATGCTTTATGTCACAGAACCAGAGGACAGGCAAGGAGCGGCAGCTAAAGATGTCGTAGAGACCCAGGTGGAAGAGAAAAAGCCCAAATGGGTGGAAGTGGAAGAAATTATTGAATTCAAGGTGAAAAAATCACCAAAGCCTGTAAGGAAAAGAGGATCTTCCCCAGCAAAACAAGAAAAAGATGACTCGGGAGTGACAACGTTCACGTTGCCCAGCTCAAGGCCCAGGCGCTCCCCAGAAGATGATCCCAACACCAACAACTCGAACAATAAATTGGTGGAACAGGCAAAATCTTTGCCTGATGACAGTCTCTCTGAAGCCAGTATCCAGCTCCTGGTGTATGCATCTGAGCAGGAAGGAGCTCAGGTCAACAACGAAGACAGCAACTTCCCATGTGGGGCTGAACAACCGGGAAATAATTTATTTATGGATTATGGAACTGACAGAAAGAACTTCCCCCAGGAAACAAGTTGTGATGGGTCAGATGACACTTCCCCTCTGCTTGCCTGTGGGGGGGAGCCTTTGATCTTCAGCTTTGAGGCAACAGCTCCAAACCAGCACAAATTTCTCTTCTCCCCAGTGAGCCCAGAGGTTGCAGAGGAGGCTGATGCCTTAAATGTTTCTTGGTCTGTTGGAGAGGAGGTGCCTGAAGTCGTACCCGACGTCCTTCCAGAAGAGGAGAATGTCATGATAGTTGATGAACCAGAGGAGCTACAGGCAGATGACATGAGCAACCGGGACCTCAAAATCTTAACCCACAATGGCAAAGTTTTAACCCTGGAGGATCTGGAAGATTACGTCCCTGAAGAAGGAGAAACCTACGGGTGCGACGAGCAGAACCGTAAGGCGGACAAACCCTGCGAGATCTCTGTGCTCCAGACAGAGATCAATGACCCAATGATTGGGAAGCCAGTGCTGCTGAATCTGGGGAGACCCGTGGTTTCTAAGCCCAGACAGAGATTTTTCAGCCAGCTTGAGGAGCACATTCCCAGGAGCATGTTCATGTCAGCAGCTAGAGTAACCGGTGTGCAGTCCGTGGGCCCCTCGAACATCTCCTTCCACGTGAGTGATGCCCACGTGGAGGTGATGCCTGGGGTGCGTGCAGCAGCAGCTTCTCCTGGTCCCTCCTTCACAGTGAAACCATCTTTCTGCACTGAAGTCCAGCTCTCAGCAGACAGTGGGCAGTCAAGCTATAAAACTGAAGTTTCCACAAGAACCCTCAGCTACGGGACTGTCGGCGAGCCCGTTACCTTGCACATCAGCACAGAAGATCTCTCCCAAAGCTGAGCAGATGCAAGCGTGGCTTTCCCAGCAAACGAAAGCACTGTTTCAGAAAATAAATAAAAAAAATAAAATTAAGTAACCAAAATTGTTGTAGGTGAGGGGAATTGGTGGCAAAGATTACAAGGTGGCATGTAGGAGGGAATACCTGTGAGGAAAATATATTTAAATAGGGTATGTCGAGCTTTTCCAGTCTTAAAGGGAACATGTCTGTAAGAACAGTTTGTTGTTTTAGAAGCTTTGATCGAGGTGAACATATATCATTCCATAGGGGAGCACTGATGGTAGCTTTAGGAAAAGCCTAATTCTCCTGCCTATGACAGAAATATGAACAAAGAAGTGTGGTTTTGTCCAGGAACTTAAGAATTATTTCAAGCACCAATAATTTATAAATTATGGTGTGGCAAGAAGGGGAAAGCACCCAAGCTTTTCAGCATCCTTCAGCAGCCCAGGATAGGAGGACTCTTTCCAACTAAAGCAATCTCCTGTCACTGTGTGCCCAAGAACCATGAAACTTCAGGTTGCTTCGACTCTGCCGTACTCTTCTGACACAAATTAACTCATCTTCAGAAACCTTTCAACAGTGACAGTCTAGTTAGATTATTTTAAATTCTGCCACGGAATGAAACACATAGAAAATACTGTGTTTACTAAGAATTCAAAGGGCTACTCAGACCCTTTGGTTGAAATCCTAATTGGACTGAAGTCAACGGCGAAATTCCTGCTCCTTTGAGGAAGCAAGGATTTCACTGTTGTCTTCTCCTTTCAGTAAAACAAAACAAAAAAAGTCCATTTTTTAAAATGACTGCATTTTCAAGTCCACTTCCTAGCTGTCTAAAGATGTAGCTCTCATTATTCCACAATTTAGTGTAGTGGACTTATAAACTGTACCTTTTAAAACATAATTTACCTAATGTGCACCAGCAGACTGAAGAGCTGCACTGCTGCATCTCTAATCCAATCCTAACATGTATAAAGAGCCACAAATGTGGTATTTGTCAATAAATATTACTGGAAGAATATTTGGTCTCCTGTACAGGCCAGTGGTGAAGTGTAAGAGATTGATGGATAAATGTGCTAAGAGGAATTCACCACTGAGCTACAGCAAAGCAGCAGGAGCACAGAGACAGTTGAAAAATAAAAAAAAAAAAAATAAAAAAAAAGGAAAATAAAGGAATATTTTTTGCCATAAATGCCTGGTTTAAAAATACATCTCCACGAGGTGTGTTAGGGCTGCTTGGGAGCACTGTCAGTTGCAATTGCATCACAGTACAGTAACCAGCTGTGTTGAGGTGTAAAGCCTTCTGGGGACATTCTCTGGATTTTTTTGTTGCTCAGCAAATAGGAAACCACCTATGCTGAGGTGTAATGCCTTCTGGGGAGTTTCTCTGGAGCTTTTGCAGCTCAGCAAAAGGTTAAGGGGAAGTTGCACTGAGAGTGGCCCATTCCTGTTGGCTTCACCGAACGAGGATGCTGCACAAACCTTCAAAAAATTGCTCAGCCCTGGAAAGCTGAAGGGCCCATAAATTGGTCCCAGTTGAAGCCAGGTGGAATTTGTCACTGATCTCAGTAGGACCAAGCACTGGCCCTCTCTCTCTGGCAGTGCTGTGGGGTGAAAAATCCCCATTCCTCTTCCCAGCTGAGTCGTGCAGCATCAGCACCATAGAAAAGGTTCTCATTTAGATGGTGACCTGGAAATGCTCAGACCCAGGGGAATTTACTAACAGGAGCATGAAGAGAGAGGACTGAGTGAGATTTTGCTTTGTTGGTGTGTGATGTGGCTTCAGTGTTTCCCAGCCAGGTAAAATTGTGAAGGTTATTTCTGGAGTCCTCCAGGCAATGTTCCTGCTAACAGGGATTGAATTCACAAAAGGTGCTTGTAGAAAAGAAGGCAGTGGGGTTGTTTTGGTTTTTTTTCCTTTTTCCTTCTGTGACTGCACCTTGTTCATGCACTGACTACAATGAACATGTTGATTTCACAGCCTTTTACCTTCAACATCCAAAGAGGTTGTTATGTGTAATACCATGTGCACTACCCTAGTGATACAGGATGCTTTTCCAGTGATTTCGTGTGGTGAAAGAAATCAAGCCTCTTTTATGCTACTCTCCCATTTTTTATAACATCTCCTTGGTTTATACTCTTTGTTTTATAGCTAAGCAATGTGCTGGATATATATTAGTGCTTTTTTCATATATTGCACTGTACGTTGGAAAGTAACAGACCTACAACAGAGAAATACTTTTGAAACTGATTTATTTTTCTTCATTGGGCCTGATTCTGACCTCAGTTATTGCAGTATCAAGCTAGAATAATGCCACATGGGTTTGGTTGGGATTTAGAGATACTGCTGAGAACAGAATTTGTCCTATGATAATCTTTGAAACTATTTATCCAAAAGATACTAAAAATGTGTAAAGGGATGACGTGGAGGTTATCTTCTGTCATGGTTAATTAATGCTCAGGTTTTTCTAAAGAAGCTGAAAGCTTGCAGTTCAGTTGGTCATAGAAGAAATAACTATACTTTTATTTGTTAGCCCAAAGTGATTAACATCTGTTTACATTTTCTCTTGAAATTTAAGCAAAAGAGAATAAATTCAAAGGACTTTTTAAATCTCATGCAGGACTCCGTTCAAAAAGTGAATGGTTTATGAAAAGTTCACTACATATAATTTCAAAATACTTTCCTAGAGGTTAAAAATAATGCTTGTAAGTGATTAAACTGTGTAGATAACTAATGAGATGTGTGGGGGTTTCTTTCTTGTAGATTAAACCATGCAGCTGTATTAAAAATACAGAGAATGTTTTACTAAAATTCCTGCAGGTAAATGGGTATTAATAAAGTGGAAACTTCAGTTTGCTTGAGATAAAAAAATGAAAAAAAGCCACACACCAAAAAAAAAAAAAACAAAAAAACAAACCCAAGACCACCACACAACAAAACCCAAATCAAAACCATCAAATGCAAGATATGCTGTTAGATGTTGGGTTCATACCAATAAATGTCTTGCATCAGCTGTCACTGAACTCCCTGGGTTTTTGTTCTCTCTTCATAGCACTCAATAATCCATCAGCTTCTCCTCTTTTCCCACCAGCTTCAGCAGGAGCTGGGTTGCAACCCAAGAATATGGCTCTAGCTCAGCTTCTTATGGACAGCTTCACAAGTGCTGGAGTACAAAACCTTTTTTTTAGGTTAAAAATCCAACCCAGAGCTATGAGCCAATAATTCTGAACGATGCTCATCATCTTGGCTCCTTCTTTGAGGCTGAACAGGTACTTCCAAATATAAGTCAGTCTTGTCTTCTTGGTTCCTGGACATGTGGGGTGGAAATGTTGAGTTTTTGGAACTGGGACACTGTTCCCCACAGTTGTGTCATCCCTGTGGCATCTGTTTGATGCACCTGGTGCTGAAGCTCCTCATAGTTCTGTAACATCCCTAAAAAGGATGGAAACAGGGCTGGAAGTGTTGGTTTGAGCAGTACCTGTGGTTATATCCAACAGGGGAATATGTTTCCTCTTTGGGAGATGCTGAGTGTGTTCCATGCCTGTCCAAACCTTGCAGTTGTTGGGACAGAACCAGCTGGTGGCAACCACAGCAGAAACACCAGGGGAGGAAAATGTTCATCTGGGGAAATACTTAAAGCTCTCCCACTCAGCCCATGGACACTGATGGGCAGTCAAAAGGCAAAACTTGCTTTTTTCCATTAACAAACCCAGAACTGAAATACTTCACAAGCTCTGTGCTCATGGGAAGGACACTGGAAACAAAACCCAAGTGAGATGCTTTCAAAGGGGGCTGATCCAAACACAGGTTTTTTTCAACTTTCCCTGTTGAGGACTTTTTAGGGGAATTTACTTTCTTAAGGCCAGGAAAAGAGTAGAATCAAACCAGCTACAGCACATATTCCTGTGTTGGTGACATCAAACACATCAGAGCCACTTGCATGAAAAAGTGCTCTTGTTTTTTTCTTGGCCCACACTATGGTTTGGCTTTGCACTCCTGTTTGGCAAGCAATCACATCATGAACTTGAGGAATTAGCTTAATCTGACACGCATCTTGCCTTCTTCATGGTTACTTGAGGGCTTCCCCAAGTGTCTTCTGTCCCCTTGTTCTGCCTCTTCACAATTTGCAAGGGGAGATTTGGTGGGGTGAGCTCCTGAGGTTCCTATGATCCCACCCTATCCTAACTTTTTCTGCCAGTGCTGACTGGGGGTGAAGGTGTGGACTTTGTCTCCTGGGTGGCTGTTTTGCTTGAAAATCTTTTTTTTTTCTGTGTGGGAAACTGTAGTCTTCTCTCTGCTTCCAAGACCATGAGTTTCTTGAGACAGGAGCTGGATCTTCTCTCCGTGTATTGCACAGGCCAGGTCACTTCACTTCTAGACTATCTCACACAGGGCAAATTTAAAAATCTCAGGTGCCTTCTAGTCCAAAGCCCAGCAAAAGCTATTCAAATATTGTAAAGCAGGATAAATACATTATTCTAGAGCAAGGAGTAGCTTTTCTGTCACCCTTTTGGACTTCCAGGGTCATGAAGCAGAGCATCCCTCCCTCCCTTCCTTCCAGTGCCCTTCTCCAAAATGAGGCAGGTACCTGCTCACCTCCTTCTTCCTTGTGAGAATTTCATCCTCCTTGCAGACAGGGTCTGTAGCAGTGCCCTGGGTCACTGCTGGACTCACCTCACTGATAAATAAAGATATTTTTGGCAGAGCAGCCAAGGTGGGGTTGAGGTGGGAGATGGATGCTTTGTTCTGCTCTCAGGGGAGAGGTTGGGGGAGGGGGGTGCAGTGTCCTCAGCCTGGTGAGATCTCTCTTCCTGAAGCTTGTGTTGCCAACATTCTTATTTCCAGCCTTAGCTACATTCCTCCTTGCTGAAATAAGCATTTCTGCATCAGCTCCCTTGTCTAGGAAGGGAAAACAATACAACTGCAAATATTTCCATGGGTTGGATGATGCTGCTGGTTTGGTTTTTTGTTTTTTTTTTTTTTTTTTTTTTTACCCTGAAGAGAGAAAAGTTGTTCTTCTTGTCTGTAGGAATGACTTCCCCACAGCCAGAGATGAAGACTACTGTCCAGGCCTCACTTGAACGTGCTGATCAGGAGATCAAGACAGCCCTAAGGAAACTCATGGACTCAGCATCCCTGTTGGTGACTCTTCCCCTGGGCATGCAAGAAGGAGCTGGTGGCCTTGGCATCCCTGGGTCTGTTCCTTCAGATCACTCAGAAACAGCAGCCAGGCCACCTCTGCTACTTCACGAAGCCAGTACCCAAACCCAGGCTGATGGAGGGCATGGTAGGTTTGGGATGAATGTGGGAAATGTCCCATGGGAGTCAAGAGAGAGAAAAAATATTGAATGTGCCAATAATAATGATTTTTCCCTCGTTTTTTGGCTTCGTTGTTTGGAGCAGTTGAAGGTTAAGAGACAAAAGCCAAAGAAAGACAGGGCTGTGGGTTGGGGTTAGGTTAGACACAAGTTCCAAGCATATTTTTGTGGGAAAAGATGTTAGAAAACTGTGTCTGATGTAGTTTGGTTCATCACCTGCCCAAAATGGAGAGACTGGGGATTTTTCCAACTTTTGATCCTGGACTTGCTTCAGATTTTTTGTGGGGTGAAGGTGGGGTGGGATCCCTTCTTTGTATTTATGGAAATCATTTGGGGGTTTATTTGGTGGGGTGGGCAAGGAGGTTGCTTTTCTTTTACTGTTTGCCATGAGCAAGCTGGAGTTTTGTTCAACCCTCCTGTCTGAACAGCTGGAGGCTTTCTAGGATGATGGGAGCATCAGGCTCACCTACATTCCTCTGGCCCTAAAGCCTTGGGAGATTCCTCAACAGTTTGGGGAATTAATTAATCAAATGGGATTAAAACCATTTATGTGTGTGACTGTGCCTTCTCAGGACAAGTCTTTTGTCTTTGCAACACCAAAGCAAAGAAATAAGCTTCAGCCCTTCCTCTCTTCCTTCTGCTTCTGCCATAACAAGTTGTCTAAGCTGTTTCTGTGTCAAGTCAGAGTAGTTGTCCTCTGGTGTCTGCTTAAAAAGGACAATGTCAAGTATCCTTCAGCTCCCAGACTCCAGATATTGTTTAAAAAGCAAGATATTATTGCCTAAAACTTAGCAAAGATAGAAGCATTTAATGGAATCAGACCCCAAATCGCTGCGTTAAAAAATGACAGGGCTTTAAAACCTTTTTTTTTCCCTTTCTTGTAGGAAATAATCTGTGAAAATAATCCTCTGATGAAGTAGTATGACTCAAAAATCATAAGTGAAGTAGTATGACTCAAAAATCAGCTAGTAGATGATTTTCTTTCTAATAAGTACAGAGAGAGTACAAGAGTGAATGAGATGGTTTCGCAGGCATTTCATGTGAGAAAACTAAACCTGTTATTCATTTGGGGAATTATTTTAGTAGGATGGAGACTTGACAGCTGTCCCTATGACCATATGCTTTGGATAAAAAAAAGACAAATATTTCAGTAGTGCCAGCAATAGGAAAGCACAATCCCACAAGGCTGGGATCTCTGACCTGTCAGGAATGCCTTGAATAATCGTGTTTTCCATCCCAAAAGAGCTGTTTTAGGTGATTTCTAGAAACTGGTGCTTTTTGCCAAAACCAGTCATCACCAACCATCCTTAGGAAGCTCCCCAAAAAGGCTTTTCCTTCCGGGGAGAAGATTCCTCTGTATTTAACCTTTTATCCTCAGATGAAAAAGGTGATGATGCACTTTACCCTATAGGGTAACTCCAGTGGTTCAATTAAAAAACAGCCAGGTACTTTCAGAAGGATCAGTTCATGAAGATGTATCTGGCAAAATAATCATTAATTCAAGAAAAACAAGACCTGAACTTCTGTCAAGCTCCACTATCCTTTTATTTCCCTTGTTCCTCAAAGCCCCAGGTGCCAAACCTTGTTCTGGGGTAACACAGAGTTCTAGGAGGACATTTTCAAAGAACCCCCTGGAGGTGAACCAATGTTTTAGCATCACCAGCTCCTTCCTATTATCACACCTCCATCCTACACTCATATTAGTGGTAATCCCAGCCAGGGTCTGCCTTGACCACCACTTTTACACTGGTGTGAGCTTCCCCATTGCACTGATGCTGCCTGTGCTTGCACCAGTGAGTCAGGAGCTGCTCTCATAATGCAAAGTTTAATTGAAGCATCCATGTGGGTGGAGCTAATGCAGGACATCCCCGGGGGTATTTAAAAGTCAGGAAGACATGGGACCTAGTGGTGGAGCTGGCAGTGCTTGGTTAACACTTGGACTTCAGCATCTGAAGGGGTTTTTCCTGCTGTCCTGGTTTGGGCCAGGATAAAGGTGATTTTCTGTCTTGTACTTTTACTTTTAGCTGTGTCTCTTGTAAGTAGCTGCACTTGCTGAAATTAACACCAGCTGAAATTAACACTGTGATTTCATCACAGCCATCAGCTGGAACTCAAGCACAGTTGGGTTATCTCCTATAAAAGAGGCACTGAACTCATGTTCTCCTTCCAGTCATCCTCTTTCTTCCTGTCCCTGCTTTTCTTGCCTTTGTCTGTGTGTGTTTCCCAACAGAAAAATTGGGTTTTCCCAGGCAGCAATGTGCCCCCATCCAGTCTCTGTGATGTTATTCAATCCCTTTGCTTCATCGTGGTCTTCTCAGAAGGGACAAATTCCCCTCTGAGCTCCAGTGCTGAGGACACAGGGACTCAGCTCTGACCCAGAGCAGACTGGAGATGGCTCCAAAGGTTTGCTCTGGGTTTCAGGTGTGCTCTCATAGCTGTCAGGTCTAACTTGCCCTACTTCTGCTGCCAGACAAAGCCCAAAGGCAGATTCCAGCTGAAGAACCAAGTGTGCCAAAGCCCAGCCCTGGTCCTTCTCCTGAAGATGCAGCTGCTGGAGGTGAAATCCCTCAGGAACGCACCGTGCCCATTGACAGGTAAAACCTCATCCCAGGGCACAGATTTCTGAACATGGCAGACTTTTTTAGAAGAAAACCATGTTTTCTGTGATGGAAGAAGCAGGTGGTGACTTGAAATGATTATTTTAGTTTTCTTATTATTTATAAAATCCTGGTGACACATCGATTGCGTGCAAAGGATAAAAAAGGTTGGAGAGAAATTAATTCCCCTTGAATCCAACTTCTTCTCATAGTCATTTTAAGTAAATCATTATTTGTCTGGTGGTTAAACACAGATCAGTGGCAGGGGGTAATTCTGGATCTCTGTAGTTGTACGTGACAGTGTAATGATCTTTTTCTCTTGGGCTTCATGGAAGAACATCACCAGCTGGAGGAGACTGGTACAGAAGGGAAGGAGATGTGGTCTGGGATGTGCACAGTGAAGTTTATATTGAGACCACTGAAAGAACTTGTGTTTATAAGACTGAGGAGAAGACCCCAACAAGTAAAACCCCAACAAGTAAGGAAGAGTCTTGTTTGCCTCTCCTACACCCCATGATTTTTGTTGTTTTTTCTTTCTTGATCACTGGCTTTTTTTGGGTTTGCTTTTTTTTTTTTTTCCCCCTAATCCTTCCATTTCCTGAGTACTAAGTGTTTACTAAGCAAAAAATCACAGGCAAGCCTGGAGATACAAAGCTTAAAAGTAATGCCAGTATAAAGAAAACCAAATATATTGCTGTGATATCTCTTGCTTTGCCATCAACCTCATGTTACATCCTAGATGGCCAGTCCTGTAGGACCCATTTGAGCAGCACATCCTGCACAGGGTTGGGGTTTTATGCCTGCAGCAAACCCTTGTGTCTCACCAGGTCCTCCCTACATGCAAGTAACAATAGAGGATGTGCAGGTGAATGCTGGGGAGTCTGCCAGGTTTCAGGCAGTCATCGAAGGAACCCCTGAGCCAACAGTTCTCTGGTTTAAGGTGAGTGCAGAATTTTTTTTCTCTGCCTGAGAATGGAGGATTGAAGAAAGGAGAGATGGCACAAAACTGGGAAGGGGTTGTGCTGCCATCCAGAGGGACCTGGAGAGGCTGGGGAATATGGGCAGAGAGAAACCTTGTGAAATTCAACAAGAGCAAGTGTTGAATTCCAGCACCTAGGGAGGAATTACCCCTTGCACCACGACGGGTTTGAGGATGAGCTGGTGGAAAACAGCTCTGTGGATAAAAACCTGGGACAACAGGATGCCCATAAGCAATGAGACCTTGTGGCCAAGAAGGCCAAGGTCACCCTGGGGTGCATCCAGAATGTCACCAGCAGGTTGAGGGGGGGGCTCCTCCCTTTCTGCTCTGCCCTGGTGAGGCCCCATCCCCAGTGCTGTGTCCAGTTCTGGGCTGCCTGGTTCAGGAAGGGCAGGGAACTGCTGGAGAAGGTGCAGCAAAGGGCTGGGAAGATGATTAGGGGACTGGGACATCTCTCTTACGAGGAAAACCTGGGGGATTTGGGTATTTTAAGTCTGGAGAAGAGAAGACTGAGGGGGGATGTTATCAGGGCCTGTAAATACTCAGAGAGGGGGTGTCAGGAGGAGGGGTCTTTTTTCAGTGATGCCATTGGACAGGACAAGATTTAATGGGGATAAACTTGATCCATAGGAAGTTCCATCTCAACATGAGGAGGAACTTGGTTACTCTGAGGGTGGCAGAGCACTGGAACTGCCCAGAGAGGTGGTGGAGTCTCAGTCTCTGGGGATATTCAGAACCCACCTGGACACCATCCTGTGCCACCTGCTCTGGGTCAGCCTGCCCAAGGTGATCTCCAGAACTCCCTCCCAACCACCACCATTCTATAATTCTATGACTCTCCATAGAGATCCACCAAGATGGTTTTGGGGTCCAAGATGGGCAGGAAGGGACATTTTTTTCTGCCCAAGAGCCATCAAGATGTGTGCTGTAGTTTTGTGGTCAGGGATGGGATTAAGAGTGGATTATTCCAGTTTTCAGCATGACCTCAGTCTCTGCATCATTTCTGCAGCTAATTGGTAAAATGAGTGTGATGAAGGGCAATGAACATCCCACAGAAAAGGAGAAATAACTTATTATTCCTCAAAACTTTTCCATGACCCTGAAATAAGCCACTGTTGATCTATAATGATTGTGATTCCCCTGTCCTACTGAGTGTTTGGCACACACAAATTTTATTCATTTTTTTTTCTGTATAGGTTGTTCAAGGATGAGCTATCAGATGAATAAAGTAACTGTAAAAATAACAAGGAAAATACATAGAACTCCTTCCCACACACATGCCCCCATGCACACACCTCAATACCTGGAGAAGAACAAGAACATCTGCTGCACCATTAATATTTTCCTAATCTCTGACACTTTCAGCTCAAAGCTTTACTGAGTTAGGTGAACTATTAACTACTTACTAACCAATAGTAAAGCTCTCCAGCCTTACCTATTTTCCCCTTGCCCTCAAGCAAACATCTTGGATGTGTAGTGTCCTTTATCAAGGAGTTCAGCCCCATGCCTGAAGTGCCACCTTCTTTTGGCTCTTCTGGGCCTATTTGTCACAAGCATCATGTGCTGGCTCTTAGATCTTGTCCCAAGAAAAGTGAATCCCTGTTGACTCACTAAATTAATTCTGTACAGCTCTATTGGGCTGTATTCCCAGAGCTTTCCTCCCAGGCTGAAGAGCCCCAACTTGCTCTGCCAAGCCTCCTCTGGAAGCTGCTAGAGAAAACATTGCTGCAACAGTTCCCCACCCTGGCCAAACAGAGGATTGATTTCTGTCTTGTTCTTTATTTATTCCAGAACAATTTCTGGCACTTTTTGACTTCTGCCAGGCACTCAGCAGGTGCTGCCATGGAGTCATCTCCTGTAACTCCAAGTTTTGCTCTGGTATAAAAAGGAACAGCTCAGAGACTGACATCTCATATGGGGGAATAGGGTTGCAACACTACATTTGTCTGCATCACACACACTTACCTGGCATTTCACCTCCCAGTCAGCTGGTCCTATAAAATCTTTTTTCAAATCTTCACATGCTGCCTCCTTTCATAGCACTGGGGAATGAATTAAGCAGCAAATGGGAATTAAGCAGCAAAAATGCCAACACAAGCTTGAGAGTGGGCAAAGTAGCTGATGCTGATGCTCCCTGGGCTGGTTTCCTGGGAATGATGCACTGAAGAGCTAAAAAAATGAACTGCACAGCCTTGGTGAACCCTTCCAAGCCTGTTCTCCTTTGAAGGGGTTGTGGCACAAAAATGTTACGGGGTAGCATGGGGACAGTCAGCCAGGGGGATCTTCTCCAGCCAGGGGTTTGCTGGTGAGATTTGTTTAGCTTAAAAGGCCATAGGTCTGCTCCTCTGTCTTATTTCCTGAAAAGAAGGAAGGCAAATCTGCTTCCTTCTCCTTTTTCCCAGAGTCTCCAAAAATGTCATTTCATTTTTTTTCAGGGCACATCACTGCTGACAGACAGCAACAGGCTCCATCAAGGGAAGGAAGGAACAACATATTTCTTAGTGGTGGACAATGCTGCCTTGGAAGATGGTGGTGTTTATACCTGTGTGGCCAAAAATGCAGGAGGGGAGGTGTTGTGCAAAGCAGAGCTTGTCATCCATGAAGGTAATGGCATTGCTTCATCTGCTGGAGTTCATCCCGTGGCCACTGCAATGTGGACTCTGGTGCAGTCATCTTCTGATACCCATCTTCTGTCCCCTATTCCTCAGTAACACTTGGCTAGACCTTGCTTTTGCCAAGGTGATGCTTGGAGGTCCCTTCCAGCCTGGTTTTCCAGGATTTTGTGATTTTATCACCTGGACAGACTGGAAAGTTGGGCTGATTCCAACAGGATGAGGTTCAACAAGGTCAAGTGCCGGGTCCTGCACTTTGGCCACAACAACCCCATGGGGAGCTCCAGGCTGGGCACAGAGTGGCTGAGAGCAGCCAGACAGAGAGGGACCTGGGAGTCTGGATTGCCAGGAAGCTGAAGAGGAGCCAGCAGTGTGCCCAGGTGGCCAAGAAGGCCAATGGCATCCTGGGCTGGCTCAGGAACAGCGTGGCCAGCAGGTCCAGGGAAGGGATTCTGCCCCTGTGCTCAGCCCTGGGGAGGCCACAGCTTGAGTCCTGTGTCCAGTTCTGGGCCCCTCAGCTCAGGAAGGAGATTGAGGTGCTGGAGCAGGTCCAGAGAAGAGCAAGGAGGCTGGGAAGGGATCCAGCACAAGTCCTGTGAGGAAGGGCTGAGGGAGCTGGGGGTGTTGAGGCTGGAGAAGAGGAGGCTCAGGGGAGACCTCATCACTCTCTCCAACTCCCTGAAAGGAGGTTGGAGCCAGGGGGGGGGTTGGGCTCTTTTCCCAGGCAACTCTCAGCAAGACAAGAGGGCACAAGAGGTCTCAAGTTGTGCCAGGGGAGGTTTAGGTTGGACATTAGAAAGAATTTCTTTACTGAGAGGGTGATCAGCCATTGGAATGGGCTGCCCAGGGAAGGGGTGGATTCTCCATCCCTGGAGATATTTCAAAAGAGCCTGGATGTGGCACTCAGTGCCATGGGCTGGGAACTGCAGTGGGAGTGGATCAAGGGTTGGACTTGATGATCTCTGAGGTCCCTTCCAACCCAGCCCATTCTAGGATTCTATGACTCAGTGTGAGGCCCAAATGATCCAGGGAGCTATTTAAAAATGAGATTTTTTTTTTTTTTCTGCTTCAGACTAGATGACAAACTGATCCAATGGGCCCCAGACATATGTGGGGCCATGTCTCTGGTGGTGTTCTGAGCTTTAGCCTGACTCTTCTGATTTACGGAAGATGAAAACTGGAGGTGTGATGCTAAGGGACATGGTTTAGTGGTGGACTTGGCAGTGCTGGGCTTATGGTTGGACTGGGTGATCTTAAAGGTCTTTTCCTGTCAAAACAATTCTCTAATTCTGTAAGATACAGCCCCTATGTTCACATTAGTAGGTTCTGTTATGGAACAACTCCACTTAATTCTTTAGAAAAGGTTAGAGGACCCTTGTTATCTTTCCAGTCTTAAATTGCCCTGTAATAACTTTGTGCTCTAGTAGCAAAGCACTCTTGTGTGAATACTAACACTTATATTTTCCTTTTTTTCCAAAGCTAAGCAAGACAAAGCAGCAAAAAAAGTGGCCACCAGGAGAAAGCTTCATTCCCTTTATGAGGTTAAGCAGGAGATTGGAAGGTAAATGAATTTTCCAGTTTCATGGGATGACTAATGGGGAATATCTACTTGTCCACCTGAGCTGCTGAGCTGGTGTCACCAGAGGCAGAGGTGAAACCAGCTGTGAAGAAGTCTGAAAAGGTGAAAATACTCTCAGGGCTGGCTGACTTTCATACATTGCCAGGCTGCTGGAAACACTTCCCTGAGGTTTGTGATGGGGAGTCCATAAAACCCATAGCTCCAGGTAGCTCCAGCCAGAAAAAATCTCAGCCATTGGCTGGCAGGATAGATGCTCAGGGATGGCTCCTTGGCAATGGCCACATCACAAGCCCATGGAGATGTAGATCCAAAGGAACCAAGAGCATCATCAACCTTTGTCAGATCCAAGGCTTTATCACCTCGCCCAGCTTTTCCCTTTGTTATAAATGTCCGAGACTCAACATTCTGATAATGGTTTAATTAATTAATAAAATTGAAATTGCAGTGAGCAAACCTGTGCTGTGTGCACGGGGAGTCTCCGCTCCACTCACACACCTCTAAAACTCTAGAATTACCCTATATTGATTACAGTTCTATGAATATTAAAAAAGGGGTGGGTTTATGTACATATTCACAGGGATTACACCATTTTATTACAATATTCATGATAGGTGGAGTCTGGGAGGAGTCTGGGGGAGATATCTGGGGGTTGTCAGGGGGTCTTTGGATGAAGTAAGAGGGTTCCTTAAACTTGAACTTTTTGCCTTTCTTGCTTTCACTGACTTCATTATCTTGTTACAGGGCAATATCAGACCCTAGCCATAACTTTCCCCTTATCTGCTGGTTGTGACATCTTTATGTTCTCTTTGTGCAGATGTTCTCATTCTTTTGGTGCCTCGTTAGCCTTGGCAGTGCCTTGTTTTAAGAGGAGGACCTACACTTTTAATTATTTTCAAGACAGAAGTTAGCCTCGTTAGGTCCTTGTGTTGCTTACACTGTTTTAGTGGGAAATTACATGTCTCAATTGCTTTGTCTGGCCCCATATTCACTTTCTTAGTTTAATTCTGAATTTGCTGGTTAGGAATACAAATCCATTAACATATATTACAATCATACAACACACCTTGATGCGAACTTTTTGCTGAATTTCGGTGACAACCAGAAGAGGGCAATAGCACCTCACATACAAGAAAATCAGGGGTTTTTGGTATTTTTTTTTCCATGTTGGAGAGTTTAAGCCACAGGGAGCTGCCAAAGGCTGGGACACAGGTCCACACCCGCTGTGCACCAGTCTGAGCAGGGCTTGTGCTTCGATTTTCACACAGGGGCTGCTTCAGCTTCATCTCAATTGCTTTGTCTGGCCCCATATTCACTTTTTTAGTTTAATTCTGAATTTACTGGTTAGGAATACAAATCCATTAACATATATTACAAACATATATCACACCTTGATGCAAACTTCTTGCTGGTGACAACCAGAAGAGGGCAATAGCACCTCGCATACAAGAAAATCAGGGGATTTTTGGTATTTTTTTTCCGTGTTGGAGAATTTAAGCCACAGGGAGCTGCCAAAGGCTGGGACACAGGTCCACACCCACTGTCCCAGTTTGAGGAGGGTTTGTGCTTCGATTTTCACACAGGGGCTGCTTCAGCTTCATCTCAATTGCTTTGTCTGGCCCCATATTCACTTTCTTAGTTTAATTCTGAGTTTACTGGTTAGGAATACAAATCCATTAACATATATTACAAACATATATCACACCTTGATGCAAACTTCTTGCTGGTGACAACCAGAAGAGGGCAATAGCACCTCGCATACAAGAAAATCAGGGTTTTTGGTTTTTTTTTTTCCATGTTGGAGAGTTTAAGCCACAGGGAGCTGCTAAAGGCTGGGACACGGCAAGGTCCACACCCGCTGTGCCCAGTCTGAGCAGGGCTTGTGCTTCGATTTTCACGCAGGGGCTGCTTCAGCTTCGTGAAACGAGTTGTTCACAAAGGCACCAGAGTGTCCTGTGCTGCCAAATTCATCCCTCTGCGCAGCAAAACCAAGGCTCGAGCTCACCAGGAGAGGGACATCCTCAGCTCCCTGTCCCACGACAGAATCACCCGGCTCCTGGATCACTTCGAAACGCGGAAAACGCTGATTTTGATCCTGGAGTTGTATCCTTTCCTCTGCTCCTTCCCCCAGGAGGTTGGGGAAGCACTGAGCAGAACTCACTTATGAATTAATCAAGCAATTAACCACTTCTAGGTTTTGTCTGGAGATGGAAGGCCAAGCACTTTCCTTGCACTTCCAGCGTTCTCTGGAGCTCTTCCAAAACTCTGTTCTGGAAAGTCTGTAAGTTCAGGGCTCTGATCCTGGGGGATGCAGAGTGGGAGAACAGCAGGACAATGCAGTGCTGAGAAGAAAAACTCATATCCAACATGTAGATTTTAGCCCCAGGGATACCACAGCCCTGTGTGTAGGGAGCACAGGTTTGGAACAGCCCAACTGGATCACACTGGTGCAAGAAGGACACTTCTGCACCAGAGATTTAAATTCGTTGTGTGCACATCATGTTGAATCATAGAATGGTTTGGGTTGGAAGGGACCTTAAAGATCATCTATTTCCATCCCTCTTCCATGGGCAGGGACACTTCCCACCAGCCCAGGTTGCTCCAAGCCCCATCCAACCTGGCCTGGAACACTTCCAGGGGGATGGAGCAGCCTCAGCTTCCTTGGGCAACTTGTGCCAGGGTCTGAGATCACCTTGTGATCACATTGCCTTAGATCACCTTGTGAATTCTGCTCTGCTAGCTGGATAGAGCTCTTTCAAAAGTAAAATTAAAATTTTTTTAAAAATAAATAAATAAAAAAAAAGCTTTTTATTCCGTTTTCCCTCAATGTTGTTGTCAGATGTTCCAACGAGGAGCTCCTCGACCGCTTATTCAAGAAGAGCGTTGTCACTGAAGCAGAGGTAAATCTCCCATTCTTATTTGAAAGCCCAAGATTTGTAGGTACCACCAGAATAGCTTCCAGTGGCATTTTTCTTTCTGAATATGAGGAATATCTTTGAACCCATGATAATCTGATAAAACAAAATCACCATTAAAATGGGTTCCCAGCAGTTTGCGTCACTAACTTGGATTTCTTCAGGGAATAACTAGGAACAGCCAGTGGTTTTGACCCCCAGTGTTGTATCCAGCCTAATACAGATTATATTTGATCTATTATCACCATTTCTTTGTTATTTGTCACCTGGTACTGCTGTCTTATCACTTGTTTAATAACACTTTATCCCTTTGCAACTCCTATCCACTTCCTTTCAGAATCCAAGCCAAGGGTTGAAATTACAGTTTCCAAGGGTGGTTTTTTGAAATCCTTTGTGCTCACAGTTCAAAATGTTTCCTGTTTCCCATCTAGTAGCCAGTTGTCACATATTTATTGGTAAAATTGATTTTTCTTTGAAAATTCAGAGGGAAACTTAGGATCCTAGAATGCTTTGAGCTGATGGCACCTTTAAAGATCAGGTCTCAGTTAACACATGTCCAAGGCAAAATGTCAAAGGCAGAGCTGAAGGTGGCTGTAAACCTTGACTTCTTTTTTTGTCATGGTCAGACTGGATCAACACATGGTCAAGAAATAAGGTTAACAAGCTAATTTTTAAATATATTTGTCTTTTAAGTGTGTTTGCCTGATTTACACCAAGCCAGAGCTGAGTCTGAGTTAGATAAATTAGGCAGCCGATAAGGTTCATTGAACCTGGGAATTTTTTAATCTCTTTTTTTTACATGTTTGTAGGGCTGGGGTTTTTTAAGTAAGAGCTTTTTCACAAATAGAAGGCTCCAGGAGAGCTCACACAACCACAGCTTACACAGGGTAATATTTAGCTCACATCTTGTTTCAAATGCAAGAAGTTAATTCTACTTCTAAAAGTGTTTCTAGTTCAATCTCTCCCTCTCTCATATATTAAAAATACTGGTGGAATCAGGGACACGTACTTACCACTAATGATTAATAATTATTTCATAATCTATTTAATTTTTAGGTCAAATTGTATATCAAACAAATTTTGGAAGGAGTCAAATATCTTCATGACAACAACATCCTCCATTTGGACATTAAGGTAGTGTGCAATGTCAAGCTTATCCTAAATTTTTGTTGGTCAGAAAACAGGCATTCTCTGTTTAAATTATTCTTACTTCCAACTAAAAATGTTGCCTGCTTTCAGGAAAAGTTTCTCCCTTTTTTTTTTTTTTTTTTTAATTCCATTTCCCAGCCACTGAATATCCTCATGGTTTATCCTGGAAGGGAAGACCTGAAGCTCTGTGACTTTGGATTTGCTCAGAAGATGATGCCCTTTGAGGCTCAGTTCAGCAAATATGGATCTCCAGAGTTTGTTGCCCCAGAAATTGTTTCTCAGTCACCAGTGTCAAAAGCAACTGATATTTGGTAATATGTCCTTTTTTCTACAAAAAAAGTCCTTTTCTTTTGTCCTACTGGCAAAATTTCCATTTATTGTTAATAAGGAAATGGAGGAGTGATAATAACACAGGCAACTGAAAGGGAATTCTGTGAATCCCAAACCATCAGGGCTTTTTAAACCTCCTTCTGTCCATTTTATTCATCAATAATTGAAGTCTGATGGCTGATTAATGCAAAGGAGCATCTTAAAGAAAATTATTGTTCTTGGAGGCAGCAAATAGGGAGGATGATCCTAAGGGGCTTTTTTGAAAAGGCAAACAAACTCCAAGAAAAAAAAAAAATTGTGTTTTTTTAGTCTATCTATGCTCTAAAACTGGAGCATAAATTGAGAATTTTAAACAATACTGAAAAGAAAAAATAGTGAAGAGGGAAAGAAATAATTTGGGGATTTATTTCCCTCGGAAAGGTTGGGAGAAGATGGTGATCTTATTGTTCCAGGTTGTCTAGTGGTAGGAAAAGGGGCTGTGTGCTTGCAAATGAGGGAGAAATGGTGATGAATCCCTGACATTTGTGTTTCCTCTCTCCTCAGGGCTGTGGGAGTCATCACATATTTAAGGTAAATACATTTTCTTGGAGAGATCCATTCAATATCCCCTTGCCAATTAGAGCCCTCCAGCTCCTTCAAGTGAGAGATTTGGGGGGAAACATTGAGTCTTCCTATAAGGAGGAAAAATTCTTTTGTAGTTTTCTGCTTTACTCTCTCTTTCCTGGTCACCCAGGGCTTTGGTTCTTGCTTGAAGACCTCCCAGCTGCTCTCTCCTTGCAGTTAATGATGAGATGGATGAGGTTCAGCTTCCTCTTGCCTGTTTTAGGCAACACCCTCCTGTAGTTGTGTGAAACCAAACCCTTAATTCCTTCTCTATGAATAAAAAACCCAGTTCAGCACCAGGTAGTGATGGGGGGAAAGATGCTGCTGGTGGACACGCTGCTCACAAGCATCACAAGTCCCATGCATGGAGTCTCTTGAGGGTTTTAAGCCCCGTGTCAGCATTTGTGCTTCTGTCATCTGAGCAGCAAACAAAAGTCTAAATTCTGTCTCCTTTTATTTCATGCTGTGGTCACTAAATAAGCCTGACATGCAAATCTCCATTTGCTGGTGAGAACGACAGAGGAACCCTCCTAAATATCCAGGATGGGAAAATTTCATGGACCATTCCTGATTTTGTTCACTTGAGTGAAGATGCAAAGGACTTCATAAAAGGGATCCTACAGCAGCAACCCACGTGAGTGAACTTTTGGTCCTCCCACAGCCAGGGTACCAAGATGTTTGGTGCCTCAGCTCCTCAGGGCTGTGGTTGTCTTGAGGAGTGGAAAGAAGAGTGAGATGTGGTGTGTTATGCCCTAATTCTTCTTTAGTAATTCCCATTACCCAAATGACAATTTGGCAATTTCCCTAATTGGCTTGGTTCTGGTGTGGTGATCTCCTTACTCCCTCCAGGCAGCTGACTTTCTGCAATGACACAGAGAAGTGGGAAGAGCAAGGACTGGTGTAGAAGGAGTTAGGAGAGAATTAAATAATATTAACTACATTCATTAAGCAATTTTAAGCACAAAGTGTGGCTTGAAGGCATGTTTGCAGGCACTTGCTTTTTAATTTCTTTTCTATTTAATCTGCCTGCTGCCAAAGCTACTTGTGCTCTGGCCACCAAAAGAGTCCAAGTCATTCTTAAGGTTGCTCTAAAAGCCCCTGAACAGGATCCCTGGGGATGGGATTTTGCTGAGGATCTGCAGGGGGTCTCAGACTGAAAAAGGAGGATCGGAAAGGGAAAGGAAAGGGAAGGGAAGGAGAGGAAAGGATAGGATAGGAGAGGAGAGGAGAGGAGAGGAGAGGAGAGGAGAGGAGAGGAGAGGAGAGGAGAGGAGAGGAGAGGAGAGGAGAGGAGAGGAGAGGAGAGGAGAGGAAAGGGAAAGGAAAAGGGAAAGGAAAAGGGAAAGGAAAAGGGAAAGGAAAAGGGAAAGGAAAAGGAAAGGAAACCTTGGGTTGAAAGCTCCTGTTTGGCTTCTTGACTGTGGAACAGCAGCCTAAGGATGGGCACAAAGTGTGTGTCCACGTGAAGGAGGCACCACCTTTTGTGGCTGTTGTTGGCATTGACCTGCTTCTAAAATAATGTTCTTTTCTCTCATCAGAGCCAGGCCAAGTGCTTTGGACTGTCTTTCCCACAGGTGGTTCATGGTAAGTTTGTCCTGGTTTTTATTAGAGCCCTTTAAAATGTTGAGGTTGGAAGAGAGGCAGCTCTTAAAGCTGCTTGAAATAATTTTGCTGGTTCATTTTTTCTCCTGGTTTCCTACTTTCTGTCCTACAGACAAGTCCAGGCATTGGTGTTTACGTGTCAAGATATCTTTCTTTTTAAAAGTTAAAGATTACAACTGATTATCTGATATAGCATCTGAATAAAAATTAAAACTGTGGCTTTGCAGAGAAAGATTATGGTTTATATTTATGGTTTATATTCCGGTGCCTTTAATCACTAAGGATAAGAGCTAAAAATTAACAAATCAAAACAAAACAAAAAATAATTTCATTACATTCACTGAACAGGGCTTGGTTTTATAATTGAAAATCTGAGATTGTCTACAATTTAACCATGAGGGGAAATAAAAAAACACAAAACCTTCTGGGGAAATTCAGTCAGGAATGCTTAACCAATGCTTTTCTTCTTATTCCCCCTGGCAGCATAATCTCCCCATTGAAGAGGCTCATTTCATTAATACCAAGCAGCTCAAATTCATTGTGGCTCGGAGCAAGTGGCAGGTGAGTTGCCATCAATCTACATTGGTCCTTTTTAGTTAATATGTTTTTAATTGCATTTGCACCTTTTAACATCTGCTGGGCTAGGACAGCAAGTGCAGCAGAGATTTCAGAGTGGTTATGGATGGGGAATAAGCCCAGGAGAGAGATGGATGTGGCAAAAATAAATTATCTAGGCTTTCACTGCCTGGAAATCATCTGGTCTAATGCAGGTGCTTGGAAGACACATGGTTTTGTCTAAGTTAGGTACCTTCAGCTGCCTTTGAAATTGGGACTCAGTTATAGAAAGGTCTCAAGAAGATGGCACTTTTCCTGATATTCTCTAAAATAATCAGGTTGGTTGCCCTCTGAAGATACCTGTTTGTCTCTGTTGGCTGCAAAAGGAGGCCAGGTGTTCAACTTCAACAGAGATGTCCCAGGTGGCAGAACTTAGAGCAGATAAATCCTCTCTGCTAGAGTTTGGTAGCTCTTCTGTAGACCTAAGTCACAGCAGGTTGTACTGCAGCCGTAGCATCATAGAAACATTGAATGGTTTGGATTGGAAGGGGTGGATTGGATGGAAAAAGATCATTTTGTTCCAAAAACCCTGCTGTGGGCAGGGACGCATCCCATTAGACCAGGTTGTTCTAAGCCCCATCCAACCTTGGATATTTCCAGGGATGAGGCAGTCGATGGATTTAAGGCCATTTATTCCAGATAGGATCTCATCTGATGTATTCCATTAAAAAACCCTTTTTCACCTGCTTTGAGTGGGCAGATAGTCTTTGAAAATCTCAAGCAGGGTCTTGCTACATCCCCCTGGACACATCCCCTGGAGTCACTATGGTTTCACCTCTGTGAATGAGAGAAAGGGAAGACTTGGAGAGCAGATGAAGCCTGGATTGATGAGGTGTACCAAGGGGCTGCAGTGTGTTATTAAACACAGATGGGTGGTATTTATGAGTGGAGAAGCCCATTTTGGCACACTTGCTTTACCATATTCCCACCATGCTGTGTTTTGCTTCGCTTTTCAGCGGTCCCTCATGTGCTACAAATCCATCCTGGTGATGAGGTCTATCCCAGAAATCCTAGAAAGGACTCATGACAACACCTCCCTGGCCATCTCCCGGCATCTTATTGAGGAAAGCACTTCATCCAGCACCAGTGGCTCCTCTTCAGACAACGAGAACTCCCACTTCCCCAAGAAGAGGCACTTTGGTTCCACACCTGAACTCCACGTGCCCGTGTTTGATGCACCAAGCCACCAGGAGCCTCCGAAATATCCAAGTGAAGAGAAGCACTCCAAAATCTCAGGCCCTCCAGTGAAACCCATGAGGAGGAAGTATTCTTCGATGAAAGTTGGGGAGGGGGGGAAATCACCTGAAGAAAGCAAGGAGCTCATGGCAAGTATCTTAAAGGAGAAAGGGGAAGGACTCCATCCCAGGCTTCATGATGAAAGAGAAGAGCAGCCCCAAAGAAGCAGTGCTGCTGAGCCTTCATCACATCTGTATCAGAAAGAAAAACCAGACGTATCTTTACCTGATAAGGACAGAACTGAAAAGCCTGAGGATGGGACAGAAAAGCCCTCTGTCTGTGTTCCTAGACAGAGTGTTATCAAAAGCACTTTCTACAGCCAAGCAGCTGAGCTACCTGCAAAGGGACCTTCCTCACCAGGCAGAGAGTTCAGAAGGCACCTGGACAGAGCCAGGAGAACTTTCCGGAAAGCTGGATATTCAAAGGTTCCACTCAGTGGTCTCCGTGAGCCCCTTTTAGAGCAGTTTGAACTGGAAGAAGAAGAAGAAAGAGGAGGAGATGAGCGCAGGGAAAGTCTGCTTGGTTCCTTGACCAAATCTGCTTCTTTTGACAGTGCAAGGAAACCACCCCATCCTGCCATCACTGGTGCCACCAGGAGCCGTTCCCTGGATGACTACAGGCTGAGACCCTCCAGGTCATTGAGGGAAGAAGATATTTTGGAAGAAGACTGTGATGTCTTGTCACAGGAAAGCTGCCCAGAAGGCAGTGAGCACTGCGAGGCCTCCCCGGGGCCTGGCAAGGGATGTTCCGTAGGCACTGGGAAGCAAGAGGACTTGAGAAGAGCCAAAAAGGATTGTTCAGGAGAGCAGCTCCAACCTTCTGCACAATGTGAGGGTAATGGGTGCTCAGATGTGTTTGTGCAACAGCTGGAGACACCTCCAGTGTCACCTTGCAGGAGCGAGAAGAAGAAACCTTTACTGAAGAAGTCAAAAGCCACTTACATTGAGGAGGAAGCTGAAGATGTGGAAGGCAAAACCCGGGTTCTAACTCACTTCTCAGAGGTCACAGCATCATCAGCTCAAAAACATGAAAGCAAGGAGGATAAATCTTCCCTTGGCCGTGTCTCTGACCCTGTTTTTCAGGAGGTCCAAGAGTCCATTTCAACTCTCCCACAGCCAGAGGCCACCTCCAAGCCAGCCCCAGCAAGGGAGGGAGACAAGGATCTGCCCCAGGAATCTGCTCCAGGTACCGACATCCCTCCAGATCTAAAAGGTGGAAGTTTGCTCATCAAGAGGACAGCCCCAGTTCCACCTTGGAAAGACAAAAGGCAGAAACAGTCACATGAGGAGACTTCTCCCCAATCTGATCTCATCGAACAGGGAAGTTCTGCTGTCCCAACAGAGCCTCAGACAGAAACGGGTTCACTTCCAGGATGGAAAGACAAAAGTCAGGAACCATCCAGTCAAAGTGTTCCAGCAGCTCCTGCCTTGGTGAGCAAGCAGCCAGGTACCCTGCACACAGCTGATGAAGATGTTCCTCAGCTGAAGGCCTATAAAGAGGTGAAACGTGCTGTCCTGGAAGATGAAGGACCAGATGTTACAGGAATCACTGCATTTTCAGCCCATGGTGGTGAAAACCAAGCCCACAAGAGGGTTCCTGTTCAAGTAGACACAGCGACAGCCATCCTGAAGGGAGAGCAGCTGGCTTCAAAAATCCCACCACCAAAATTGATGTGCACTTCAGTCTCTGGTGGAGCTGGAAGGGAACAGCCAGCTCATAGGAAGGAGGAGCCTGTTGCTCTGAGGAGTGGAAGCTCAGCTTTCACAGACATTGTTTCCAGTTTGGCCCCTGAAATAGAAGGAGCTGAAGCCCAGCAAGGCTTTGCAGGCAGTGACATGCAGGTATCTGCAGTTCTGGAGAGCAGAGACTCAGCTAGAGCTGTGTCCTCTCAGGATAACACCTTCCCTTCCATCTGGGAGAGTGAAAAGCAAGAACAACCCAAGGCATCACTTTGCAGTGAGGTGACAGCTGTGGTGACAGCAAGTGGAAGGCTGGCAGCAGGACAGCCCATGGCTGTTTCTTTCCCCAGGGATGGAGGTCAGGAGCATCACAGGGCTGCCCATCCCAGGGGAAAAGCTTCTGCTGATCTGGAGGGTGAAGCTCCAGGTTTTTTGACTGCTTCACAAGCAGAAGTTGCTTCAGCTTCAGTCCACGAGTTTGAGGAACATCCAAAGGTTTATGGTGAAGGTGTTGCCTTAGAAAGTGGAAGCTGTGATGCTGGAAAAACTGCCCCACCATTGCTTCACAGGGAAGGGAGCCAGGAGCTCTCCCATCACAGGTCTTCTTTTTACAGTGATGAGGAGTCTGCTGCTCTGGAGGGCTTAGTGGATGAGATGGTTTCCCTCTCTGAAGAGATGAATGTTTGGGCAGATTCGGTTTCAGACAAGAAGGGATGCAGAAAGCACATTTCCCCTTCCACAGAGATGTTCTACAAAGCACCCCCAGATACCTCCTTCCCTTCTGCACAAGGGGGTAAAAGAGAAGTCTCTGAACTGGATGGCCTTGCAGAACCCTGTCTTGTCAGGAGTGAGGTACAGGAAAGGCAGAGTGCCCAGACAGCTCCTCATGAGTGTGAGCATCTGGAGGACTTGGCATTTGAGAGTGCCCCATCCAGCATCTCCTCAACAGAAAGCTTGGACACTGGGAAAAGACCCAGCCAGGTGTCAGTGAGCAAGGACACTGGCAAACACCCAGAAATTTCTTTAGTGAAAATCAAAGACTTGTCAGATGAAACACCCAGCCTGGGCAGTGGGCCTCTAAAATTTGACATCTCTGAGGTGGAACCTGCCTATCTGAATTTCTCTGACCTGTATGACATTGTCTACTTCCCCTTTGAGTTTCTGAACTATAGGAAGCCTCCACCCAAACCAACTGGCAGGAGGTTCCCAGCTTTTGGTGAGAGGGCAAGGTCACCTCCTGCAGGACACTTCCATAAGGACAAAAGACTCTGCATCAGAGAAGAGGCAGAGGACAAGAACAGGAAGAACCAGTTGGAAATACCTGAAGACTCAAAGGGAACTGATTTATTAGCCATGGGGAAAGGGTCAGAGAGTCATAAGGAAATGTATGGCCCCCAAAAGGACTCAAGTGGGAAGCAGAAAAGCTCCTTCTACAATAAACCAGGACTCTTCAAGCCATATGCAAGGTCTCATTCAGTAGAGCAGTCAGCAGAGCAGAGTCTGAAGCAGAAAGTAAAAGCTTCTGTTGCCCATATTTCAAGAATCCTGAAAGGAAAGATATCTCCTGAGCCAGAGGAAGGTAAATATTTTTCTCTTCATAGATTTGCTGGTCTGACTGAGCTCTGCCAAAATTGCCTTTTCCTTTTCCTCCAAAAATCTGAGGCCATGGTCAGGCAGTCATTGCAGAGCTGGTTGTGGCAGGGTAGGAAATTTGCTGTCTTCTCCACTAGCCCTTGTTATGGGCTGGGTGAACCTGCTGATGGAAGTGGCTTAAATTCCTCTGTCTGAGGTTGCCCCAAGGCAGATCAGGGCTGGATGGTCCTTTCTGTGCTGCAGTTTCTCCTGCAGTTCTCATCTGACCTTGGCAAACCTTTAAAAATAAAGTGACAGGGAGAAGTTGGTGAAGTCACCCTGGCCACCCAAGTCACTGGGCAGCAGAATGTGTCCTTCCTTCACTTCCATCCCTAGATATTCCCTGGTCACAGGGAGCAGGGCAGCCTTGAATGACTTCTCCTCCTTTCTCCCAAGCAGAGTTTGGTGAGCTGGGAAGAGAGGCAGTAGAAAAAGAGGTGTTAGAAGGGGCTGAAGGATCTCTGAAGAGGAAATCAGGACTCTCTTCATTCAAGTTTTCAAGCCTCATGCCAAGGGAGAAAGGTATTGCTCTCACATAAGTCATCAGTTTTATCATGAAGCATCACTAATGAACATGGCAGAGCTTGGTTGGGGGTGGTTTCTAAGGATGGAACTGCAATGATTGTCTGGAGATGATCTGGACCAACTCGTGCAATAGGAGCCAGCTTGTTTACTTCATAACACTATCAACTTCATTACAGTTTAACCAAAACTGCCTTGTCTTGGCATTGCTTGCAAATTGGAACTATTCTAGGAAGCCCCAGAAAAGGAATTAATTCTATGTGCATGCTACAAAGAGAACACATGGAGTACCCCAGGGCTGGGATGGCAGAAACAGGGAATTGTGAATTTCTCTGCTCCAGTCCTGCCTGGACATGCAAGGGGCATGAAAACCACTGGGGCAGCCTCAAATGGGATGGCAGCAAAGCTGTGGATTTGATTTACTGCAGGCAAGTTGCCCTTTGAGTAGAGAAGGAGCATTTTGAGAGCTCAGGTTGATGTCCCAGTATCCAACAGAGCCCAGCAAGCACTGGGAAGGGGAGGTGTGTGAGGCTGGCAGCTCCTGGGCACTGCTGAGAAAAAAAAACCTGGAGAGAATTTTTTCACTGTGAGGGTTACAGGGTGCTGGCCCAGGCTGCCCAGGGAGGTTGTGGAGTCTCCTTCTCTGGAGGCATCCAAACCCCACCTGGATGTGTTCTGTGGGACTGCTGGAGGTGACCCTGCTCTGGAAGGAGGGGTTGGATTTGATGATCTTTCAAGATGATCCCTTCCAACCCCTGACCTTCTATGATTCTATGATCTTATTTTCCACATCATCCTCCTGACCACTCAGCTGCTTTTCCTCTCCTTTGCAGCACCTTCCTTCACTGAGGACCTCATTGATCAGGCAGCTGCCGTGGGGCAGTGTGTGACCCTCTCATGCAGGACAGCAGCTCACTCCTCCCTGCACATCGCCTGGTTCCGAGGTGACATTGGCATCTCTCTAGGGAGTCCCCAACCCCAGGGAGAGGGGTGCAGGGAGGGGTTTGGACACCTCGGGATAAATTCACAGGGTGCTGATCACTCCTACCTTCAGCTTTTCAGATGGGAAACCTGTCCACAGCACCATCCCATCACTCCATGCTCTTCCCAAAAGTCCCTCCCCAGCTTTCCTGGAGCCCCTTCAGGCACTGGAAGGTGCTCTGAGGTCTCCCTATTGCATCCTTCTCTTCTCCAGGCTGAAAAACCCCAAATCTCTCAGCCTGGCTCCAGAGCAGAGCTGCTCCAGCCCTCCCAGCATCTTTGTCACCTCCTCTGGACTCAGTCACTCCTACACTGGGGGATCCAGAATCAGACACAGGAGCAGTGATTATTAAATGGTGACATTGGCATCCCTCTAGGGAGCCCCCAGCCCCAGGGAGAGGGGTGCAGGGAGGGGTTTGGACACCTCGGGATAAATTCACAGGGTGCTATCACTCCTACCTTCAGCTTTTCAGATGGGAAACCTGTCCACAGCACCATCCCATCACTCCATGCTCTTCCCAAAAGTCCCTCCCCAGCTTTCCTGGAGCCCCTTCAGGCACTGGAAGGTGCTCTGAGGTCTCCCCATTGCATCCTTCTCTTCTCCAGGCTGAAAAACCCCAAATCTCTCAGCCTGGCTCCAGAGCAGAGCTGCTCCAGCCCTCTGAGCATCTTTGTCACCTCCTCTGGACTCAGTCCAACCCCTCCTACACTGGGGGATCCAGAATCAGACACAGGAGGAGTGATTATTAAATGGTGACATTGGCATCCCTCTAGGGAGTCCCTAACCCCAGGGAGAGGGGTGCAAGGAGGGGTTTGGACACCTCGGGATAAATTCACAGGGTGCTGATCACTCCTGCTTTCCACTTTTCAGATGGGAAACCTGTCCACAGCACCATCCCATCACTCCATGCCCTTGCCAAAAGTCCCTCCCCAGCTTTCCTGGAGCCCCTTCAGGCACTGGAAGGTGCTCTGAGGTCTCCCCATTGCATCCTTCTCTTCTCCAGGCTGAAAAACCCCAAATCTCTCAGCCTGGCTCCATGGATGAGCTGCTCCAGCCCTCCCAGCATCTTTGTCACCTCCTCTGGACTCAGTCCAACCACTTCTACACTGGGGTCCCAGAATCAGACACAGGAGCAGTGATTATTAAATGGTGACATTGGCATCCCTCTAGGGAGTCCCCAACCCCAGGGAGAGGGGTGCAGGGAGGGGTTTGGACACCTCAGGATAAATTCATAGGGTGCTGATCTCTCCTACCTTCTCCTTTTCAGATGGGAAACCTGTCCACAGCAGCAGCCAGATCCTCATCTCATCCACTCTGAAAAACTTCCAGCTCCTAACAATTCTCTCTGTGACTGCTGATGACTTTGGGATTTACACCTGCGTGGCCACAAACTCCCTGGGCTCAGCATCCACCTCTTGTGTCATAAGAAGAACAGGTAAGAGAAAGAGTAGCTACAAAAGTGGCTGTTATGAGTACTTCTGCCCCAAAATTAACCTGTAAATACCTGTGAGGTGAGAATTCTGCAGATTGGCTCAGAGGACAATCTCTTCCTGGCCTGCTGTAGTCAGCAGCCCTTGCTCTCCTGTAGCATGGCACATTTTGTAGGGTTAATTCCCTCCTCTTCAGTCTTCATCCTGCTTCCAAGATTCAGAGCCACTCCAGTAACCACGTGGTTCCAGAACCAGACTTCAAAACCTTGAGTTTAAATTGAGCACAATTAAATTGTTATTCCCCTAGGGACAGCATAGCTATAGGTGAAGAATTTTGATGGCAGCTGCGGGGTGCAGAGGGATGGATGGCAGCAGTGCTGCTGGGAACAGTCACTGGGGTTTTGTCTCCTCCCTACAGAGCTTCCTCCCAGCCCTCCACCCCCTGACATTGTGGAAGTCCATGAGGATGGAGTTCAGGTGGTCTGGAAGCCTGTGGAAAGCAACATCCCTGTCCATTACACCATCCAGTGCAAGAGTGAAGGTAAAGTTGAGTGCTGTCCTTGTGCTTGAAGGGAACAGAGAATCATGGAATGGTTTGGGTTGGAAGGAACCTTAAAGATCATCTCATCCCAACCCCCCTGCATGGGCAGGGACACCTCCCGCCAGCCCAGGTTGCTCCAAGCCCCATCCAACCTGGCCTGGAACAATTCCAGGGATGAGGCAGCCACAGGTTCTCTGAGTAATCTGTGCCAGGGTCTCACCACCCATCTCCACGTGTATCACCTCTTCACTGACTGGAAATTTAATTTTTATTCAGCAGCAGCCTGATTTTAGCTCCCTAGCTCCAAGCAAGGAATGAAATTCACCCAGCCATCATTTAGCCATCTAAAAGTTACACGTTGTGCTGGCAAAATAGTCTTGGAACATCCATCCTCAGGGAAAGGCTTTGCTAAGGGGTGAATGAAACCATGACATGTGGAAGCTGTGAGGAAAAATAAGTGAACAGCTCCAGAAGGATATGTCTGGATGGTGCCAGGGACACAGCCCTTCAAATTGGGAAGTAGTGGATTCTCCATCCCTGGAGATATTTCAAAAGAGCCTGGATGTGGCACTCAGTGCCATGGGCTGGGAACTGCAGCGGGAGTGGATCAAGGGTTGGACTTGATGAGCTCTGAGGTCCCTTCCAACCCAGCCAATTCTAGGGTTCTATGAAATTACACTTCTGGCAAGGTTACACACTAAGAATGCCCAGGAACAACATTCAGCAGACAACACCTGAGTACTTCTGCCCCAAAATTAACCTGTAAATACCTTTGAGGTGAGAATTCTGCAGATTGGCTCAGAGGACAATCTCTTCCTGGCCTCCTATACCCAGCCTTTCTGTACAATCCATGGAGAAAGGTGATGTCTCAGAAAGGAAATTCATCCCCTGCTAAGCATCCATGCTTCCTTTTTCCTTTGATTGTGCAGGAAGCTTAGGGCAAGGAGCAAGGAAAAGATGACACAAGTTTGGCAACACTGCATCACCCCTTTGATGTCATCCTTCCAAAGCTTTTTCCAGATGCTGCCAAAGAGAGGAGATGTTTTCTTGTTTAATTCCACAAACTTTGAAAAAAAAAATAATCCCCTAGTGTGTTCCATCTCTCTTGGGACTGTTTTTGCTGTTAGTATTCAGAATATTTTCTTTGATAGGAATTTCCACTGCAGTCACACACACTCCACTCTTTGGCTTCAACTGCTCCTTGTTGCTCCTTGGAATTCCCCAGGCACACCTGAGCTCCTTCCTGGTTTGCCAGGAGCATGGGCAGCACTTTTTTTGTCTTTTCCCTCTAGAGCTGGGGACAAGCACTGCTTCAAGCATTGCTATTCCTTCTGAGACAGCTATGGAGGAGCCTTTGGGAAGGATACAAATCCAAGATGTTCCAATTAGGAAGAGAAATGGGAAGCAGCATCTCAAACCTTCCCTTGCATTCTGTATATTTGGCAGGAACATGTGAAATCCTCCTCTTCTGAGCACAGGAGGATTAAGATAACCAGAAAAAAAGTTCCTTGTTTTACCCATTATTTGACAGAAGGCTTTTTGCACTCTGCTTCTCTCTGTTTCTGAGCTCTACCTGCTCCTCCTTGCACACACACACAGCCCCTCGTCCATCCACCACCCTGCAAAGTCCTTGACATCTTTGCTTTTGGTGGCAAATTTTTGCTTGTCCTGTGGGTTGGGGCTTTCTTCCAGTGTTGATCTGAATGAAAGGATGGGTTTCATCTCAGGTGGACACAGGTTCAGCCTGGAGCACTGGAGCAGCAGTGGCAAAGTATGGGACATGAAATCCCAGACTGGTTTGGGCTGGAAGTGACCTTAATGCCCCTCCCCCTGGACCAGTTTGTTCCACATCCCAACCCATCTGACCTGGAAGACTTCCAGGGATGGGGCAGCCACATTGCTCTTGTCAACCTGGATCAACATCTCATCACCTTCATAGGTGTCAGGGTTTAACACTGGCCTGGCAATTAAACCAAGTAACAGATTCTCTCTATTAATCTCTCTCTCCTCCCTGATAAGAAAGGAGAGAGAATAAGGGAGAGAGACTGATGGGTTGGAAACTAAACTACACAGCTTTAATGAAACAATAATGATAAATAAGAAAAATGACTAAATCTATACAAATATACAGGAAAATTGATCCCAGGTTCCTCCCCCCTTTCCCCCAATAACTCTCAGGTCACCCCCGAGGCTGCAGGGCAGCCCTGGGAAAGTCCAGGCTGGAATCCTGGGGTCAGCAGCAGTTGGGAGCTGGAGGCAGGAACACACAGATTCAGGCTGGGATGGATCAGGAGCACAGGCAGAGGAAGGGATGGAATCCTCCCAGGATGCCGGGTGAAGGAATGGAAGCAGGAAAGGCAGGAAGGGCAGGCAGCCGGAAGCTGGAAATCTGGCTTGGCCCTCGTGATCCCTCAAATTTATCCTGAGGATGACGTATATGGGATGGAATCCTCTGTTTGGTCAATTCTGACATCTCTCTTGTCCATTCCTCCCCAAAGGAGGGATGCAGGTGGGACCTCTTTATGTTTTCCTCAGAGCTGAGCAGTGTCCTTGGCTCTGCACACCAGGCTCCAGCAGTATCTATAAACATCAAGTGTTATCAGTCCTAGAAGCTCACACTGACTGAGAAACTTGCTGTTAATTTCAGCAAGTGCAGCTCCTTACAGGAGACTGAGCTGAAAGCAAAAGTACCAAACAGAAAATCACCTTTATCCTGGCCCAAACCAGGACAACAGGAAAGAATTTCTTCCTTACATCTCACCTTAATCCCCCCTCTTCCAGATTAAAACCATTCCCCCTCATCCCATCACTCCAGGCCCTTGTCCCAAATCCTTCCCCAGCTTCCCTGGAGCCCCTTCAGGCACTGGAAGGTGCTCTGAGGTCTCCCCATTGCATCCTTCTCTTCTCCAGGCTGAAAAACCCCAAATCTCTCAGCCTGGCTCCATGGATGAGCTGCTCAATCCCTTCCAGCATCTTTGTCACCTCCTCTGGACTCAGTCCAACCCCTCCTACACTGGGGTCCCAGAATCAGACACAGGAGCAGTGATTATTAAATGGGGACCTTGGCATCCCTCTAGGGAGTCCCCAGCCCCAGGGAGAGGGGTGCAGGGAGGGGTTTGGACACCTCGGGATAAATTCACAGGGTGCTGACACTCCTGCTTTCCACTTTTCAGATGGGAAACCTGTCCACAGCACCATCCCATCACTCCATGCTCTTCCCAAAAGTCCCTCCCCAGCTTTCCTGGAGCCCCTTCAGGCACTGGAAGGTGCTCTAAGGTCTCCCTATTGCATCCTTCTCTTCTCCAGGCTGAAAAACCCCAAATCTCTCAGCCTGGCTCCATGGATGAGCTGCTCAATCCCTCCCAGCATCTTTGTCACCTCCTCTGGACTCAGTCCAACCACTTCTACACTGGGGTCCCAGAATCAGACCCAGGAGCAGTGATTATTAAACGGGGACTTTTGCAACCCTCCTCATCCCAGGGAGAGGGGTGCAGGGAGGGGTTTGGACACCTTGGGATAAATTCACAGGGTTCTGATCTCTACTACCTTCAGCTTTTCAGATGGGAAACCTGTCCACAGCACCATCCCATCCCTCCATCCCCTTGTCCCAAGTCCCTCCCCAGCTTTCATGGAGCCCTTCAGGCACTGGAAGGTGCTCTGAGGTCTCCCCATTGTATCCTTCTCTTCTCCAGGCTGAAAAACCCCAAATCTCTCAGCCTGGCTCCATGGACGAGCTGCTCCAGCCCTTGCAGCATCTTTGTCACCTCCTCTGGACTCAGTCCAACCCCTCCTACACTGGGGTCCCAGAATGAGACCCAGGAGCAGTGATAATTAAATGGGGACTTTTGCAACACTCCTCATCCCAGGGAGAGGGGTGCAGGGAGGGGTTTGGACACCTTGGGATAAATTTACAGGGTTCTGATCTCTACTACCTTCAGCTTTTCAGATGGGAAACCTGTCCAGAGCACCATCCCATCACTCCATCCCCTTGTCCCAAGTCCATCCCCTTGTCCCAAGTCCCTCCCCAGCTTTCCTGGAGCCCCTTCAGGCACTGGAAGGTGCTCTGAGGTCTTCCCATTGCATCCTTCTCTTCTCCAGGCTGAAAAACCCCAAATCTCTCAGCCTGGCTCCATGGATGAGCTGCTCAATCCCTCCCAGCATCTTTGTCACCTCCTCTGGACTCGGTCACTCCTACACTGGGGGTCCCAGAATCAGACACAGGAGGAGTGGTTTATTAAATTTGCTGCTGGTTTTCTGCTTCACTCCTCAGTCCCACGGGGAACGACTCCAGAAAATAATCTGCAACTTCAGGTCTCTGAGAAATCATCCAAATTTCATAAAAGCTGAGCAGACCTGGCCAAGTTTGCCAGGAGGGTGGTGGTGGATGGTTCTGTGCTGAAATCCTGCACCTTGAGGTTTTAGGTGGATTCAAAATATCACCAAAGGGAAAAAAAAAAAAACCAAAAAAACCCCCAAAAAAACCCCAAAACAAAAACAAACAAAAAACACAAAATCACAAAAAAAAAAAAAAATCAAACCACCAAAACCAAACCAACCAACCAACCGAACCCAAAAAAACACAAAAATACCCCAACCAACCAACCAAGAAAAAAAAAACCACAAAACAAACCCAAACAAACAAAACATGAAAAAAAAAAAAAAAAAAAACAAAAACCCAAATATTAATTTGCTGGGCTTATTTTTGGAGATCTTGATTTCTTGTATCTCTTCGTGAGAGATTGGTGGCATGAATTAGAGAAACTGAAATTATCCAGGAAATTTTCCCTGTTCCTCTGAAACAACGGTGTTGATTTGAAATAGAACAGATGGAAAGATGAGTTTGGCACAAGCAGAATGGCCAGAAACGAGCACAAAGTGTGGCCTTAGCAAGTGATTTTTTTCCCTCACTCTACAAGATTCCCCTGTTTCTACATATTCTTAGTGCATGAGTTAGGTTGGTGAAATAAAACCCTAACAAACTCCCAAAGGTAAAAAAAACAAAACAAACAAACAAACAAAAAAAAAACAGAAAAAACAAAAGCAAACCACACCAAACAAAACGGAAAATAAATAAAAATAAAATAAAATTTAAAATAATAAAATAAAATAAAAAATAAAAAAATAATGAAATAAAATAAATAAATAAGATTAAATATAAAATAAAATAAAATGAAATAAAAAATAAGATAAAATAAATAAGATAAAACATAAAATAAAAAATACTAAAATAAAACAAAATAAATAAATAAAATATAAAATTAAATAAAAATTAATAAGATAAGATAAATAAGATAAATAAGATAATAAGATAAGATAAAAAAATTAATAAGATAAATAAAATGAAATATAAAATAAATAGAATAAAAGTAAAATAAAGTATAACATAAAATAAAATAAAATATAAAATAAAATAAATAAAATTAAATTTAAAAAAATAAAAAAGTAAAATAAAATAAAATTAAAATAAAATAAATAAAATTAAATTTAAAATAAAATAAAGTAAAATAAAATAAATAAAACAACATTAAAAATAAAATAAATAAATAAAATAAAATTTAAAAAAATTAAAAAGTAAAATAAAATAAAAATAAAATAAATAAATAAAATTAAATTTAAAATAAAATAAAATAAAGTAAAATAAATAAAATAACATTAAAAATAAAATAAATTAAAATAAAATTTAAAATAAAATAAAGTAAAATAAAATAAATAAAATAACATTAAAAATAAAATAAATAAATAAAATAAAATAATAAAATAAAATAAAACAAAGCACCAGGGTGTGACTCTCTGACTCCTAATCTCTTCTCTGTCTTTCCTTGCTTAAGATGGGGAGTGGACAACTCTTGCTTCTGACCTCACTGACTGCTGCCACCATGCTAAAAATCTCTCCCAGGGGTTCCTCCACTCCTTCAGGATCTCCTGCACCAGCAAGGCAGGAATGGGCCCCTACAGCCACCCCTCTGCCAGTGTGAGAATCACTGGGAAGGACCAAAAGGGTAAGATCCAGCACCTGGAAAACGTTGGGGGTTTTCCTGTGTCAAAATAATTTTATTTTTTTAGATGAGGGTCCAGAAGTTAAGAGCTCCTGAATAAAGAACTGGGTGGTTTAGGGCTTTGTCCTCTGGTTTTATTATTTAAAAGTAAAGTATTTAAAAGTATTAAAATTATTAAAAGTGTTTAAAATTTATTAATTTATTAAAATTAAAAGTATTTAAATTTATTTTCTCATTCTGGGGCATGGGGGAATCTATAAAAACAAAAAGAAACCAATACTAACATTATGTCAATAGGAACAACATATAAATACATATAAAATATAACAATAAAACAAAAATCTGGAAACTGTAGATCAGTCATGGGAGGCACACTTGGTTTTTTGGTGTGAAATCATGAGGAAAGAGGTCTGGGATGATTAATGTGTTACTGAGGGTATAAATCAACCACCAGAGAAAGCCTTGGACCTGTTTTTTGGGTTTTTTTATGGACACTGCCTTGAATCCTGCAGTTAATTTGTGTGTTCTGCTGGGAATTATCACCTTTCTTTGGCATGGTTTTCAGCCATTTTTGGCTCATTTTGGCTCTGAAGTGGAGGAAGATTTACTCTCTTTCCCACCTGTTTGGATATTTTGTGCTGTTTTGTACTATTCACATCTTTTTAAAATTAAGAAATCCGTGACCCCACAGCAAACATCTCCTTGGAGCAAAGGGCAAACCCTTCCTGCCAAGAAGTGGAAGGGTGGTCTAACTGGAATTTCCTCCCAGTGGAGAGGAGTATTCTGGAAAAATCAGTTCACAGGGATATTTTTAACTCACCCTAAATCCCCTGCTTTCCCTTGGCCCAGGGGAAAAAAAAAAAAAAAAAAAATCTCAGCGTGCCCAGTATTTCCAAGAAGATGCTTCAAGGTGTCAAGAGATGCTGTAAAATTTTGGGGAGCTCTCAGACACAACCAGAACAACGAGCTGGTGCCTTGAAGTAGTCAATTAAAAGAAGTTTCTGATTTTTTTTTGTCAGTTTTACCGTGCCCTGATGTGAGAAGATGAGAAGCAGTGGCTGAGATGTTTGATGAGCCCAGGGAATTACAGGGTGGCCACTCCAGAATCTGTGGCCTTTAAATAAAATCAGCTGGGAGTCAACTTGCAGACTGTTTTGGAGAGGGTTTTGTGGAGGATGGCTCAGAGAGGCTCCAGTTTCCAGCCAGAGGTGTTTTCCCATGTAATCCCTGCCTCTTGTTCTCTCCAGAGCTTTGTCCTGAAACACAGAAATTCCCAGCAGCTGAAGAAGAGAGTGAAATCATTGCCCCCTCTGAGCCTTTCCCAACCTACCAAACCTATGCCTTCCAGACAGAGATCAAAAGGTAAGGAATCCATCTGCCCACTCAGACATCCAAAGGGATGGAGCTTAGGAAAACCACCTAGAAATGAGCTGCTCCCCTGGTGTCACTGTGGTTGGTTGCAAACCCCTCTGCAGCACTACCCAGGGACCTCAGATCCCTGGCTGGGTGATTTCCATCTTGGTTTGGGGAGGATTTGGGGTGGATTTTCTGCTTTAGCAAAAGGGCAGCCCCTCAGGACACTGTGAAGTGAGTCCAGGGCTAACAGAGCCTCCTCCTCTCCCTGCTGCGTCCACGTTTTGTAGGTTCAGCTTCAGGGATGGGTTTGGGATTCACTTTTCTGTGCCTAGGAGATAGGCACCAACTCCTGATGCCAACACAAGTTCTCTTGCTCCAGGAGCCAAATTCCTTCTCTCCAAAGCTCTCCCTCCTGCAATTTCAAGTCAGACAAGGGGGGGGAGTGTGCAAACTGTAACTCCATGGATGGAAAACATGGAATGCCAGGAATTTTTAAAGAACAGAAGCTCTTGGCTCTCCCGGGAGTAGCAGAGAAGCTGAAAGTGTCTTTGTGCTCCTTTGCACCAGGGGACGTTTCAGCATCGTCCGGCAGTGCAGGGAGAAAGGAAGTGGCAAGACTTTAGCTGCCAAAATTATCCCTTACTGGCAAGAGGACAAGCAGACCGTGCTCCTGGAGTACCAAGTCCTGAGGAAGCTTCACCACACAAACATAGCCCAGCTGAAGGGAGCCTACGTCAGCCCCAGGCACTTGGTGCTGATCCAGGAGATGTGTGTGGGACCAGAACTGCTCCACTCTTTGGCACTGAGGTAAATGGCAAGTGGGGGGAAGGGGTTTCCAGCCAGCACTGGTGTTGGGAGCAGAAGATCTGTTGCTTTCTTCATCACCTTTCTCCATCTGTTCCATTGGGTTATCATGGCACCTGGGATTTGGGATGCATTTGTTCTGCAGCTTCTTGTGATGTAAAAAAAAAATAAAATGTACTTACATTCTCTACGGGGTTGGGAGAGGGGACAATTCAGGGACATCCAGCTGAGATGTGCTGAGCAGTCTACAGTAGTTGGCTAGAGGAGAGCCCCAAGGGCTGGAGCAGCTCTCAGGTTCATAGAGTTGGGGTTGTTCAGCCTGGAGAAGAAAAGGCTCCAGGGAGAACTTGGAGCATCTTCAAGTACCTCGAGGAGCTCCAGGAAAGCTGGGGAGGGACTTTGGACAAGGGCATGGAGTGATAGAACAAGGGAGTGGGAATCATTTCACAATGAAAGAGGGGAGATTTAGATATTATGAAGAAATTCTTTAGTGTTAGGATGGTGAGACCCTGGCACAGGTTGTCCAAGGATGTTGTGGTTGCCCCATCCCTGGAAGTGTTCCAGGCCAGGTTGGATGGGGCTTGGGGCAACCTGGGCTGGTGGGAGGTTTCCCATGTCCATGGCAGGGGGGTTGGAACTGGGTGATCTTTAAGATCCCTTCCAACCCAAACCATTCTGTGATGCTGTGATATGAAACAACCTCTCCCATGACACAGAGATTTTCGTGGCTCAGGAAGCCTCGTTTCTCCTCCATGCTGTTTCTCACAGTGGCTGCAAATGAATCTGCTGAAATCCACTGATTAAAGGAGAGGGAATGGTGGGCATCAAATCTGCATTTGGGTTTCTGCACAACCACAGCTGATGTGCAGTTCTACAACCTCCTGAACCTCTTGCATCTGTAAACTTGAGCCTAGACCAGATCCTCCATGTACAACAGACTTCCTAAATGTATAGAGTTCCTTTTTCTTGGCTCCCAAGGCTGTCATAGGATTAGAGGTCCAGGGAGGGCCACAGTAGGTGTGGAATGGTGCTTTTGGGCTCATAGATAGGATACCTATGGTTTCTATCCCTTTTTCTTCTGCCAGGACATCCTACTCAGAAGTGGAAGTCCGGGATTACCTGTGGCAGATCCTCAGTGCTGTTGAGTACCTGCATGCACACAGCATCCTGCACTTGGACCTGAGGTCTGAAAACATGATCATCACTGAGCCCAACCTCCTGAAACTCCTGGATTTTGGCAATGCACAGTTCTACACACAGGACACAGTCATCACCATGGACAAGTGCATGGACTATGTTGAAACCATGGGTGAGTACAGAGCTCAGGCATAGCCTTGTATGCCTTGAAAACAGAAAGAAAGCCACTGGACAGCAGCATTTGAGCCCAGAAAGTCCCCCAGGTGCTGTCCTGCAGTGACTGTGAGCTGGGAGGAGCAGCTAATGGTGACAACCATCCCATTTGCAGACCATGGAAGACAAAACCTAGAGGTCATGGCCAACATGGCTCTTGTTCAGACTTCAGGGATATGGTATTAGTGCCATTTGGCCTGATTTTCTCAAGTTTTCATTGCAGCCATCACCCATATGGCTGTCCTACCTCAACCAGCTCCCTCTACCAGGAGCTTTTTCTATTTTTTCCCTTGGGAGGGTAGCAAAGCATGAAAATACCCACAGTTTTCATGCTGGTTTAGAGCTTGGCTCACACTGCTTTGCTTTTCCAGCTCCAGAACTGCTGACAGAGCAAGGAGCTCTCCCACAGACTGATATTTGGTCCATTGGAATCACAGCCTTCATCATGTAAGTCAGACTCTCCTTCCCTACCCTAGAAGAGGATTTAAAAGTGAAATTTCAGACTCATCAGCCAGAGGGGATGAGCTGACTCAGCCCAGTTTCCCCCACCCTACCCACTGGGGCTACCAGCCCCAATGCTCCAGAATCCCATGGGATGGAGAGTATGGAGCTGGCTGCATCCTGCCAGGATGCCCGATCCCAGTGATGTCTCCACATGGAGTAAGGAGGCTGTTTCAGCATACAGCAGGTGCTGGGATTTCTCACTCAGCCTCACCTGAAAAGCCTCACCTTTACCACAAAAATTCAAATTCCACCAAGTGGAAAAGCAGCCCAAGTCATGAAACTTGATCCAAAACAGTGGCCTTGGAGGTCTTCCTTTCCTACACCATTTTTCCGTGCATCTTCCTCACACTGCTGGGCGGGAATTCCTGGGAGAAAGAGTACATTGAGTGATGTTCATGGATAAAAATCCAGATAATTGATATCCTCTTCTTTTGGGGCAGGTTGAGTGCCAACTACCCCGTCAGCTCTGATGTACCCTGCGAATTTCTGAGAACCACCAGGAGAGGGAAGGTGAAGCTCACCCGGTGCTACGCGGGTCTCTCGGGGGGAGCAGTTTCCTTTCTCCAGAGCACTCTGTGTGCAAACCCCTGGTAAGCTCGTGGGATGTGGGATTTTTTGCCTCCAGAAATCAGTGTTTCCTCTGCCTAACCCACCTTAGTTTATTCTTTTAAAAGAAGAATCATAGAACTGGCTGGGTTGGAAGGGATCTCAGAGCTCATCAAGTCCAACCCTTGATCCACTCCCGCTGCAGTTCCCAGCCCATGGCACTGAGTGCCACATCCAGGCTCTTTTGAAATATCTCCAGGGATGGAGAATCCACCCCTTCCCTGGGCAGCCCATTCCAATGCCTGATCACCCTCTGGGTAAAGAAATTCTTCCTCATGTCCAACCTAAACCTCCCCTGGCACAACTTGAGACCTCTTGTGCCCTCTTGTCTTGCTGAGAGTTGCCTGGGAAAAGAGCCCAACCCCCCCCTGGCTCCAACCTCCTTTCAGGGAGTTGGAGAGAGTGATGAGGTCTCCCCTGAGCCTCCTCTTCTCCAGCCTCAACACCCCCAGCTCCCTCAGCCTCTCCTCATAGGATCTGTGCTCGAGTCCCTTCACCAGCCCAGTTGCTCTGTCAGCAGAGCCTTGGCTCCACTGGGCAAAATTCTCTTCAGAGCTCAAAAGATAAAATGCTGAGCAGAATGAGCCCTGATCAAGCTGCCAGGTTTGCAGGTGATGCAACCTGGTATCAGGTAGGAGGACTAAAAAATTCCAGGAAAGACCCGAATATCAAAAGTCCCAAGTCACCCATTGCAACCCTCTGACAATAATTAATGGAAAGAACCCTTTACTATAGAAAAAGCTGGAAGAAAAAGGGAAAATTAGCAGCAGCATCAGAAGCAGCAGGGAGATGGAGCAGCCTGCCAAAAGCCTAAGGAGAAGCAGACAGAAGCAAAGTCACAGTGGGCTTTCCTTAATCGTTTTCCTTTCTTCCCTTAATCTCCTTTCCTGCAATGATTTTATTTAAAAACCTCTCCCCTTGCAAGCTTGCCTCCTGTTATGATCCCAGCTATTATTTTAGATTTTGATGGTGAGGAAAAAATCAGCTGCTACTCACAGATGTCACAGGAATTTACAAAAAGAACAGGCTTTGGGATTGAAGCCAATTACAAAGATTTATTCCAGGGAAAGGAGACAATAACACCACCTTTAAAAGAAAAAAAAAAACAAAAAACAAAAAACAAATTGACAAGAGAGGAGATTTTATCTAAATTAGGAGAGAGTCGTTAAGAAAAGGAAAGAAAAACAAGAGAACAATTAAATTTTAACACCATCCCCCAGCCCTGGCCTCTGGCTGGAGGGGAGGGGGGTGTAGGACCCCCAGTTCCTGCTTAGTTGATGTTCTCTGATTTTTTTTGCTCTGCTGAGGCTGTCCCGGAGCTGAAGACGAAGTGGTGAGAGAAGGGAGGGGAAGAGAAAGCCCAGGTCTTCTCCTTTTCTCTTGGAGTTTTTATATAGCAAAAAGGGGGTCTGTCTTTTCATACATCCCTGGCACACAGACTTGCAAAGATGACACACAGATTTGCCATCCTAAGTTCTTTTAATTATTATTATAACTCTTTTAATTATTGTCATCTTTCAGTCCTTGTTACCTTGCTAGATTTATTATCTTCATCTCAACAGCATATCAGGAGGTGACCTGATAAGTGGTCTTATCTTCAGGTGCCTGGCAGGCATGATACAAACCAGAAGCTAGTTAAGTTTGGGGTAAAAATCTCTTACTTGAGAATATGTTTGATATATTTTTTAAAAGAGGAGAAAAAATACTGATGCAAGAGACATATTTTGTGTTTTCACAGTGTTTACACCACCCCCCATCAGAAATCTCTCTCTTTTCAGTGTGAAGTCACATTTCCCCCCCTGAAATAAATCATTGTGATTTGCTTAAATCTTAAACCCATCTACCTTTTGCAGTGCCCTTTTTTCAGAGCACACAGTGTGCTGATTTTCTGCTCTCCCAGCCTCACAATTGGGGCAGATCCGGGGTCTCCAGGTCCTTTCTTCATCTGAATTTTCAAGGAGCCTCCAGACCTGGGACAGAGCCTTGGCTGCCCTTCTGGCTTTTTGTCTTTTCCTTGGCTGCCCTTCTGGCTTTTTGTCTTTTCCAGGGGAAGGCCATCAGCCTCTGAGTGCCTTCAGAACCCGTGGCTCCAGGAGACAGGTTTGGACAGCAGGCAGCAAGCCCTGGTCACCTTCCCCACCACCAAACTGAGGAATTTCCTCACCGACCGGGAAAAGAAAAGGGGGATGCTCTGCTCCAAGTACGGCCTCATGGTTGCACAGTGATGTGGGATGTAACCAAGGATGTCAAGTTTGTCTCCTTCCTCCCCTTCCACCCTTAGTGTTTGGCACCAAAAGAAGTCCTGCCAAGTTGCTGTGCATCAGCTGAGCTTGCTGGAACTGCACTTTGGCGATGCAATTAGCAGAATTCAGCAAATTAATGCCCATTTCATGCATTGCCAGGAGGTAAGAAGGGAAATAGAGACCTGACAGGGCTCAGCTGACTAATGGGAACTTGGCAGTGTGTGTATCCCTTGGTTGCATGCTCCCTGGAATAACCAGGAAAGGTTTCTGATTTGCAGCTTTGCAAATCCTTCCCTGTGGTCAGGAAGGTTGGAGCTGTGCAAATGCTGGGCACTGATTTCTTCCCCTGGCCCCAGGCTGTGGTAACCAGACATGATTTCAGGTGTTACTCCACTGCTCATCCCACACTGACCATCACAGCAAGGGTTGAGTGGCTGGTGGGTTTTCTGCTTGCCTCCAGTCCAAAAAAAAAAAAAAAAAAAAAAAACATCTATGAGCAGCAAAGATGGGGGGAAAAGGGAAAAGTGGAGCATATTTTTTTGGACTGGTGTTAGAAATGTATCTTCAGGCTTTGGGAACTGGGAGAAGTCATGAGTAACTTGGCCTGAGATGACAGCTGACCTTGGTTGGAGCAGAAGGTTGGTTCAGAGACCTCCTGAGCTCCCTCCCAACCTTCCTTGTCCTGTGATCCCATGTTTTGCCAAGTGCCAGGCACAAGGCTGGTGTGATGGGACTCTGCAAGCATCCATTGGCAGCCAGGCTCAGCAGGACACTGACCAAGCCAAGTTCTCCACCATCCTCATGGACCTGACAGAAGATTAAGTCCAGAATTCTTCCCATTGTGAAGCAAGAAGAGGCTGCAAAGGAAGGAGCTGTGTGTAACCTGTGTGACAGTGATACCACAGCCACCTTAACCCTGGCTTTTCTTGTCCTCTGAGGACCCTCTTTCCCACCCAAGTCAGAAGAAACAAGCAGAGCCTCCATAAAAGCAGCCTTGTAGCACAAGGTGTGTGTGGGGAGGGCTACAGCAAGGAGGTTTTCCAGCAACTGATGATTTTACATCCTGCTTCTGCAAGAGGCCAGAGCTTGCTTGGCTTTGAGAAGAGTCACTGCTCTCCCTGGGGTCCAAATGGACCCTCTGAATGCTGGGGCAGTCCAGCTCCTGCTCTCTTAGAGCTCAGGCCACTGCTGTGTGGCCTCAGGAAGTCACCAGCTTACCAGCTGCACATTCACTATCCTGTCTGCAGAGCTGACCAAGCTCCTAAAAGGTTTCAAGTCTTGAAAACACCATAAAATCTGTTTTTTTGGGGCTGCATGTGTTTGAGGCCTCCCATTAGACCTGGATGTCAGACTTCCCCATCACAAAGGATCTTACAGCAACTCCTCACCTGTCTGACTCTCTCTGCATTGAATTATCTTAATTAAGAAGAGGGCAAAGAACAAACCCACAGCTGCAATTCTGGAAGAAACCAAGCTGTGATTTGGTGGATGAGCATCTCTGGGACAGGTAATCCCTCTATGGCCAGGATGCTGACACACAGAGCATTTAGCTCCATGGCTTTCCCCAAGAGCAGGGCTAAGATAGGCTTGTGCAGAAAGAAAGCCTGTCCTGAGCATACCCAAGCTGCCAGGAGGTGGTGGCACTGGTTCATTCCAGCCTTGCTTTGTTCCCTGTCAGAAATGCTCACCAGGTTTGCCTGGTTTCACTGGGTTTGCATCCCTGGGTCCTGCCTCCCACATTCCCACAGGTGCTGGGGATTTGTGGGATTCACTCGGCCACCAGAAAGCAAGGGCAGCAAGCACAAAAAACAACCAGGACCTTGTCACAAGCAGATGTTGTATCACTGGGAGACATTTCCCACTCTCAGTCTGGGCTGCTCTTCTCTGGGGAGTGCCCAGGAGCAGCTGCCAGGAGATGTGGTACCAGCAGTGGCACTGACAAATGCCACCTGTATTAATTCCTCAAAAAAAAAACCCAAACAAAAAACAAAAAACCTGAACTTTCATGTTCTTCTTGCTCCTCCAAAATCTGCCTTCCTTCACCCTGGATGGCATTAGCTGTGTCACTGCTTTGCACTTATAACCCCCATGTGCCTTTGAGCTTCTCTGAGGTGTGTGATTTATTTTTTGGTGTCCTTGAGTTTCTCCTGGTTTCCTTCCAGGCAGAGTAAGCACAGGATTTCTTCGTGCTCTATCTGGCTGCATTTATAGGGACAGGGAGAGGAAAGCAGCTGCTAACACATTACATTTTTAATGCTAGAAGTGATGCTGTTTGATCACGGGGTGGTCTTTGGTTTCACACCTTTAACCTGGGTTTTCCCAAACTTGAGGCATTCAGCATCACAACTCCTTCCCTTGCACAGTGGCAGAGCAGGAATCACAGCTGAGAAAGGAGATTTCACTGGGGAGGGCAGGCACTAAAGCTTTGAACATCATTGTCCTCACTAAGCACTGCAGAAAAAAAAAAAAAAAAAGAGGTTTTAGGGAGAGATTCCATGCTCAGTTCTCTTGGGGGACAGAGGACTGACACAAGACAGACATTGGGATGACATCTGCCCCCCTCCAAAAGTATTCAAGGCCCTGGATTCCTTCCAGTGTAACTTCTTTTACAAATCCAATAGGTTTTCTGTTTGTGTTGCTTCACACATTGGGATGGAAAGCTCAGTGCCAGGGGACAACCCACGTAGGCATAAAAGTGAATAACAGATTAACTCATTCAGAGCTTTCACACACTCATCAATATTTGACTCAAATGAAGTGATTTGTATTTTATTTTTGCTTTTCCCAACTGCATGCACTTGAGCATGTCTGGAGTCTTTTACAGACTTAACATTGTTTGGTTAAATAAACCATTCTGACAAGGAAGTAAAGCCAGTTTTTTCTGCTGAATCATTGTCATTGTCCTTATTTCTATGTCCCTTTCCCAAATGCAGTCCATGTTTAGTCCCAGATCTGACCTGGGGTCCCTACAAGTGATAACCACAAATATATCATTGTGCATTTGTAGTAAAAAACCTTCATGCAAACCATCCACACAAAAATTTTTCTTGTTAGAGAGTAAGAACACCACTTGGCCAGGATGTTACAATGGTTCTGACCTGCCTGACCATCCCAAGGCATTACTGGGCATGGTTTGGAGCTTGCAAAGATCAAACCATTGGCCAGGATGCAGGAAGAGCTCCAGCATCATTCTTGATAGCAGAGAAAAGAAATGAACCTATGGGTGATCAAAAAAAAAGAGGTGAGAACTGTGGAGGGAATGTGGAAGTCATGAAAAGGAGCTGGAACTCTTAATGGGAATATTAACTGTGACAGTCAAGCACTGTGCAGTTTCAGGTAAGTTGTTTTGTTTTTTTTTCCCCTTGGCTTTGCCACAACTTTTTGATGTTTTCTGCCTGAATTTCTACCACTGCAAGGTCTGGGCTAACATGAGTGTGGCAATATGGGACAGTTTGCCCTTGACATGCAGTTGCAACATAAAGCAGAATCTGGCTTTGATGTTTAGACAGATGTGAAAATGTTTGAGTTTCGGTCCTTCATCAGACACCATCTCCAAAGTCCAAGGTTAGAGGCAGTGTTAAAAATCAACCCCTTGTCCTCTGCACAGTCAAGGCTGAGCTTTAACTTCTGGAAGGACTGGGGTGGTCAGAGCCCCCATTATTGAAGGAAAAAAAAAAGCAAAGCAGACCTTGTAGAACAAAGTTCTATCTAGTGGATAAGCCAGAGATATTTGGGGACTCATAAGGTCACAGTGGCTGTAGCTCATGAGGCAGTGAGGTTGTTTTCCTATGCCCCACTTTAGTTTTCCAGCCCTTTCCCATTCCTTGGAGTCTCTTTGCAGAGGATGGGGTCCAAGTTTGGAGGGAAGCTGGCACTTTCCAAGAGGAATCTTCTGGAAACACTGTCAGCCTCTGGGACTCAAGGTGAAGGACCATCAAGATCCTCATCAGGCTCAAGCACAGCAGCTTGGAAAATCATCCCCTGAAAGGAGGGCATCCTGGTCCTGGCCAGCATGTAAATCCCAAAGTTCTTGGGACATCCCATAGTTAGGCTTGGGCAATGATTTGGGTAGAAGCAGGGGGGTATTTTGGTGCTGGGGGGGATCCTTGCTCAGCTGGACACAGCCACAGTTCAGCTGTGTTGGGGTTGGTGGGGTTGGTGTCCAGATACACACAGAGTGGGGTTTTTTTATCACCCAAAACTCTACACAAGATGCAGGGTTTTAAGGCACAACTTCCTGCATCCCTGGAAAGTCAGGTGGGCACATGCATCCCTGACCCAGGGAGGCAGATGGAAATGGTTCCATGGGTTATCAGTGGTGTTTGGAACTCCCTTCTCCTCTCATCAGTGTTGTAAATAAGACTGGAAAGATGTCTCCTTTTCTTAAACATGGACTGGGAAGGAACTGGCAGTGTGTCCTTGCTCAGTACCTTCCACTTCTGCTCCCATCAGGGATCTCAGCAGATACAAAAAGGAGGCTACAGACAAGGCCCAAGGAAATTCTTGTGTGTATGGAGAGGGTATTTGTTGTTCTTTGACCTTCCTTAACCAACCACAAGGATTTAAGGAAAGGAATTTAATAAGATAACAGGACAGACTTTGCTGAGCAGGTGCAGGGTGCAATCAGAAAAGTGTGTAGGCCAGGACCAACCATCTTTTTACACACAAACAGCCTTTTTTGTCCTCTTACCCCTCTATTTTCCTCCCCAAATCACCTAAATCCCTCTTTTTTCTGACCATTGGTTCCCTCCTAAACATCCCAGAAATCCTGTGCAATCCCCAAATGCTCCTCCCCTCCACTCCATAAGATGTCCCCAACCCCTTCACAGCAATCCCCTCTTAGTCCATATAGTGATCCCAATGCCACACCTTGATGGGGCTCAGCTGGGACAGCCCTGAGAAGGAGATGGACAAAATATTTGCTCCTTGGAAGTCTTGAGTTTGGGCTCCCACCTGCCAGTATGCTCATGTGAGGCTCTGAGCTTGTGTAGATGGCATTTTGGTGGCCTTATGGTCCCCAAGATGGGTCTGGGAGTAGCCTGGCAGGGTGTTATTTGTCTCTCTGTGCTCCCCTCCCTGATAAGGAAAGGAGAGAGAATGAGAGAGAGACTGATGGGTTGGAAACTACACAGCTGTAATGAAGCAGGAATGATATTAAAGGGAAAATTTATTAAATATGTAAAAAATATACAGAAAAATGATACCACATTCCTCCCCCTTTTCAAATCTCCACCGAGGCTGCAGGGCAGCCCTGGGAAAGTCCAGGCTGGAATCCTGGGGTCAGCAGGAGCTGGAGGCAGGAACACACAGATTCAGGCTGGGATGGATCAGGAGCACAGGCAGAGGAAGGGATGGAATCCTCCCAGGATGCTGAAGCAAACAGGGACAGGTGAAGAAGGCAAAAAAAAGGGTGAAAAAGAAGGGACTTGACCCTTAGGATCCCCCAAATTTACGTCGAGGGTGAAGCATATGGGATGCAATACTCCATTTGGTCAATTTTGGTCATTTCTCTTGTCCACTCCTCTCTAAAGGAGGTTTGCAGGTGTGACCCCTTTACTCCTTTTCTCCTTCCAGAGCATGCGATGTTCCTCAGAGCTGAGCAGTGTCCCTGGTTCTGCAGCCCATTCCCAGCTGTAACTATAAACACCCAGAGTTATCAGTCCCAGAGCAGCCACTGACTGAGAAACTTGCTGTTCATTTCAGCAAGTGCAGCTCCTTACAAGAGACTGAGCTGAAAGCAAAATTACAAGACAGAAAATTAATTCTATCCTGGCCCAAACCAGAGATGTAGAGCAGTGACACACGTGGAGGAGTTCAGAGAAAACCCAGCACAAGCGTTCAGCAAACAAGATCCTACACAAGAGTGTTGGCTCTGCCTGGATCTGATAACCATGGGATCCTGCAACTTAGTTGGCAGATAACACCAGAACACAGCAATGCCAGAGGGACTTCCCAGATTAAAATCTCATCCGGAATCTGAACCGGACATCACGGATGGGCTGCATGGTCCCAAATCCCCAGCGGCTGCTGTCTATTTCTGGGATCTCCTCTTCTCTGTTGACCAGTTCCAGGTCATAGTGGCTCAGCATCAAGAAGACAAACATTTTAATTTCAGCAGCAGCAAAGAACCGCCCAGGGCAGATGGAAACTCCTGCCCCCCAAGGCATGTTGAAGTATTTCAGCCTTTTGCCATTTTTGTAGAAATCTTTCTTGGTGCCATCCGGGTTGATGAAGCGGTCGTACTTAAATTTGTGAGGCTCGGGGTGAATTTCTGGATTCATCTGCACAGACATGTGTGGGAACAGAGCCACCCTGTCACCTCTACGGAGGGTGTACTCTGTCCCACTGCTCATCTTAAGGCTGACATCCTGGAGGACAGCTCTGACCAGCACTGGGGCTGCAACCAACCTTAGGGTCTCTTCCAGAGCACTGTCCAGAATAGGAGTCTGGTTTAACATGTCCCTGGTGATGTTAATTGGTGGCCTTCCTGGCTTCACCTCCTGCCCGTTCTCTCTTGACACTTTATCTACCTCCTCCTTCACAGCTTTCATAGCTTCTGGATGCTTCATCAGGTACAGGAGGACCCAGAAGGCAGTAGGACCTGTGTTGCCTTGGGATGCCCAGAGCAGCATAAACATGAACCGATCCCGCATGTACTCGGGAACTCCCTTCTCTGCCAGGAGCTGCTCCTGCTCTCTTATCCACCCACTGATGTTATCCTTCTGCCTGCTCTTCTTCACAGACAGCATGCTCCAGAAGAGCCTCTTCAGCCTTTCAGCTTCTAATTTGTCCTTGGGAGGCAACACAGCGTAGGCCAGGCGAGGGAAGAGGTGATCATACTTCCGAAATTCCTGGAAGACTTGGTTGGAGTGGATGAGGTCTTGCTCGTTAGCTTTCTCCTTGCTGCCTGCCCCTTGGTGAGGCTCAGTGCCATAGAGAGCCAGGTACCCAGCCCTGAAGACAATGTTGTAGCAGTAGTGGAAGAGGCCATCCTCCTGCCACACTCTCCTCTCCTCTCCTGAGCCCAAGTTGAAGTGCATCAGCTTCTGAAAGTTCTCCATGGTGGATTGGGTCATGGCCACGAGCCCGTCCCCCATCAGATGTTTTGTGCTGGCTGCATGAATTACATTCTGGCTGCCTTCTGGGGCTTTGTAGCCAAAAACTTGCAGCACCAGTTTAGCTGCAAAAGTCTTAAAGTCGAGTCTAGATCGTGATTCCTTCACGATGGCTCCGAAGCAGAAGGGATCCATCACAAAAGTGAAGTAATAACCCCCCAGCAGCACCGTGAAAATATCCCCGTGTTTTCTCTGCATCCTTTTTAGAAACTTTGAGCTGTCCCTTCTGAACTCCAGTGCATAGCCCAGCCAGGGAATGAAACCTTTGTCCAGAGGAGGTTCATGGGGTCTCTGTCTCCGAAAGACACCCAGGAGGTAGAGCCCCCCAAGCAGTGATGCTGCCAGGGTACAGAGGAGAATCAGCCCGAGTGCCATGAGAGCCCATCCAGGACTTTGGCCCCAGAGCTAAATTGGGGCAGGAACTTGGGTTTTATTCCCAGCCAGCAGCTGATAGGCAGATGCCCACCTGACAGCCTCTGTCCCCATTGGCAGCAAGTGTTTGCTTTTTCCCTGTGGAACAAGCCCCTGCGGACTTCTCCCTTGGAGGGCAGAGATTTTTTAAGGGGGGAGGGAGGTTGCAATCAAGTTGGAATTGTCTGGTTTGTTGGAAGCATCTGCTTTGCTGCAGCTTCAGTAAATTCCCTTTTCTGGGCTGCGTGGAGCCCAGTTTTTGAAAAAGAGGGTTCAGAGAAGTTCACCCAGTGCTTTCTGCCTTTAAGATCAGGCTGTGGGCATGTGCTGCAGGCTGAAAAAAAAAAAAACACTAAAAAACAAGACAAAGAGGGAATGGTGGAAATGCTACTGAAAATGAGCATTTTTAGTATGAGCATACTCACATACCCTCAGGTCATGACCCATACCTGAAGGAATGGGGTTACAGCTGGGCTGATTTAATCTTAAAAGCTAAGAGAAGGGAAAGCCTCCAACATTTTCATGTTCTCCAGAGCTACTAAGATGATTAAGGGAGTGGAACATCTCCCTTATGAGGAAAGGCTGAGGGAGCTGGGTCTCTTTAGTTTGGAGAAAAGGAGACTGAGGGGTGACCTCATCAATGTTTTCAAATATGTAAGGGGTGAGTGTCAGGGAGATGGAGTTAGGCTTTTCTCAGTGGTGACCAGTGATAGGACAAGGGGTAATGGGTGTAAATTGGAGCATAGGAGGTTCAAGTTGAATATCAGAAAAAATTTTTTTACTGTAAGGGTGACAGAGCCCTGGAACAGGCTGCCCAGGGGGGTTGTGGAGTCTCCTTCACTGGAGACATTCAAAACCCACCTGGACACGTTCCTAGGGGATGTACTCTAGGGGGCCCTGCTCTGGCAGGGGGGGTTGGACTAGATGATCTTTCGAGGTCCCTTCCAACCCCTAGGATTCTATGATTCTAGGATTCTATGATTCCAACACAGATTGCCCCATAAGTGCTGTGGCAATGAGCACTGCAAGCCCTAATAACACACCCAAGGGCAAAGCAGAGCAGGTTTGCTTCTCCCAGGAGGGGTGAGGGCTCAGATCATTCCATTTGTTTTGCACCAGATGAGTCTGGGGGCTGCAAATGGCCAAGATCACCTCCTGGCTTGGAGAGAAGCAGCAGCACCCAGATGGACCAAGCCCTTGCTCCTGTGCTGATGCACACCCAGTATCATAAAATGCTTTGGGTTGGAAAGGACCTTAAAAATCATCTCGTTCCAACCTCCCTGCATGGCCAGGGACATCTCCCACCAGCCCAGGCTGCTCCAAGCCCCATCCAACCTGGCCTGGAACACTTGCATGGAAGGGACACCCACAACATCCTCTGTGTGACATCAGTTGTGTCCCCCCCAGCCAGCAGAACCCCCCAATCCTTTGCTCTCCTGCTCCCCCCCTGCACTTGGCAGTTTTATCCATTTGCCCTTCTGCTTCTCCATCTCCCCTGCTCCCCACTCTTTGGGGAGATGGAGCCAGGGATCCTGTATCCCACCCATTGCTCTGTCCCTGATCTGTGCCCCAACCACTGGGATTTGGACCCTGCAGCAGCTCCACCTAAGACAGGGAGTGACATTGTGTGGAAGGAGTGGGTTTTTTTTAAAAAAAAAAAAAGATTTAATAAGATGATGGGACAGACTATGGTGAGCAGGAGCACTGCTTACAGACCAGCAGCTCCTTTTATCCCCTCTCTCTGTTCCCCCCACTTTTGCCCTTCCCCTGAGCACATCCCATCACAGTCCCTCTCTCTATGGGATCACAACCTCCATCCCAGTTTTTGCCTCCATCCCAGCTTTTCCTTCCCAGCTGCTCTCCCTTTCCACATTCCCTCCCAGTGACCTGACCCGTAGAGTGAAGGCCACATCCTCAGCTAAATATTTATTCAGGCACTTATTTATTTTATTTTTTTTTCAGGGATAGCTCCCAAAATTCAAACATTGGGAACACGCTGTAGCAATGTTTGCAGGAAAAGCAGCAGCAGTGGAAGCAAATCCCCCTTTCTAGATCAACTCAGGACCCTCCCCAGCAATAAAATTAAGGTGATGAGCACTTTCTCTTAGATTAAAAATTTTATTTGTACTATTGAAGACAACCCCCATGGTTTCCTGGTGCAATTTAAGGGTCAGGTGTGTTTGGGGTAAATAGAACTTGCATATAGAGGTGAACAAACTATTAATAATGTTGAATTTTAAAGCTGCTTTGCAAAAAGCTTACACATAGATATAAAAATTAATTCTGATTTCCTAACTCTGGCACATTAAAACTTGAAAGTAAATGAGCACAGTTTCCTCTGGTACAACTCAGCACTCTCTCCTGCCATCACTGAAGGTTTTTGAGGATGTTTCTGCTGGAAATTGTGGGAAATTCACCACCACAGCTCCCTGTGAGCTGGCTGAGACTCACATGGGTCATTACTGAGAAAGTTCTCCCTGCTGCAGAAGCTGCCACCAGCACCTTTATGTTGGTGGGGGCTTCCCCCAGAGGGAAAATGCTGAAATCTCTCTGCTCCTGGTAGGACACTGAGCCATTTGTGGAAGGAAGTGGAAAATATTGAATCACAGAGTCATAAAATGGTTTGGGTGCCATTAAATCACAGAAAATCACAGGGAGATCACCTACTTCCAACCAGAGGAGGTTTTGCTGAAAGCCTCATTCAAGGTAAGCACCAGGATCAGCTCCTGGATGAAGGTTGGGGGTAGGGATTCAGCTGGAAGGATGCTGCTGGATTTGATCCTGATGAGTGAGGAGGGGGTGAGGGGCTGTGCAGTCACCCACTCCCCAGCACTGAAGGTTTCAGGAAACAACGACTGATTTGGAGAGCTTCTTACTTTTGGAGCCTGATTTTCCAGAAAAAAAAAATGAGAAAAAGGGAAAAAAAAAACCAAACCAAAACAAAACAAACAAACAAGCAAGCAACAACAACAAATAAATATAATAATAATATAATAAATATTAATTATAAATATAATAATAATTATATATAATATAATATAATAATATATTTTATTTTATATATAATATAATATAATATAATATAATATAATATAATATAATATAATTATAATAAATATAATTATAAATATATATAATAATATAATAAATATTAATAATAAATATAATAAAAATAATAATAAATAAAAAATAAAAACCCCAACCAAACAAATAAAAAAAAAAAAAACAACCAACCCACAAGAACACTACAAAGATTTCATATTCCAAAAGCCACCCAAACCCAAATTTCCTACACATCCCAAGGAGGACAGAGCCCTTGGGGGCTCTGCAACTTCCAGGGACAGCACCCCCTCCCTATGAACACCTTGGGAAAAGGGGAGACCCTGCACCCCAAGCAGGTGAAGTAAAGCACCCACAGCTTGGAGTGAGGTGCTGAGCATGCCTGGGGGTGTGGAGCCAAAAGGGGTGAAGGTGTGGCCATACCTGTTGCAGTTCCATATCTAAAACTGCTTAAATATTCATTCCAGGCAGCTGAAAAGAAAATAAAATTTGTTTTGAGCTGGATTTCATGTTTTCTTGCTGTCTCCCATTTCTTTATCAAGTGCCACTGGGCACCTCAGACAGAGAAAGAGCAGAGTGTCAGGAAAACAGTGTTCTTGGAATTTCTTTTCCTTTTTTTTTTTTTTTTTTCCTTTTTCTGTTTCACGTTTTGAAGGAAACCCACACCCCCTGTGTGCTTGCACTGAAGAGCTATCCTATAATAAATATACAGAGAATCATGGAATTATTTTGGTTGGAAAAGACCTTTCAGATCATGGAATCCAACTCTTCCCCCATCACTGCCCCGTGTCCCTCAGCACCACATCTCCAGAGCTTGGAAATCCCTCCAGGAGATGATGGGGACTCCACCACTCCCTGGGGCAGCCTGGCCCAGATCCTGACAACTTTTTCCAAGAAGAAATCATTTGGAAGATCCAACCTTAACCTCCCTTGGCACAACTTGAGGCCATTTCCCCTCATCCCACTTGCCAGGTAGTTGTAAAATAAGAGCAAAACACACAGCAGGAGAGAGCAAGGAGCTGCTTGCAAAGCTGAGGGTGCTGGACTCACACCCGGGGAGGCTACAAGTGGCAGTAGTTTCATTAGCCCAGCAATTAAAATGAAAGAAGTTTATCTTTTTAATTGAGTTTCTTCCCGTTGAAGCACATATTGCACAGAGCTGCAGGGGATTAAATGAGAAGTCGCTGGAGGAAATCACCTGCCCTGTTATTTATTACAAGATTTTAACTCAATTTAAGGGCTGGTAATTGCATTTTTTTTTTTTTTTTTTTCTCTAATGGCCCTAATGGCTCCGGCAATTAAAGTAACCAGATTACCCCTAATGGGAAGCACATTTAGGGAGGCAGAGGGGCACTAAGAAAAGCTTTTTTTCTGCCACTTTCTTTGGACGCTGCCAAAAATCCGACACGGGAGCAGCAGCTCCCCTGCTTTCTTTTTCTGGTGGGGAGACACCAAAATCACTGCAAAACCAACCAAGCAACCAAAAAAGAAAAACCCCTTTCCTTTGCTGTTTTCTCCCAAAGAGGGGTTAGGGAAAGGCTTTCAGGCATCTTCAGCATCCCAGAGGATTTTATTTCCTTGCTCCAAGGAGTTAAAAGTCAGGAGCAATTTTTAAGTTGTCTTCGGACTTCCCAAACCCCACTGCCCGGCTCTGCTTGAAGGCTGAAATTCAGGGGAAAAAAAAAAAAAAAATCAATAAATTTTTTTCATTGACAGAAACACGGGGGCTCCAGGTGCGGGAAGGGAGTGCGGGAGAGGCTGGGGAAGGTGCGGGAGTGCGGGAGGTGCGGGGAGGTGCGGCCAGGGGCAATCGGGTCTGGGCACGATCTGCGTGCGGGCAGCTAAAGGCAGGGAGAGGTGCGGGATGGGGTGGGTGCGGGAAGGGATGGGTGCGGGAAGGGCAAGAGCGGGAGGGGGTTGGTGAGGGCAAGGACGAGTGAGGTGTGGGCAGGGGTAGGAGCGGGAAGGGATAGGTGCGGGAAGGGGGTGCGGGAAAGGGTGCGGATAAGGCCGGCTAAGGGCAGGGGGTGTGTAGGCAGGGCTGGGTGCGGGCAGGAGGTGCGGGAAGGAGGTGGGGACAGGAGGTGTGGGCAGAGCCCGGTAAGGGCAGGGGGTGCGGGCAGAGCCTGGGGTGCTGACAGGAGGTGTGGACAGGGCAGGGGGTGCGGGCAGGGCAGGGGGTGCACACAGGAGGTTTTGACATGAGGTGCGGGCAGGGGAGGAGGTGCTGATAGGAGGTGCGGGCAGAGCCGGGGGTGCTAACAGAAGGTGCGGGCAGGAGGTGCGGGCAGAGCCGGGTGCGGGCAGTGGGTGGGTACAGGAGGTGTGGTCAGGGCCAGGTAAGGACAGGAGGTGCGGGCAGGGGGTGCGGGCAGGGCGTGAGGTGCAGGCAGGGGGTGCGGGCAGGGCCGCGGGTGCTGACATGAGGTGTGGACAGGAGGTGCGGACATGAGGTGAGGGCAGGGCACGGGGTGCGGGTGCACACAGGAGGAGCTGACAGGAGCTGACAGAAGTTGCGGGCAGGAGGTGCGGGCAGGGCCGTGGGTGCACACAGGAGGTGCTGACAGGAGTTGCGGGCAGGGGGTGCGGGCAGGGCCGGGGGCGCTGACAGGAGGAGCTGACAGGAGGTGCGGGCAGGAGTTGCGGGCAGGGGGTGCGAGGAGGGGGTGCGGGTGCTGACAGGAGGAGCTGACAGGAGAAGGTGCGGGCAGGAGTTGCGGGCAGGGAGTGCGAGGAGGGGGTGCGGGTGCTGACAGGAGGAGCTGACAGGAGGAGCTGACAGGAGGAGGTGCGGGCAGGAGTTGCGGGCAGGGGGTGCGGGCAGGGGGTGCGGGCAGGGCCGCGGGTGCTGACAGGAGCTGACAGGAGGAGCTGACAGGAGCTGCGGACATGAGGTGCGGACATGAGGTGCCCCCAGCCCCCCTCTCCCCACAGCGCCCCCTAGCGGCGCTCCGTGTGCCCGCCGCCTCCCCGCTCTCTCCGCAATGCGGCGAGCCCCGCGCGGTGACGTCACAGCGCTCCCTCCCCGCCCCTTTTCCTCTCGCGTCATCGGCCTCCGCGCTCCCGATTGGTTGGCGGCCGGAGGCCTTGCCGCGCGGCACTCTGGGAGTTGTAGTTTTCTTCCCTCCCGCCATTTACCCCGGGGGAGGGGGCGGGGCGGAAGCCGCCCATAAGAGGCGGGGGGCGGGGCCAGGCCCGGCAGAGGCGGTGGCAGCGGTGGCGGTGGAAGCGGCGGCGCTGAGGGGAGGTGCGGGCCGGGGGACCGAGGGGTGAGGATGGGGGGTGACATCTGAGGCGGTGGCGACATCTGAAGGGGTGGCCTTGTGTAGGTGGAAGAGCCTGGGCCTTGAGTAGCGCAGGAGCCCGGTGCGGGGAGCTGCGGTAGAGCAGAGCGCGGCGTGGGGGTGCGGGGTGGAGCGTGAGCCCGGCGTGGGGTGCAGGGCCCTGGGGCTGCGGTGCTGCAAGGCCCCGGTGTGGGTCGGGGAAAGGGGGAGGCAGCTTGGGGGTGCGTGGAGGCGGGAGGAGCGCTGGGAGCTGTCGCTTGCTGCCCGTTCCACCCGTGGCAGAGGGGTCCCCCGTGGGTGGCCGCGCAGATCCCCCCCGCGCGTCCCCGCCGTGGGGGTCACCAAGGTCAGGGCAGCCGGGGGGGAGGTGTGTGCCGCTCGGTGCCTCTGCCCCGTGGCCACCTCGGTGAAGGTCACGGAAACTTCTTGCAGGGAGCACAGGGATCCACTTCTCGGGAGGTTTTTTTCGCGTGGAAATCTCAGTTCTGGCTGTTGACAGCTTTCCCGGGTGGCAGGCTGCTTCCTCTGAATGAATCAGGTTAAAATAAAAGTTAGGTGTAGAAGGTATAAGTTGTGGCAGGCACAGAGAGGCCAAATCCTTGGGCCTGCAGGTGAAAAGCTTTTGCACATTTAATTTACAAAAAAAAAAAAACCAAAAAAAGTCACTTTGCTGAAGTGGATGTGTGCAAAATGCTGCTGCAAGAATGCAGCCACGTTGGAAATGTATTTTTTTCATGTGTAGCCCGTGTATAAATTAAATTCCCTTCTTTCAAGAGTTAGGGAGTGCTTTTCCATGAGGCAGAACTGGAAAAATACCAGGAGTGATTTTCCTGTCAGTGCCCATTGGGGTGTTGCTGACCTCGTGGTGCTGACAAAAATGAGCTGGAATTGAAGGAGGGTGTTCATGCTGAGCACTGAAGAGGCAACAGGTTTTGGTGTAGCCCATGACAGAGCACAACAAGCTGTCAGGTTGTGGTGGATGGTTCAGGAATTAGAGCCCTTCTCAGGGCTGCTTGATTTTTCCTTGGAGGCAAAGTGAGGAATCACCTGAGCTGCAGTGGAAACTCCACTCCTCTCCCTGATGGATTCCCACATGGATCTGGAGCCCATCAGACTCACTCTGGTTCCTGAGCAGCTGCCATTTCACACTCTGTTCTCTCCAGCAGGAGTTGGAAACTCTCTCTGGTGGTGAAGGAGGTGGAGAAGCTGGAGTAGTGACTGAGGAACTGCCAGGTAGCTGCAGCAGCTCAGGGTTTCCACCCGGAGCTCTTGGGTTGCCTTTCTTGGCAGGGAGTGGAAAGGAAGGAATGAACTTTGCTGAGGTCAGAGCTGCTATTAAGGAACAGCCTGGGAAAGCAGAGCAGTGGAGTGGAAATCCTAAAGGAAAACACAGGGAGTGACCTCCCTGCTTTTAGTGCCTGTGAGCAGGGGAGGGGGGGGCACTGGGATCTGTCCTGGTGTGAAAAGGGATGGTGGAAGTTTGCTGCTTCACTGCACTGGTTTTGGGGTTTTTTTATGCTGTTCTGGTATGCAGTGATCTTGCTTCTCAAGACTTTGCTTGAATTAAATCATCTGTATGTAGCTCACCAGCTTGGGTCTAGCTCTTGTGAGCTCACCAGCTTGGGTCTAGCTCTTGTGAGCTCACCAGCTTGGGTCTAGCTCTTGTGAGCTCACCAGCTTGGGTCTAGCTCTTGTGAGCTCACCAGCTTGGGTCTAGCTCTTGTGCTTGCACCTCTCTGCCTGGACATATGTGACTGGTGGAAAACTCACTTTTTTTTTTTTTTTTTCCTCAACTTTCTCTTGATGTAAAACCTGAAGAGAGACTCTCTGTGTTTGCAGCCACCATGTCAAGAGGTCAGGAGCCCATTTACTCAGAGTATGAGACTGACACCAGCCAGAGCTCAAAGCTGATAAGAAAATTTAAAGAGACCCCGTTTGTACCCATTGGTAAGTTTAAGGATGAAGAAATGTGGTTACAGGAGCAATCCTTGAGGTGAACTCTGTAGCTCACTGCTTCTCTGTTGACAGGAAGTTACTTTGCAATTACTTCCTCGTGTAGGGTTGTTGTGTGGTGACAGCAGCACTCCTGCCCAGAATGGGGTTTGTTCTGCAAGAAACAGGGAAGTTAATGAGGTTTTTTTATCTTAAGTAGGAAGCTCAGAACCTACAATTACAAGGGAAAAAAATCCTAAACCGACAAACCCTGAAGGACTGTTTAGGTGAGCTTAAAAAAAAATGTGTTCAGGTGGTGGTGTTAGGTGGTAAGGAGTGGGTTTTGCAGCTGGTTTCTGGGAGCTGTGTGATCACTACTGATTGGCTTTAAAAAAATACAAACCAGAAATATTTAAAATGCAGCTCCTCTGCTAAACATTTCCCCCTTCCCTGCTGCCATCCCTGAGCTTAAAATGCTTTTTCTTTGTAGGTTTTGTGGTGCCCAAGCTTGAGGCATTTGTTAAAGTTCTCAGCCTTTCTGCTGAGACCCCGGAAAAGCCTCTGGGGAGAGAAAGGATCAGTGGTGCTCATCCTGAGAACTCTCCTCCCCTCAGGAACTGCCTCTGACATGAGGCACATTTTGATTTCCAGCCACCTTAAACTGAGAGCACTCAGGTCATTTGGGGTGAACTGTTCCAAGCCTTTGCCAAGAGATATTCATCACTTCTCTGGTCACAGGACTTTGCTCTTCAGCTTGCTGGAGTGTACTGTGAACTCCAGGAGGCTGGGTTCTCCCAAGCAGTTGAGCAGAATTTCCCTTTAACCTGTGGTGGAGCCAGTCTTGAAGGCCCTAATACTCTTAATTAGTATTTAATGAAGCTGCCACATGGATGATGCACCAGTGAAATGATGGTGTACAGCTTGAAAAGTGGAAGTGGTAAGATTCCTGTTCAGGGAGCCAAGCTGTCTGGGATCTAGGCAGTAAAATATACACAACAGTTAAAACTTGGCAGCCTCCTTCAGACTGTGTAAATAATCATCCTAGGGATGGAATAAAATGGATGGAATTTTGGGAAATTGCTGCTCTGTATTTGGTGACAGCATCTGCATGCAGGTTGGAGTTGGCTGTGTTTGATCTGGTGAAGGACTAAAAGTGAACTCTGGCCCTGGGAACTTCTCTCCCCAAGGTGTGGGACATGATTGTCCCAGTGAAATGCAGCCAAACATCACAGCACCCAAAACAGTAACCTCAGCAGGGTACATCAGGGTGGTTCCAGAGTGTGAGCTTCCTTCCAGGGATGAGGGTGCTTCCTGAAAAATAATCAAGGAACTGACACCTTGAGCTATAGCTGTGGCATTCTAATATGAATGGAAATTATAGAATAATTTGGGTCAATCCCTCTCCATGGGCAGGGACACCTCCCACAGCCCAGGTTGCTCCAAGCCCCATCCAACCTGGCCTTGAACACTTCCAGGGATGGAACAGCCACAGCTTCTCTGGGAAACCTGGGCCAGGGTGTCACCACTCTCCCAGGAAATAATTTCTTTGTAATGTGTGAATTCAGTCTCCTCTCTTTCACTTTGAAGCTGTTCCCCTCATCCTGTCACTCCATACCCTTATAAAAAGCCTCTCCCCAGCTTGCTTACACCCCACCTTCAGGTACCTGAGGGTGCTCCAAGGTCTCCCCAGAGCTTTCCCTTCTCCAGGCTGAAATAAGCCAGGAAAAGCAGCAGAGAAGGGAGAAGTTGGTTGCTGTACAGATAGAATCATAGAATAATTTGGGTTGGAAGGGACCTTTAAAGGTCACTCAGTCCAAGCCCTGCAGTATCAGGGACACCCTCACCCAGATCAGGGTGCTCAGAGCCTCCTCAAGCCTTGAACATCTCCAGGGATGAGGCCTCAGCCACCTCCCTGGGCAACCTGGGCCATTTTCCCACTCCCCTTTCCTAACATCTAATCTAAATCTTCTCTAATTTCAAACCCCCCCATCCCATCACTCCAGGCCCTTGCACACAGTCCCTCTCCAGCCTTCCTGTAGCCCCTTCAGATACTGGAAGGTCACTTTAAGGTTTCCCTGGAGCTTTCTCCAGGCTGCACAACCCCAGCTCCCTCAGCCTGGCTTCCCAGAGGTGTTCCAACCCCCTGATGATTTTCACCACCTTCCTCTGGACCCTCTCCATCAAGTCCATGTCTCTCTCTTCTCTTCACTGATTTATGCATTTAAGGAGCTGGAACTGGAGTGAAAACAGGGCAGGACTTAACCCCCTACCCAGAACCAGCGTGACGAGACCGAAAGGGGATTATTCCCCGAGTCTCTTCTCTAGGTGTTGCCACTTCCTGCATCTCCATGACTTGGATCCCAACTTGGATCTCCCTTTTTCCTTGCCTTGCAGGGATGGCTGGCTTCGTGGCAGTGGTTGGCTATGGGCTGTACAAACTGAAGCACAGAGGAAACTTGAAGCTGTCCCTGCACCTGATTCACATGCGTGTGGCAGCCCAGGGCTTCGTCGTGGGAGCCATAACGTGTGGTACGTGGGGTATTGGGAGGGAAAAACCTCTCCCACCTCTTATCCTGGTGGATAATATCCTCAGGGTGGAAGTGTCCAGGCCATCCTGATTCAGGATGTTTATGCTCATCAGTGGTGTTTGCTCAGTGTGTATTTAATATTCAGCTGCACCAACTCTGAGTGGAAGTTTTGGTTGGTTTTACGTGTGGGAAGTGGGGGGGGTTCTGCAGGTGCTGGAATTAGAGGCAAAAAAACCACCCCCCAAAACAACACACCACCTGATAATTAATATTTTCCCTGGTAATTATGTTGGGTGTTTCTGAATGGAATACACTTGTGTAGACTGTGGGACTATATATTATATATATTTTTTTTTTTTGAGAGGTGGAATTGTGAACATAGTGATCTGTATGTCTTGGGTCCCACCTAAACACTGCAGCTCTGTATGTTTGTGACTCTACATCCCATGAAACACTGTTTCCCTACACTGCATTCCCAGAAGGTACAACAGAAGAGCTTGGCTTTGGCTGCAAAGCAAATCAGAATGGTCTGAAAATCTCCATTTTGATACCCATTATATTTTTGTATCCATTATATTTTCATACCAGTTTCGATATCAAGATTTTAGAGTGTTCATCACTGCTATTAAAAAAAAATGCAGAAAAGCAAGGGAAGCATTGTTTCTGTTGCTGAGAAAATCAGTTACTCTTCAGGTTTTGAAATCCACAGTATAGACAGATGGGCCAGGGAGGGGATTCCCCCCCTCTGCTCTGCTGAGCCCCCCCTGCAGTGCTGGGTCCAGTTCTGGAGTCCCCAACAGCAGAAGGACACAGAGCTCCTGGAAGGTGTCCAGAGCAGAGCCACTGAAATGCTCAGAGGGCTGAGCAGCTCCCTGGGAAGCCAGGCTGAGGGATTGGGGTTGTTCAGCCTGGAGAAGAGGAGGCTCCCAGGTGAGCTCAGAGCAACCTTCCAATATCTGAAGGGGCTCCAAGAAAGCTGGGGGAGGGCTTTGGACACGGGGGGGTAGGGAGAGGACAAGGGAAATGGGTTAAAACTTGGAGAGAAAGGGGAGATTGAGGTTGGACATGGGGGAGAAAATCTTTTATTTGAGGGTGGTGAGACCCTGGCACAGGTTGCCCAGGGAATTTGTGGCTGCCCCATCCCTGGAAGTGTTCCAGGCCAGGTTGGATGGGGCTTGGAGCAACCTGGGCTGGTGGGAGGTGTCTCTGCCCATGCAGAGGAGTTGGAACAAGATGATCTTTAAGGTCCCTTCTAACCCAAACCATTCTGTAATCCTATGATTATTTTTTATTTAACCCAGCTTTCTAACCATGCTTGTATTTCTGTCTTGTAGGTGTGTTGTATTCAGTGTTGCAGGACTATGTGTTGAAGCCCAAGGAGTAGTGGAAAGCTGGCTGGTAACTCTTTTCCTGGTGGTAGCCTGTGTACTGCAGCAACAATCCTCATATTGAGGGGTTCTTGAGGAAAAAAAGAAAAAAATACATGGTATTAGAGAATTGCCCTGGATCTATTTTGTGTATGGTGCACTGTCTGGAAAGTGGCAGCCTAAATGATTGCACTCTGGGGGAGTGGGTATTAGGGTCTGGTTCTTCTAAGACTGACATTACTACATCAAGGTTAATTTAGGGGCTATAGTAGAGTACAATCCTTTTACTTCCCCCTGTCAGCTCAGTCCTAAAACTCAGTCCCTTTTTGCTGCCATTGCCCAAACCCACAAAATCTGACACAGCTTCTGTGAGGCCTCAGGCAGAAGGAGGAGGCTGTGGCTGTAGGATGCTTTGCTGTCAGTTTTTATCCAGTGGATCTCTTTGTAACTTAAAAGCTTCCAGGAGCACTGACTTCTAAAATGCTGAGATATAAACATCTATTTTTTTTATTTAAGGTATAAGTATTTGGTATATTGCAGCTATTTAAATGTTATATTTATTAATTGTTAGTGAAGACACAGGCTCCCTATTTTCGCTATGGATTTTCAGACTCTTGGATTACTGTATTTTTATCTTTATTTGGTGTTCTTCTGAATAACATTTAAATGTAACATTTAAACTATTATGAAAACTAAACCATGATTTGGTGTTTTAATTTCAAGTATATAATTTAATCTGCTTTCTGCAGTATCATTCCCTATGGAATTTTTAAAACATTTATGTCTGAAAAGCCCCCATCATCTTCCATGAGGTGTTGAGAGCCTTCTCTGTAGATTGCCACTGTTATTTTTCCACTCGAACCCCTTGTACCTCCAACAGCAGTCACAAAAATAAATGTGTTGATAAAGCCAATTTGTAAAAACCTCATTTTCTCCTCTTAGCTTACATTCCATGGTAGCAGTATGATGTCTTTGTAATAACTACCACAAGGTACATGCTGCACCTCTGTCTGTAACTGCACAGAGCAGTAGATCAAATATGAATAAATACGTGGCGATTAAAAGTTTTTGGTTATGGATTTGTTAGGGGGGGGGGTTATCATGAGATTATTATGATGACAGATGCATACAGCCTCCTGCAGGAGGATGGGGTGAGCTTGTATACATCACTAAAAATAAAAATCACCTCAGAAGAAGGCACAAGGGTGAGGGAAAGGGACCATTCCTGCTCTCCTTGAGCGCTTCTCACAGATCCTCGACCTCTCCCTTCTCTCCCCTCACCGGGGTGGGCGTTGGGGCCTCTGCACCGCGTCGAAACGGTTTTTTTAATTATTATTTTTATTTTTCCTTAACGTTGCTCTTCTTCCCCTTCCTCCTCATCCTCCCCAGCAGGGGATAGGGATAAGGAACAAGCTCCATAGCTCCACAGCTCCGTAACCTCCCCGTCCCGCTCTGGGCTCTATCATGGCGGCCGCGCTGAGGGGAGCGCCCCTCCCGCGCTGGGCGCATGCGCGGCCCTGGCGCCGTTGCCATGGAAACCGCGTGGGGCCTTGGCCCGGGTGGCAGCGGGAACCGGAGCAGGAACCGGGACCCGGTTCGGCCCGGCCCGACTTAACCGGAGAACCGGCGGGAGAAGGCGGCTGGGGAAACCCTCCCGCTGCCTTCGGGGTCGGGGAAGACGGTTTCGGTAGGCAAGAGGGGTGGGGGAGGCGCGGGCCGCCCTGCCAGGCCCGGTCAGGAGGCAGGACGTGGGGTGGGGGTGGGGTGCGGGGAAGAGTCATAGAATCATCACAAAATGGTTTTGGTTGGAAGGGAACTTAAAGATCGTGTCGTTCCAATCCGCCTGCATGGGCAGGGGCACCTCCCACTAGCCCAGGTTGCTCCGAGCCTCATCCAACCTGGCCTGGAACACTTCCAGGGATGGGGCAGCCACAATTCCAGTGTTTCACCACCCTCAAACTATAGAATTCCTTCCAAATGTCAAACCTAAATCTCCCCTCGTCCAGTTTCAAGCCATTACCCCTTGTCCTGTTGCTACATGTCCCTCCCCAGTTTCCTTGTGGGTGCTCATCAGTCACTGGGACCCCTTCTCCCCACACAGCACCTCTGGCAGATCCCTCCCTGCCAGGTTTGGGGTCGGTTCCCAGGTGCACCAGAGGGCTGAAATTTTCCCTCAGGTTCTCCCTCATGGCCACGAGGTCTGTGGGATGTGCAGAGGAACCAAACTCCACTCCTGTCAATCCTTAATCCACCTTTTCCACCCCGGGATCTGGAGTCAGGCATGGAGGGAAAGCTGCCTGCACAGAACCCAGAGGCACCAAGGGACATAGTTTGGGATTTTTATCAGGGTTGCTGCCTTGATGGGAGTAATCCCCCACGTTAATTACTTATTAATTAATTACTGGAGCTCCTGCCTTTGGAAGTCTTCACCTATTGCTTTGCTTGGACCAAAGATCACTCGGTTTTTAATTTTTTTTTTTTTTTTTGCTGATGGTAAATGTCAGGCAGGAGGAAAGTGGGCTGGAATACTTCAGAAAACTAATTGTCTTTAGTCCTGCTAATTAAAGCTCTGGGCATTTAATGGGTAGCAATATGATTGCCTTAATGTAATCACTTAATTGCTTGGAAATTCGGGGGAAAGATGTAAATCCAGTGCCTGAAGGGAGCATTTAGGATAAGCAGAGATCTTTCTTCCTCTGACAGGCCCACATTAATCCCAAAAATGGGGGGATCTGCACCTTTCTATGAAATGTAGGAAGAATGGATGGACCTGGGATCTCTCCTCCTTTTTATTCAGTATAACAGGATTGCCATGTTGCTTGGATTTGATTCCACCTTGCTCTTCTGGACAAAATTTCTCTAAACAGATCTGTTGAAAAGCAGTTAAAAACACTGGGGTTTTGAATGTTAGGGTGGAAAAGACCTGAAATCTTTTTTGAAGACTTTTTGAAAGCTGTTTATGGAAAAAAGCACTTGGAGCAAGGGGCAGTGGGGTTGAAGAGCTGTGCAGGGGTCAGTGAGGAAAAACTGTGAAGCAGCTGCTAGAAGGGGATGTTTTGCAAAGGGATGTTGATCTCTGCTCTCTGTCACTTTTGATTTTCTTCTTATTATGCTTTTAGTAAACAATGGAGCCAGAGATAAAAGAGAGTGAGCATCTTAAAAGCCAGTTCAAGGCTTATCAAGGACAACAGCAAAAGAGGCTGCAAAAAGTAATGGAGAAGAAGAAGGAAAAGCAAAATGGTCAGAAGGATGATGATGATGGCAATGCAAAGGAGACCTTCAGAATCCCAAATGATCTCAACCTGTTTGAAACAGGACAACCTGTGAATGAAGGGGACAGCAAAAGGTAAAGGCACAGCAGAACTGTTCCTTCAAGGAAGTCCCCCAAGTATATTTTGGCTATAATCTTGTGAAATTTGTTTGAAGTTGGCAGAGCACATTCTGTCTTCACATATTAATTATCCCCAAAACTCACCCTCTCTCTCCAATGTGTTTATCCTCAGGGCACTGAGATGTGCTCTTTATAACCAGTGTCTTGCAAATGAAGAGTGAAAGGACAGAGGGGTTAAGGGTGGCATTCTGGGGGCAGCTATATACAATCTTACAAAATACAATCATTCAGGATCACCAGCATCCTTGGAATTATTGTCTAGGTCCTTCTTAGCCCTGTAAACAAACAGGCAGGTTACATGAATGATTTCCCAGGAAATATAAGGGTAAAGCAGCTATGGGTTCCCCTGTCTATGCAATATAACCTGATTTAGTAAATCAAACAACAGCCAGATATATAGGAGGGTCTCACAGACAGAGCTGCCTCCTGCTTAAGGTTCTTGACAGGGTTATACAAGGTAGGGTTTTAAATCTAACTGGGGACAGAGGTCTTATCTCAGCCATTGGGGTAGTGTTTGGATTACCAGGACATTCTGGTGTGGATCTCCCTTCATCTTTTTGAAGCTGAGTGCATAATTCAGTTTACTGGAGCAGAGACTCAAAACCCCACCTCAGATCATTCATCTTCCTCCTAGTAGATGGTCAATCTTTCCTCCTGAACCAATTATTTTGTTTTGGTTTTTTTTTTTTTTTAACAAACTAGAACAGGTCTGCAGTTACTACAGCACTGGCTATTCAGGGATTTGCTCCCTCTTAGTGGGAAAGCCAGCTGAAGAAATTCCTGATTCTGCTCCCCTCTTTCAGCTGTGCTGATCCAGCTGTTTATTGGAAACTGGACTCACTTTCTGGGGCAAGGGGACTTTTATCTCAACTCATTTCAGTGATCCAGTTTACAGCTGAAGCCCCACAGGCTGTTTTACTGACACCATGATGGGGGTGATGTTCTGTGAAGCTGGGGCAGGCAGGAGGAGCTGGAAGCCTTGTCAAAACCACCAAATCATGGGTGGAAAACCACAGGCATCCACTTTTGAGACTGTTTCCCCCTCCTAGAATCTGGTGTGGGGAAGGGCACCTTCACCAAAGTTTATCAAGCCATAAACTGAGGGTTTTTTTGGCCCTAAACACTCATCTTCCCTCTGTGTCACTCTGGGCAACTCCCTGCTCAGCTTGTTTCTGGAGACTGCTTCCTTAACACCCAAGTGCAGAGGATGCAGCAGAGCTTCTGTGAAGGTGCAGGGAGCCCAGGAGTGAACCACTGACACTTTGGTGCTTTTGAGAATGTGGTGGTCAGGCTGCAATGTTTGGAAACAGGGAATTCACCTTCTAGAAATTAATGCTCTCACCTTCACATCATAAATTGTCTTCTTCACACATAGATCCCTCACTATGGCCTCTCATCTGACCTCTACCAGCTTCTCTCTTCCCTTCAACATTTTGTTCTGATAGTATATAGAGGATTACTATGGAGATCTGATTTTTTAATTATTATTATTTAATTTATTTTTAGTGGAGAGGGAGAGTGATGCCCACAATTCAGGTGTGGATTTGTCTGGTGGGGGAGAGGGGCTCAGGCTCTCCCACAGCACTGATGCAGAGGGTGTGCCCTGAGGGGCAGCAGAGTTCCAGCAGTTCTCTGCCATTTATCACAGAAATCACAGAATGTCAGGGGTTGGAAGGGACTTTCAGAGATCATTAAGTCCAATCCCCCTGCCAGAGCAGGAGCAGCCAGTGTAAGTCACACAGAACAGATCCAGGGGGGGTTTGAATGTCTCCAGAGAAGGAGACTCCACAACCTCACTGGGCAGCCTGTCCCAGTGTTCTGTCACCCTCCCAGTGATAAAACTTTTTTCTTGTGTTTACACAAAGCCTCCTATGCTCCAGCTTGCATCCATCACCCCTTGTCCTATCATTGCTCATCACTGAGAAAAACTGTGGTCCAATAGTTTAGTCCTGAGCAATTCAAGACCTCTCACTGACCTCACTTTTCAGTGGCACTGAGTGTTAAAAGTCCCCATTTGACAGGGCAGGTGTAGCAGGTTTATCCAGATTGCCCTTGATTTATTTACCTCTGCTATAAGTGTATCAAATCCAGGCAGGATTTGCTCCTGGAAAGGATTCACCAGAGTATATTTTGCAGTATTCCCATGACAAGAAGTTAGAAATTTGTTCCAGAATCACAGGGCTCCATCTGGTTTGCAGTGGCAGTGATTTCAGCACACCAGTGATGTTTATAGCAGTGCTTGGAAAACATCCTGCTCTCAGAAGCCTCCCTTCCTCTGAGCCTTGGGAATTCATTTTTTTCTTCCTCTCAATCTACTCCCAGATTTTGTTTAGGCAAGTGTTAAGCTGACATGTCTCTCTTTCTGTCTTGTTCATTCCCTTTCTTTATCCTTCCTGTTCTGTTTGGTGGCTTTAGGATCATAGAATCATAGAATCCTAGGGGTTGGAAGGGACCTCGAAAGATCATCTAGTCCAACCCCCCCTGCCAGAGCAGGGCCCCCTAGAGTACATCCCCTAGGAACGTGTCCAGGTGGGTTTTGAATGTCTCCAGTGAAGGAGACTCCACAACCCCCCTGGGCAGCCTGTTCCAGGGCTCCGTCACCCTTACAGTAAAAAAATTTTTTCTGATATTCAACTTGAACCTCCTATGCTCCAATTTACACCCATTACCCCTTGTCCTATCACTGGTCACCACCGAGAAAAGCCTAACTCCATCTCCCTGACACTCACCCCTTACATATTTGAAAACATTGATGAGGTCACCCCTCAGTCTCCTTTTCTCCAAACTAAAGAGACCCAGCTCCTTCAGCCTTTCCTCATAAGGGAGATGTTCCACTCCCTTAATCATCTTCGTAGCTCTGCGCTGGACTCTTTCAAGCACTTCCCTGTCCTTCTTGAACTGAGGGGCCCAGAACTGGACACAATACTCCAGGTGTGGCCTCACCAATGCAGAATAGAGGGGGAGGAGAACCTCTCTTGACCTACTAACCACACCCTTTCTAATGCACCCCAGGATGCCATTGGCCTTCTTGGCCACAAGGGCACATTGCTGGCTCATGGGCATCTTCTTGTCTACCAGGACCCCCAGGTCTCTTTCTCCTACACTGCTCTCCAGCAGCTCAGCCCCCAACCTATACTGGGAGTGGTTCTCCCTATCACATGGAGAATCTCTAACAGATTTGGGGAAGACACCTGAATTTCATTTAAAAGCCTTGCTCACAAGCTGCCCCTGGCTCTGTTTCCTTCCAGTAGAGTGAAAAGGTTCCTTACCTTCCTGCAGCCTCTTTCATTTGGCTGACTTTCTGTAGCTGAGCCTTGGGTGGAACTTGCTGCCTCATCTGTAAGATGGAGAGGCAGTCTGGGATGGGATGGGATGGGATGGGATGGGATGGAAGAAGGTTCTCAGAGGAGACTCCAGCTCTGTGCAGAAGGGATTTTTATCCTTCTTACTGTAAATGACTTTTGTCAAGATTGGAAGCCAGCCCTGAGGAAAACATCACTGATCAGGTGTGTGAAGAGTTGGTTTTGGGTTTTTTTTTTTCAGTTTGATTCCCTAACTGTTAAAATCTTTTTGTCCAGGTGTCTCTAATTAAATCTGCATAGGTTTCTTGCTCACTTCTATGAGGGGTACATGTGGGAATAACTCAGTTTTGCCTTTTCTCTGCTCAGATTGCTTGTTTCTTTCTTCTCCTTTGTTTACAGCTGCCTTTGATCTCCCTTTGATTTCTGCTTTGAAAGGAGTGCATTGCTTAATTATGAATTGTGTAATAAGTTTTGCTCTTTATGGCATTGCTCTAAGGTATCATTTATTCTGACATGTACATATTTAAATGCTCCAAAGTCCAATTGGAGCAAAAAAACCTGCTGAAACTTTTGAAAAGATTGAGGTAAGTATTAAGATAGCTGTCTTGTCTTCCTGTGGACATGCCTAGAGCCACAGGTACATACTGTACCAACTGGACTTGATCTCTGTGCTCATCCAAGCTACCTACTTCTGGCATTCTATAAGCAAAAGGGATGGGAAACTATTCCATATTAAATCACAAAAATGTAGACACCTGGGGTCACACTGCAGATAATAAAAATTCAGCCTGGCTGGTTTAGGTGTCTTGAGACATCTGGGATGCTGTAAGGCATCAGGAGCTTCCACCTGGGAATGATAGGACACAGGAGACCCTTCAACAGCAGCAGCTGAGGGGTGGGTGGGCAGCCCAAATGTCACCTGTCTGGGGGGAAATGATTTGAATCTCCTCATCAGAGCATTTAGTGGCAGCTGGAGAGCCAGCAGGGGCTCTGCCAAAAATATATTTACCAAAGGTAGAGTCAGCACAGCTTCTTTTAGCATATTTGCTTCCCTCTCTGGGGAAAGGAGGTGGGTTTGTGCTCTGAAATGCTGCTGCCTGGAGGAGTCTGGCTAAAAAAATATACCTGAAATTGGAGGATTTAGTAATTTGGGGGGTTGGTTGGTTCATATGCCTACACACAAGTGGCAGGTGCTCTCTGAGATGCCCCAGAATTTCTCCCAAGAGCTCTGGGTTGTGGCAGCAGTCCTGATGTGGGGAGCTCTGGTAATCCTGGGGCTTCTCAAATAGAGATCTGATTTTACACAACTGAACTGAGCCCCTCAGGTCTCAGCTTCTGGTTTTTACATTTGGAGGAACCATCCTGTAAGGACAGCAAAGTGATTAAAGCAATTAATGCTCTGAATATCTCAGAAATTCATAAATGTTACTAAATGTACTAAAGAACAGGAGAAGCAAGGCTCTTCCCTCCCTTATTCATCTAAATATTCCCCTATTTTTGATACTCTCTGGTTTTCAATGAACTCCCCAAAGCAACCTGAACAATACAAACCAATTCCAGTCCATTCTGTTGAGGTTCCAAAAAAATCAGATGAGGACACAGGGAGCTGGTCTGTTGGGGATGATTGTGGAGCATTAATCTTTAAATAGAGAACCTCAGCAGCAGCTTTTGTAGCTGTTGCTCTGTTGGCTTCCATTTGGTTCAGTCAGCAGAGAAAATAAAGCCTGAATGTCCCAGGTCCTGCCTGGTTTTCTCTGAAGAATCAGAGAAGTCAGACTCAGTGAGGAGAGACTATTGAGGAAGCTCAGGAGCTCTGAAAAGCTTCCTCCTGGGGTGTTTTGCCCCAGACAACAAGAGGAAAGGAAGAATTTTGGATGAAATAAGTTAACTGAATAGATGAGGTATTAACTTGTGTTCTGACCTGATGCTCTCTGCTTAACTCCCTCCTGGTAAGCTCAGCTGATCCAGCAGTTGTTTCATTATTTTACTTCTGGAATTTGAAGCACATCACAGTCACCTTTGCCATTATGCCCTCTTTATTTTATTTTTTTTTTTTCCCCAGGCTGCTGGAAATTGAGAACGAGCAGCTCCAGGATCAGCTTCGAGAGATCCGAGATGAGAACTGCAGATTGTACAAACTGGTGACAGAGAAAGATTTTGAGATAAAGCAACTCCAGAAAAAAATACAGGAGGACAGATTTGCTTTGTCAGGTAACCACAGTAACTTTTTTGCTCTGGTAGTTCCAGTATTTGCTTGATGATGGCAACAGAGGGAGGAGAACAGATTCATTGTGAGTTCCTGGCAGTGAAATATCCATGTGGCATCTCTTTACCTGTTTTATGCTAAAAAGGAGGATTTTGGTCATGTTGTGGCTGTCTGTTTCCAGTCCTGTAATTAGCTTCTTCTAGCAGGAACCAAAATTCATCTCTCAACTGAGAGAGACTTGTTCTCTGAGCTTGCAGGAGTTTTCAGAAAGCTTCTCTGAGCTTGCAGGAATTTGCAGAAGCACTGAAGCCATTTGGTTCTGAACTTGGAAAATAACTTAGACACTTGGGTATATCTTTAATCAACACTTTGAGTTGCTCCCCAAACTTGCAAGGGTCTAAACTAACACTGGCATTTGCAGATTTTCCTAAAGATCTGTGTCTCCACCATGTCAAGTGTCTCCTTGCCTTATTTTTAGAGGAAATTCCTCTCAATAGTTTGACATGACAACACAGGTGGACTGGTGTCTGCTTGAAGATTTGGGTCTTAGCCCTCTTTCTGTTGAAAACAAGATAGAAACACTGCTGTTCCCCATCTCAGAGAGCTACTGAAAGGACCAAATGACTTCTGGTAGTCAGACAGGTCAGACCTAAGGTGTAAAATACTGTTACTGATAATTATGTGTCCCTGAAAAGAACTATAGTGCCCTTTTGGGGTACAGAGTGATCTCCTCACAGAGCTTCTCCCTTGCTACTATTGCCACAACAGGTGAGCAGTCATAGAAATTATATTTAGTAAAATATTTAGAGCACTGTTGCAGCTTCCACTGCTGCACAGTGTAAATTTCTTTATTCGGGCTCCTTTTGTTTGAATGCCTGACCAGGGCAGATGCAGGATGCTGGCTGAAGGCAGAATCCAGCTCTAAAGTCTCTTGGGTATCCTTCAAAAACTGAACTGTGCAGGCTGCACCTTCTCCACTGGGTGCCACTGTTGTTCAGGACAGTAGGGATGGCCAGGTTAGTGCAGAAGGGGAAACCCAGCAATAAGAACCAAATAACACTTAAATTACACCTTAATTCCTAAAAAAAAAAAAAACCCAGTCTGTTTGGGTTGTATTTAAGTGAGATGATAAACTATTACTGGGTCAAGAGCAGGAGCCAGATGTGCTGTTGCAGCTGGTTTGGGTGCCTCACATGCCAGTTTGTGGCACTTTGCCCCATGCCTGTGACTTCCTTATCTGTTTTGTGGCAAGAAACTGAGCCCCTTGTGTGGGAATGGAAAGCTTTGATGAAATCTGGGCAGTGTGTTTGAAGATCATCACATGGAAGCACCAGCCTGGCTTTGGGTTAGCTTAGCATTTGCTTTGATTCATAGAAACCATTATTTATTATGAAAAGTGAGGGGAAAAAATTTAGCTTCTAGGTGAGAGGGAAAATAGATACCAAATAAAGGAGTAAGAACAGCAAAAATTCTTTTTAAAGTAATCAATTTATTATTTTACCTACAATGCTTTTAAGTAGTGGTGTGGGGCCATAGTCTGTTTTCACCTATATTCTGCACAACCCCTTTTATTCCTCTGAGGGTTTTAGGGGACTCAGAACTCACTTAAAAGTGATCTTGTCACCCTTGCATTTCACCTCAGTTCTTGAATATAATAAAAAAATAGAAAAGTCTTCACTCTAGAGCACTGAAAGAGGATGAAAGAGTTTAAAAGAGTTAAAAAGTTCAGTCTTCCTATGTCTCAATATAGATTTGTTATTGCAGGCTGATATTCACTGCTGAGCTGGAGGCTTCCATGGACATTTTATGCAATTATATTGATTTTTTTTTAATTTTTTTTTTTTTTAAATTTTTTTTTTATATTGAGTTTTGCACCAATGTGACAACTTTCTCCACCATGCTCCATGAGAGCCAAGTGACACACAAGCCAGTCCTGGGGATTCCTTTATATGTGACACTAATTGAACCCTCTCTGATGAGGAGGTGAATGAAGTGTCTGTTTAAAAGAGTAATTAAGAGAGTAATACAGTAAGGCTCCATGGATAATCTCAAGGGACATAAATAGGCACAATGAAATTTCCTGGATGTTATCCAGGACCCAACTGTAATAGTGTCCCTGACCTTTTAGGACAGATGTCTAGAAAAGTTTGCATCTCTGCTTCAGCAGTTCCTCTGATAATAAACACCCAGAGCAAAACAGTGTTCTCTTTTTCTGCAATTTGCTGAAAATAATAATAATAATAATAATAATAATAATAATAATAATAATAATAATAAAATTGTGAAAAGTTTGCATCTCTGCTTCAACAGTTCCTCTGATAATAAACACCCAGAGCAAAACAGTGTTCTCTTTTTCTGCAATTTGCTGAAAATAATAATAATAATAACAAATAATAAATAATAATAATAATAATAATAAAATTGTGAAAAGTTTGCATCTCTGCTTCAACGGTTCCTCTGATAATAAACATCCAGAGCAAAACAGTGTTCTCTTTTTCTGCAATTTGCTGAAAATAATAATAATAATAATAATAATAATAATAATAATAATAATAATAATAATAAATTGTCCTTCACAGCAGTGGGCAGAAAACACCTTTACACTTTCCATGTTGCTCTGACCAATGTTGTGGCTTTCTGAAGTGTGAAATGTGGCTTTTCCAGCCACAATTTGATGCTGCCTGAAAAGCCCAAGCAATGCAGCTGGAATCTCTGACTCCTCTTTTCCTTTCCTTGTTCCTTTAAGTGCCTGGTACAGCTCTGAGAGAAAGGGGTTAGACAATAAAAGTGCATTGTCCACTGGACAGAGAACAAAAGCATCATCTGTTCTGAATCTTGCAAAAAATAATTTGCTTTTCTGTCTGCTTTTCAGGGGCCCCTGGTTTAGCTGGAGATGTTGCTGCCACCAAAATTGTTGAACTGGCCAAAAAGAATCGTGAGATAACTGCAGAGGCTGAGAGTGAGAAAGCCAAAGTGAAACAACTGAATAACAGAGTCAAAGACCTGGAGAAAGAAGTGAGGCATTTTTCTTGCTCTTTTTCTGCATGCTAAGAACCATAGAAATCCAGTTTGTGGGAAGCTGGGTTTAATTCATCTCCCTGTTTTGGATTTGCTCTTCCCTCCATCCTTGCTTTGAGTTCTTGCAATTTCCTGCCATGCTGGGGGGGAGGTACCCTCAGGTGTTTCCCTCTTTGCAGTAAGGAGGAGCTGGGCAAGTTTTTCCAGAAGTTATAATGAGAAAAAGATTTGTGAAATAGCAATTAGGAATGTTCACTTGTGTTTGAAGCACCAGGGCCTTTCTACCACTGTGGCAAAGATATTTTTCTGATTTTTTTTTCTCTGTGAGGAGAACCTAAACCATTACATATACTCCCACCTCCTTAATACCAGCCATTAATTAGTCCTCTATTATTCTGAGCTTTATTCATCCCCATAATGAAAGCTGCTTTTTGCCATAAGTACTTCCAGAACTGAGACAGTTGCAAACTGTCTCACTTAATACAGCACTCAGGCAAATTAATTTTTCTGATTTAGCAAAACTTTTTCATGTGTGCTAACCTTTTACAGGAATAATTTTCTCCAGGTGACTGCTGAACTGAAAATTAAATGCCCTGATGTCAATGTTTACTTTGTTCATTGGCTACCAGTGCACTCCTTTGCACAATACTTGTAAGAGTTTGGATAATTTTAAATATTTTGCTTCCTTAAGAGACATCCTTTAAGCAGATCAATAATGTTTATTGTGCTACCTGATAAAATGGCATCTGACAGTTTTAGTCCATCTTTCACAATCAGTATTAATATGAATGATGCATATATGCAAATGAAGTGATCTGAAAGATCAAGAAATTCAGTTTTTGAGAGCTGCTACATAAATCCAGAATGATGATGTCAATCCAGAGGGCTCTTCTCAAACAGTTGTCAGGCTGGCTAAGAAAAATCAGGTGTTGCTGTGGACATAGAAAATCATGTAAGTAGGGGAGAGAGCCATGAATAATTTTAAGAAAAATTAACTTGGTTGTAATTCCCTACTGCAAAATTATAATGACCATTATTCAAACAGAAACTCAAAATGCTCTCAGACATTGACTCAAAAGAAAGGACCACAGATAATTCAGGAAAGGAAATCAAACTCAAAGCAAAGAGAAATTTTCAAGAAACAGAAATCTTCAAGAAACAGAAAATTGGTGGTCAAAGCAAAGATGGACATTTTAGTGAATTAATCTGGCTGTGGACACCAAACCAAACCAAATCAAACCCAAACACTGCAACCTGTCTCATCTGAGGTGAAGATGAGCCATGGAACCATGCCCTGGTCACTGGTCTGTGGGTTCTCCCTACCTTATTTGAGATGACTCTTCTCTAAATTAATGATCACTGGTTGAATTTGTGGATTTTACTTGTTCAGTGAAACCACGTGAAGATGTAAAATGGGTAAAATTAAAGCAACATTTGACAGTGGGAGGCATCTGAGGAAAAGGAGTGATGAAAGAGAAGAGCTGCCACACACAGTTGTTCACATCTCTTCAGTTACTCTTAAGCTAAGCTGGATCACTGTCTGGACACTCTTCTTCTTCTGTTGATTGGAAAAAAAAACCAAGACAACTCAAGTACCATTTGGTTGCCCACACAGAAGCATCAAAGGACAATCAGATCCCACTGGACCTCTCAGGCATCCCTGCAGGGCTGTTTGACATCCTGGTGCAGCAGCTGAAAACCTTCCAGATACCCTCAAACTCTGCTAACTGAGTTGTGGTGATGGTTCCTTTATAAATCCATCACAACATATATTTTCACCACTGGAAAACACAGTTATTTTACATAATTGTTACCTCTTTGCTTGTATGAAAACTGGAAAATATGTAAATGATTAGTGATTTAACTACATCCCCACAGACAAAATGGAAGGTGTGGCCCTTGGGTAATTGAGCAATCCCTTAGCAAAGGGTGGCACATGTAAACAAAGGCTGCAAAGGGATGTTTGTCAGATATTTTTCTTTGGATTTGACCTTCCAGCTGCCAACACTGCCTGGAATTTCTCATTCTCAGTCCATTGACTGAAAGAGTTCATGAACTGCACAGAAGGAGTGGCCTCAAGCATTGATCTCCTTGCAAAGAAGGGGTAACTTTAGGGCTGGATCTGAGTTATACTCCCTTTCCCCAAATATCACTTTAGTGAAGAAGCTCTTCCTTTGAGCCTTCATTCAGGCAAAGAATCAAGATTTTCTGCTCATCCCAAAGAAGGAAGTTTCATCCCTTTTGTCACAATTTAACACTGGCCTGGCAATTAAACCAGATGCTGCCTATTAATCTCTCTCTCCTCCCTGGTAAAGAAAGGAGAGAGAATAAGGGAGAGAGACTGATGGGTTGGAAACTAAACTACACAGCTTGAATGAAACAGGAATGAGAAATAGGAAAAATTGCTAAATATATACAAATCTACAGGAAAATTGATCCCAGGTTCCTCCCCCTTTTCACCCCAATAATGTTCAAATCTCCACCGAGGCTGCAGGGCAGCCCTGGGAAAGTCCAGGCTGGAATCCTGGGGTCAGCAGCAGTTGGGAGCTGGAGGCAGGAACACACAGATTCAGGCTGGGATGGATCAGGAGCACAGGCAGAGGAAGGGATGGAATCCTCCCAGGGTGAAGGAAGGGAAGCAGGAAAGGCAGGAAGGGCAGGCAGCTGGAAGCTGGAAGCTGGCTTGGCCTTCGTGATGCCTCAAATTTCTCCTGAGTATGAGGTGTATGGGATGGAATCCTCTGTTTGGTCAGTTCTGGCATCTCTCTTGTCTGTTCCTCCCCAAAGGAGGTTTCAGGTGGGACCTTTTTACTCTTTCCGGAGGGCAAAATGTTCCTCAGAGCTGAGCAGTGTCCCTGGTTCTGCAGCCCATTCCCAGCTGTAACTCTAAACACCCAGAGTTATCAGTCCCAGAGCAGCCACTGACTGAGAAACTTGCTGTTCATTTCAGCAAGTGCAGCTCCTTACAGGAGACTGAGCTGAAAGCAAAAGTACCAGACAGAAAATCACCTTTATCCTGGCCCAAACCAGGACACCTTTGTATTGCTGCTACCCAGTCTTTCCAGCTCCAAATTCACTCCAAACCAGTAACAAATCTGCAACCTCAGCCCAGGAGCTGATGCAGAGCAGAAGGGTTATGTGCTTGGCTTCCTAAACTGTGGCAAGTAATAAGACATTTTCATCCCAGGTTGAGAAATGCTACCTTAGAGCTATCCCAGCTAAAGAAAAATAGCCTTGACATCATTCCTATATACTCATTTCTCCTTTTAAATTCATCTGGTAAACAGAGCTTTGTGCTTTTTATCATTTATGCTATGATTTTCCTGAAGAGTGGGTGAATTGGCATCCAGAACCCAGGACAACATCCTGATCTGTTTCTCCTGTTTGTACTGGATTTGCTTTTATATATATATATATATATATATATATATAAACACTTACTTTATGAACCTGTTGTGATAAAATCTGACAGAAGTCTCTCTACTTGATAACTGAAAGGTTTTCCACAGTAAAGCAAGACATGCTTCTTCAGAAAGTATTTCAGGAAAAATTGCATGCTTTCCTACTGATAAGATTTTAAAAACAAGGAGAAATTAAATTGTGGGGATTTTTCCTGAAGTAAATAAACATTCAGGATCATAAAAATGGCAGTTGTGCTTTTTTCTTTTTTTTCCACTTTTTTTTATTTAATTTTTCTTCCATGGAGGTGATCTCTTCACTGTGGCTGCTCTATAATAACAATGTTTGTTTGGGTTTTTTTCCAGCTACAGACAGCTGTAGAAAAAATACATTATCTTGGTGGTGGTGATGCAGGAATCAAGCAGCCAGCTCTGAAGATGATAGAAGGAAACCTGGTATGAACTGGAGAGAGGAAATCAGAAGCTGATACTTAGTTTTTCCCTTCCATTGTGCACTCCTTTCCTTATGACAAGGATGTATCTGGTCACTAGTTTTGTGAGCAAAATTCTCTGTTTGTGTGTTCTCTATGACCCCCAAAATTAGGGAGGGCATTTGCATGGACCTGGGGAAAAAAAAAAATAAAAATCCTGTGATCCTGAAGGATCTGTGGATCTTAATCACTTCTTTTTTCCCTTGAGGCTTCTGTTCTTTCTATATTCTTCTCTCCAAAGGCTGAAAGCCCAGAGGTGAAAGCATTGCAAGAAAAATTAACCACAGCCAACTTTAAAGTCATGGACTATAGGAACCAACTCCAGTCTGCAAAACAGGAACTGAAGATGACCCAAAAGGTACTGTTTTACTCTTACAGAGGGAATTCTGTGCCTCTGACCCTGTGCAGGAGGAATATTCTTGTGAAATCAGCAGGAAGCTTCTTTTTTTTTTAGCTTCCATGAAGTATTCCAGGGAACTGTGAGGAAGTAAGAGAAGACCAGGGTGTAGTGGTTGCACTGAAAAAAATGCACATTGAGACACACATTCCATGCTCTGACCCCACAGCTGTCATTCTTTCTGTGTCCATTATTTCTGTTTCTATGCTGGGTACAGATTGTTTAAGGTTTGAAAGCCCCAGTTCAGCAAAATAAGTTTGTGACTGACTTGAAGCATACATCCAAGCCCCTTCCTCCTGTCCAAAACATTTAATTATGTATTTATTTCAATGTAGGCTTCAATCCCATGGAAATCAAGGAAATTAAAGACCAAGCTTGCACTGAAGCACATATTTAAGCAGTTTATTGGAGTGACACCCAGAGTAACCTTTTCCTCTTCAATTCATGATGGATTTTTAATGCATAACTGTGTGTTCTGTTTCCTTTGGTTTCAGTACTTCACATGAGACCTGCAATGCAGATCAGAGTAGAGAATATGATCCTAAAAATAGAATTCTCCTGACCTTTTTATAAATAATTTAAATGCTCTTCATACTAACTTTAGCTCTCCTTAGTGTGGCTGGACTGGAATTGTGCAAGAGAGATTGGCTTGATTCCTGATTGCAGGGGTGTGCATTAAGACAGTATCTGCACCCTGTTCCTGTTTAGTGCTGCTTTTCATTATATCAAAATTAATTATTTAGGTTGAAAACTGTGAGTAATGCTTAGTAAACGATGAATGATGTAAAAAAGATGAAAAAAGATGAATTTGAAATCCTCTTTTTTTTACTAAACTAGCAGAGTTTAACACCCAGCTATACAGCTAGATGGTACAGCTTGACACCCCCCATAGGCAGGCAGGAGAGACAGATTGACATGATTAAAAAAGCAAAGAATAATACTCCTGCTCTTCAAAATACTGAATTACCCACCCACCTCAGCAAGTAAAACCTCACTCCTCACAGCCACTGGCAATCAGTATTGTAATAAGGATCCAAAAGAGCTTACATCACATGGGATACAGCATATCAGATACCATACAGATACAGTATTTTGTGTTTACTGCCAGAGAAACCAGCTTTTCCTCCCCTCTCCCCAGCACATATATTTAATCCCAGCCTTACTGTTGCTGTTAATCCCTTTTTCCTAGCTTTTAGCAAATGAAGTTGGTGAAAATGTGAATATTCAAAGTCTCTTGGTCAATTCTGGCAGCTGGCGTGGACGAGCCCAGCAAATTCTTGTTCTCCAGAACAAGGTGAGTTGAGACCCCCCTCAGTGCCATGTAAACTGGGTGCTGGGATGCTCTGAGTTCAGATATTACCTCAGTTTAAGGTAAAGATACTTTTAGCTCTCCATTAAGTAATTCTTTACATCCAGAGCTGCTTATAAAGTGCATCCCACTACCATGTTACTGCAACTACTTGGCCAGGTTTTTTGTGTTGAAGAAAACAACTGTTAGAATAAAACATCCTATGGTAACTTTCTGAATTTTTTTGGGTAGGTTTGTGTGTGTGTATGTGTGTGCATGGTGGGGGGGGTGTTAGTTTTTAATTATTTTAATTATCTGTTGATGTGTACAGGGTCATTCAGAGCTCCTGCCAGCAATATTAATGAGGCTCTAGCAAACATTTGTCAGAATTTGAGCTGGGAATTCTTCACATCTGTGAAAGGAAGGAGTTCAGTGACCTTAGAGAGCTGTGGCTGTTTAGTTAAGATCTCAGGATGTTTTGGAGGTGCTTCTTTCCACTGAGTACAGAAGGAGCCCTGTCAGGATCTGTGCTCTGACTTCAACACTTTTGTTCAGTTCCTGGAGTCAGCTGGGGAGAATTGAGGGCAGATAAAATTTTCAAGTTGTTCCCCCAGGAGCTTCAGTAGAATCTTTAACTCTTGAGCCTTCTCAGAGTTCTGAAAGGCCCAGTCTAGCTGAAATGTCAGCTTGAGACAGGGAGTCAGCTTTGTCTGCATCTTAAATAAAACTTCTCTCAGGCAATTTGATACATATTTTTCTGCTGTTTAATTATGTTCCAGCAAACTGGGATTTTTGCACTCTGATTGTCTGAAATTTTTAACCTCTACTTTCCCTTAAGCAAATGACATTTTCCTTCTGTTAGACTGGCTGGGATTAATCTGAAGACTGTTCAGGCTGTACTCTTAACACAGGAATTTCTTTTCCAAGCCAGTCTCCTCAGGCCCCTTCTGTGGTCAGTGGGGATCTTGCAAATAAGTCACTGGATCAAAAGTAGGTAGATTCACCTTATCTTAGAAGACACCTCCAGAACAGGGCAGAGAAACTGCTGTTTCCTTCCACTGACTATAAAAAAAAGTTCATTTGACCACACTTAAGTGTCTAATGCCACCTGAGGTGCCATAAGGGTGTCCCTCTGACCTCTGGTCATCTCTCCAGAGGTGTATGGATGTAAATCCTGTGTTATATGTGCCCCCAGTATCCCAGGACATCTCAGACCCCTGTAGTTGGGCTTAGGAACTGTGCCTTATGTTTAAATTGAGGACATCCTGGATGGTGCTTCTGCTAAGACCAAGCAGAAGATGGTCTAAAAATGTCTAAAGACCAAGATGTCTAAATTTATATGAATGGGTGGATGTCTGCACTGCTAGAGGAGAGCTGAGGCATCATTCTGTTGCCACATGTGTGTTCAGTGGGATTCAAGATGCTTTGGAGCATCTTCCTGGCCTCCAGATGTGCTTCTAATAAGGTCCACGTGTCCTGAGTCTTCTGTAGGTCTGGTCTCATTTCTCCTCCCTGCACAGATGCCTTAGACATCTGCAGGTTTGTGAGCAGCTAATAAATTTAAATTGATTACACAAACTGCTCTGTGTTAATTAACCATGTAAATGCCAAAAAGTACCATGCTGCTACACTCGAAGCTCCCTCTGGTTATGTCCTCTTGGATGCTGGACTGCACTGCAGGTAAAAGTTGCTGTTACTGCCCTCTAGGTTCGAGAGCTGGAAAATCAGCTGGGTCAAAACAGGACCAGACCATCCCTGAATGAGAATGATGAGGAATTCCTGGCACTCACTGATCCAAGGAAGCTGTCAACCCAAGAGAAGAACTTGCTGAAGATTCGCAGCTTGGAAAAAGAAAAGAAAGAAACCTTGGAGGTAAAAACCTGGATGATGAGAGGGGCCTGTTTGGATACAGAGTGTGAAATAACTTGCCTTACCTTCAAGGTGTATGTTACACCTTCCCAGGACACCATTTCAGAAACACAGATGTTATGCTGTAGGAAGTCCTGCCACAGCTCACAGAATGAGCAAAAACCTCCAGACTGGTTTTCTGTATTGCACTCTTGTATGGCCTGGCATTTTTTTGCAGTACAGGATTTAGTCTTCCCCTCCTCTGCTGCATGATTCATTTGTCAAATGCATCTGCTTGACCTGAAATGTGGCCACTTGATAACTTGTGCTTGGTATTTGATGTTAGAAAGAGGGAGAGAGGGCCTGGGCTGCAAGGCAGCTGCTACTGGCCCTATATTGAGGGCACATGCAGAAATAAACCTTGCTACAGCTGCATCCAAACTGTGAAGCCAGGCTGAGGGAGCTGGGGTTGTTCAGCCTGGAGAAGAGAAAGCTCTGAGGAGACCTTGGAGCAGCCTTCCAGTGCCTGAAGGGGCTCCAGGGAAACTGGTGAGGGACTTTTTACAAGGCATGGAGTGACAGGACAAGGGGTAATGGCTTTAAGCTGGAAGAAAGGAGATTTAGGTTAAATATTAGGGAGAAATTCTCTCCTGTGAGGGTGGTGAGACACTGGAACAGGCTGCTCAGCAAGGTTATGGATGCACCTCCCTGGAAGTCTTCAAGACCAGGTTGGATGGGGCTTGGAGCAAACTGGGCTGGTGGGAGGTGTCCCTGCTCATGGCAGGGGGGTGGAACAAGATGATCTTTAAGGTCCCTTCCAACCCAAACCATTCTGTGATTTTATGAAACTCTCCAGGGAGCAATTAAGCAATCATGGACAACTAGAGGGGAAGCTTGAAATACAAAGGCAGAAGTGGAGCTCTGCAGATGACAGTAATTGAGAAAAGCCTTCCCTGAGCTGTGTGCTTGCAGCTATAAATCTTCTGTTTCATTCTCATGGCCAAGAGTGAAAGGTGGGCACCACCTCATTGCTCATTTTTGTTGGACAGTTAAATTGCAGTGAGAAAGGCAGCAGCTAATCAAGCTCTGGGATGGTGCCAGGTGGCCTCTAGAGAAGGGAACACAGGGAAGGAGCAGAGGGAGGTGTGCTTTGCTAACCTCAGTATCTGTAACTAACTCCTACCCACCATTTTTCCTGTGCACACAGGCATAGAAATCCTTTCCACCTGGGGATTTACTACAGGTGCTGCTATAGCCTCATTCACCCCCTAAATCTGTTTATTTTTGTAGCAGCCACATGTGATAGATGATTGGTAAGACCCAGGGTCTCACCACCCTCAGAGGAAAGAATTTAATCCTAATATCTACATCTCCCCTCTTTCAGTTTGATTTTGTTGCCCTTTGTCCTGTCATTCCATGCCTTTCTAAAAAGTCCTTCCCCAGCTTTCCTGTGGTCTCTTCAGGCACTGGAAGGTGCTCTGAGCTTTCTCTTCTCCAGGTTGAACAACCCCAACTCTCATCCTGTCTCCATAGTGCTGCTCCAACCCTCTGATCCTCTTGGAGGAACTGAACACAGCTGGGGTCTAACAACAGCCAAGCAGAGAGGAAGAGTCACCTCTCTTGAGCTGCCTTCATCTAGGGGGGCAGCATATATCAAGGAGAGCTTCTGCTGGATAGTGTGGCATCACTACCCTGTGTCTAGAAGGAAGAGAGTTTCCCCAAGGAGGATGATGAGGCAAAATAAAAAGCAGAAGCATACAGAAGTGGATTTTAACAAAAAATTATTGCCTGCTTCCTGGCACATAACAAATCATCCTAGTCCACCTGTAGTCCTGAGCAAACAGACCTTTTTTTGGTGCTGACAAGCAGGCAGCAAGTAGCAGCATTTATAATTTCTACTTAGTTAGGAATGATGTGGTATGGCAGTTCCATTCTTGGTTTTTTTTTGATTCTGCCAGACCGTGTGTGATCTCTGGAGCTGACTGAAGCACCTGGGGCTTGGTGATGGGCTCTAACTCTCACTTCTTTGATGTGTTTGCATCACTGCAGAAACTCACTGGGGAACATGATGCTCTCCAAAAGAGTCACGAGGAACTGAAAAAAAAATTGGAGGCATCAAAAGCCAGGAACAAAGTACTGAGCAACGAAGTCAAAGCCCTGAAGGGACAGATTGTGACCTTGCTGGAGAAAGGAAAACACGACGATGAGCTCATAGATGCCTTAATGGTACAGTCTGACTGGTCCTGTTGGTCCCAACCCCTGCAGAGCAGCCCTCTTTGCTAGAAGGGATGAAACATGATGTCATTTAATGGCACAGACAACCTGAGGGTATGCAGGGGCCTGATGAATCACACTCTGACAGCCAGAGGTCTCAGAGTCAGCTAAAACCCTTCATTTGGGATCAGATCATGCAAAAGCTGCAAGACAGCACCAGGAGTGACACTGGTGCAGCCAAGAAGCTCAGAGCTGCAAGTACTGTAAGAAATGTTGTAAGGATTTTGTAAGTTTCCCCTCAGTTTAGGAAGGATATCGAGGTCCTGCAGCAGGTCCAAAGGAGGCAACTGGGCTGGTGAAGGGACTCAAGCACAGATCCTATGAGGAGAGGCTGAGGGACCTGGGGGTGTTGAGGCTGGAGAAGAGGAGGCTCAGGGGAGACCTCATCACTCTCTACAACTCCCTGAAAGGAGGTTGGAGCCAGGGGGGGGTTGGGCTCTTTTCCCAGGCAACTCTCAGCAAAACAAGAGGGCACAAGAGGTCTCGAGTTGTGCCAGGGGAGGTTTAGGTTGGACATGAGAAAGAATTTCTTTATGGAGAGGGTGATCAGACATTGGAATGGGCTTCCCAGGGAAGGGGTGGATTCTCCATCCCTGGAGATATTTCAAAAGAGCCTGGATGTGGCACTCAGTGCCATGGGCTGGGAACTGCAGTGGGAGTGGATCAAGGGTTGGACTTGATGAGCTCTGAGGTCCCTTCCAACCCAGCCAATTCTATGGTTCTATGATTCTGTGAAATAAGGCCAGGTTGGATGAAGCCTTTTGCAGCCTGGTCTAGTGGGAGGTGTTTTGGATTTTGCTGATCTTTAAGGTCCCTTCCAACCCTGCCCATTCTATGATTCTATGAAATGTGATGCAGAAGGACTGAAATAAGATTGTCTGGCAGGTAGAGGAAGGGCTTCATTCCTGACCCATGAAGCTGGTCTGTATTTTCTGTTCTGCTTTCAGTTCCACTGGTTGATAATTTTTTTTCTGAGAATGCCTAAAATCTTGCACTTTAGTTTGTTGTGTTACACAGCCCAAAACTCACAAGCTGAGCACTGAACTGGGTGGACATTCACCTGCAGTAGGTGGAGCTGAGAGGACTCAGCCCCTTCAAAACCAAGAGTTTTAAGTGGAGACTCAAGCTATACTTGAAATAAGTGGCTGCTTTAATGGTCTTGCAGGATCCTTTTGTCCTGCCATCATTCTAAATCCTCCTCCCCAATTATGGTAGTGAAAGAAAAGAAATAATATTAGAAAATATGCTGCTTCTTAGTAGGGTTTTTCCTGATCCAGCTCCTCACAAGTTTCAAATCACTTATACCTCATTGCTTCTGTATTTAGATTTTAGCTAAGACTAAGCTGGCATTCCCCCTTCTGCACACTGAATATTGGTCCTGAGCAGCAGATCAGGCAGATTACAGAGGAGCCAAATAACAGTTGTCACTTTTGCTAAGTCTCAACATTCTCACTAAAATTATTTTGGAATGCTGTGGGTTTATTTGGGATGGAATGATTAACCTGTTTTATCCCTTACCTCAAAGAATCTCCTTGCTTGCAGTTTGTTGGCCTGACAGAACAAACTATCCAATGAATATTGGATATGATGGATGATATGGATATCCATATGATGGATATGATTGGAGTGAATGAATATTAGATTTGTCAGTGTGAGAAAACCTCCAAACCCCACTGGTAAAACAACCTAACCTCATAGATGTCATCTTCTACAACATTCATCTTTTAATGTCAGTATTATCTGATCATGTTCTAATTATCTACCAAAAAATCACAAATCAAAATGTTTACTTTTATCCAGTTTATGAAAAAGTCACCTTCTTTGCCAAATTCCAACCTTTTCTGCTCCACTCAGGAGCCAAGCTGCTGGCAAACTGAAGCTCTCCATTGCTCAGGTCTTTTCTGCTTGTCCCATCCAGTCACTAAAGTGATCTTACACTTAAAACATCAACTGAATTGTTGGAGTAGTGACATCAATTTGCTTACACCAAGGTTTGGCAGAGCAATGGCTTGCCCCCAGCATTCCTAAATGGGTTTTTGTCTTGGAGGCTGTAAAAACACCCAGGGAGTCTTAATCATTGTGTGCAGAAGTGAAGAGCTCACTCCTTGTTTCTGTTTTATCAGAGCCAACAGAAGCAAATGCAGGAGATCTTACAGCACCTGAGCCAGAAGGATGAGAAGAACAGGGAGTCCCAGCTGATGCTAGGGTTACACTTGAACAGTGACATTCAGAAGGAAAACTGTCTCCTAAAGCAACTCAGACAGAGGGTGGCTGAGAGAGAAGCAAAGGTTAAAGAGCTGGAAGAGGAGATTGAGCAACTCAGACTTCAGGTAGGCAGGCAGAAGGAATTAACTGGAGGGAACACACTTTGTGATCATTTTAGATCTGCTCTTGCACTTCCTTCTCCCTTGTTATTTGAGTTGTTTATCAGAGACACTAATACCTCTCCTACTGACAGTCCCTCCTGAGGGAGTGATAAAGCAGGAATACTCACTTATAATTCTTCAGTTGCTTTCCTGTTCCTACATAACTTTTCTTCAAGCTGTTCAAGCTGCAGGAAACATGGAAATTTCAATCAAGTCCACATGTGGCTCCATGTTAAGGCTGTCACATGGCTGGGATGGGCTGCAATGGGGACTTCTCAGTGTTCAGCATCCTTGGCTGATAAAGGAAGCAAATAAATATAGGTGAGGCCAACATCAGCAAGGTTTCATGGTACCCAGCCCCTCACTGAGTGATGGGACCCCTAGTTAATTATCCTCATCTCTCACTGTAAATCCCTTTAAAATATTCCTCTTCCTCAGAGCTCCAAGCTGTTGATATGAGTCCACTGGGTGGAATGGGGAAATTTTATTGTACTGATGAAGGAATTGGCAATGTTTGCCCCTTATGGAGTAGTATCTGAAAAATGTTTCCAACCTTTATGGTTTGGTGTTGCAAACTGATATAAGCAAAGAGGAGCACAGTCACAGGAGTTGAGAGGCAGTCCAGTAACCTGGCAAAGGCTTCTCCTGTGCCCTGTATCTTCCAATCATGTTTAATTTGAGAGTATTTAGACATCCAATTCCCATTGATATAAAACCCTTGCAGGGTTATGGTAAGGCTGAATCTGTCAGATGCTTCAGGACTGGGGCCTGGACCACTAAGCCTATAAAACCAACTGTGCTGGCACTGGTGGTGGTGGTTCTGGGCCTTGGGTTCATCACCACCAGCTGTGGTTTCACATGAAACTGCACTTTTTACTGACTTTTTTGCTTTGTTTCCATCCTGCAATGGGTAGAAAAGGTTCTGAGGAGATCCCTTCAATCCAAAGTTCTGGCATGCTTGTAGCAGTAATTGCAAGCTGCTGGTTAGGCAGTGATGCCATAATTTTCCTTTGAACTGTGTAATTGGTTTTATAACAGCAGAAATCTGCCTGTCAAGGGGATGGTCCAGGAGCTGCTGATCCACCATCTGAGCACTCAGAGGAGCCAGGTTTTTCTCTGCTTAAGCCTCTGGCACCAGGCAGCAATCAGATTGCAAGGATTGGATCTGCTCGGTAAGAAGACCCTAATATCAAGGTTTAAAATTCTTGTGAGTTATTCAGAAACCTGTTTTTCCCAGAGAACTGCAGCAAACCACAAGTGTTTGTGCCAGCAGCTGTGGCTGCCTGTTTACAGTAGATGGGAATCTCTGCTCACATTATCTCTTGGACTTTTCATTCTGCAACACAGCAAGAGAGACAGACTTGCAGACATTACTACATTTGGCATGATGGCAGGGCAGCTAATTCTGTTTCTCCTGCTCAAATAATGTTTATGTGGTTGGCTTAAGTGCCTGTGATTCTTCTCTCTTATGAGAAATGGGGCTTCTCATGAGCAGACTTCTGAAAGCAGGGTGGTGAATTAGTCCATGATGCCATTTTAGGTAAGCACTAAATCACAGGTGCATTATTTAAATCAATAACTAGACTTTGAGCAGGATTTACTTGCAGAAATGTTGAAAATACACCACATCATTTGTTCTTAACAAACACCCTTTTTAAAACCTCACTGAGGACCATGGGAATTACACTAATCTTAATACAGCAGGAAATCTCATTTTTGTTTACACTGATGTGACTCTGGGTCACTCTGGCTGTGGAAAGGAACCATAGTACCAGGGAAAATTACATCCTTTCCAGTCAAAATGCTGGTTCTGTTGCTAAGGAGTGCATGATCTAATTGGCAATAAGGATTTCAGGCTGAGGAAGAAGGAAATTTTTCATCAAGTTGAATTTGCACCTGATTTCTTCTGTGTAATTTTAACACAGGTTCCACATTACTTTAAACACTGAATTCAGCTTTAAATTGTCAGATGTGTCTCTGAGCCTAAGTAGAGCATTGCTACAAAATTTAAAAATAGTTAAGAGTTAAAACACCCTTAATTTGAAAGTTTCCTCATCTCTATTGTTAAGCTCTTTTGACTTTATTCTCTCACTTCGTACTCTGCAGGAGTTGTGGTTTCACAGGTAAAATAATTATTTTTTCTGCTTTTTTACTTCATTTATCTGCTGATTGCAAGCAGGAAAGAAGTAGGCAAACAAGGATGGGTTATAATAGAAGCCACTAAGTGCAGTGCATAAATTATTGCTTGTATACATGGCTGACACAGCTCTGGCATGGAAATAGCTGCAATGGATGAGCCTGAAAAGTGTAAGAGCCATTAATAACTTGGTCAGCAGGGCTCACTCATTCTATTAAATTTAATATGCTGATGAATTTCTATTCCGTTTTACTTCAGTGAATCATCTTTTCCTATCAGGAAGGATGAAATGAAAAATGCTATAAATAGGAACAAAAGCCCCTTGGAGATGTCGAAGTGAAAATCTGCATTTTTAGGCTGGGCCACTTCTATCATTATCCACCTTACCTTGATTTTAGGATTAACCACTCCTAGCCTAGAAGGCAGCTCTGCCTGTTCCTGTCAAGACTTTATCCTCTGTTAGTTGCTCTCATTTTAGAATTCTACAATCATTAAGGTTGGAAAAAATCATTAAGCCCAACTGTCAACCTAAAATCACTGTGCCAACTAAACCATGTCACAAAGTGCCACATCCACATGGGTTTTGTGCACCTCCAGGGATGGTGACTCCCCCACTTCCCTGAGCAACCTGTTCCAATGCTTGACCACTCTTTCAGTAAAGAAATTTTTCCTAATATCCACTCTGAACCTCTCCAGTTGTTGTGTGGCTGCTCTGTGACATGGAACTCCACGATGCTTGGAGTGCCAGCCAATTATTCCCAGAGGGACAGACATCAAACACTGAGCTATACTTTCTGCATAATGGAGGCACAAGGTGTTTTTACAGCCTGGTTTGGAGGCAGGGAGCAAACTGAGTTACTGTGTTTGCAGAGCCTGTGTGATGCCAGTTTAGGAGGCTCTGGGAGGCTTTTCCCAACAAGGCAGCAATAAACACAGAAATGAGCTGAGTTCTTGGAGCTCTTTAGAGCTCAGAGCTGACAAAACTTTCTTCTCCTCAGCACAGTGTCCAAGATGGGCCATACCCTTGTGGAGTCAGCAGCTACTAAGCCTTTCCTTGTCAGCATCCCACCTGGAAGGTATGTATGTGAACTTCATCCTAAACAAGGGAGGTTTCCTGCCACGCTTCCCCAGCTGCTGGCAAACCTTCCCCTTCTCTGCCTGGTTTCTGTAACAGCTTTCACCATCCCTTCTTTCATCATCCCTTTGACCTGATAGTGCCCAAGAGCTCTGACACAGGCTCCAGTGTCTTTTTTTTTAATTGATTCGTTGTTTTTATGCCCCATAAATCCCATTTTTCCCCTTTCCTCCCCAGTCACCAAGATTTCTCCTGCTTTTTTGCTCTAAAGGAAGTACTCCAGGATACTCCTGTGCAGAGAGGTCATAGAAGGAATGAAGACCATAATAATGGGAAAGCTTCCCCTTCCTTTCATCACAGATTAGGCACAAGGACATCCATTGTACTGGTGCTGCCTGAAGTCTTTCAGTGGGAGAAAATCAATAGGGTGCCATTGATTAGCACTTTGGAGTCCACATCCAGGCTGTTCTTGGGCAGGTAGCAATGGGAGAGGAGTCAGTGGCAGTGGATTGCTCACAGGTGGAAGTTTATTTCCAGGGGTGATGGAAAGGAAAAGACCTTTCTAATGAAACCCACCAGTGGCCGAATTCCCAAAGATTTCCTTTCTGTTTATTGCCTGCTCCTGAAAAAGCTGTCAGCCCACAGCTTGGACAGGGGCATCTGTGCTGGGTTAGGAACTGGCTGGAGGGCCGGGCCCAGAGAGTGGTGGTGAACGGGGCTGCATCAAAATGGCGGCCGTGGTGTCCCCCAGGGATCAGTGTTGGGCCCAGTGCTGTTCAATATTTTTATTGATGATTTAGATGAGGGGACTGAGTCCATCATCAGCAAATTTGCAGATGACACTAAGCTGGGGGGAAGTGTGGATCAGCTGGAAGGCAGGAGGGCTCTGCAGAGGGACCTGGACAGACTGGAGAGTTGGGCTGATCCCAACGGGATGAGGTTCAACATTCCAAGTGCCGGGTCCTGCACTTTGGCCACAACAACCCCATGGGGAGCTCCAGGCTGGGCACAGAGTGGCAGAAAGGGAGCTGGGAGTCTGGATTGCCAGGAAGCTGAAGAGGAGCCAGCAGTGTGCCCAGGTGGCCAAGAAGGCCAATGGCATCCTGGGCTGGCTCAGGAAGAGCGTGGCCAGCAGGTCCAGGGAAGGGATTCTGCCCCTGTGCTCAGCCCTGGGGAGGCCACAGCTTGAGTCCTGTGTCCAGTTCTGGGCCCCTCAGCTCAGGAAGGAGATTGAGGTGCTGGAGCAGGTCCAGAGAAGAGCAAGGAGGCTGGGAAGGGATCCAGCACAAGTCCTGTGAGGAAGGGCTGAGGGAGCTGGGGGTGTTGAGGCTGGAGAAGAGGAGGCTCAGGGGAGACCTCATCACTCTCTCCAACTCCCTGAAAGGAGGTTGGAGCCAGGGGGGGGTTGGGCTCTTTTCCCAGGCAACTCTCAGCAAGACAAGAGGGCACAAGAGGTCTCAAGTTGTGCCAGGGGAGGTTTAGGTTGGACATGAGAAAGAATTTCTTTCTGGAGAGGGTGATCAGGCATTGGAATGGGCTGCCCAGGGAAGGGGTGGATTCTCCATCCCTGGAGATATTTCAAAAGAGCCTGGATGTGGCACTCAGTGCCATGGGCTGGGAACCACGGGGGGAGTGGATCAAGGGTTGGACTTGATGATCTCTGAGGTCCCTTCCAACCCAGCCAGTTCTATGACTCTGTGATTCTATGATTCTATTGCAGCAGAAGGATGCTGGGGGGAGGGAGTGAGCCTGGCTCTGCCTCCTGGCTTAGTCTTCAGACAACTGTATTTTTGGAGACATTTTTCCAGTCCTGTCTTTGTTTCCTTTCTTTTCTTTGTGAAATGGGAAACAGACTCTCTGTGCTTCTGCTGTTTTCAGGCTTGCTGGCACTGAGAGCCCAGATTTGAAAGTGCTGCAGACCCAGCTCATAGAGCACAAGGCTCTGTGCCAGGCTGCTGAAGTGGAGAGAGACAGGCTCCTGGAACTGGTCACTGTGCTGCAGAAAAGGTAGAGGCTGTTCCTGCCAGGATCCTTGGTGGGATGCTGCAACTAAGGAGCACAGGAGATGTGGGAGAGTCAGTAGCCTGCAGTACAGTGTGCTGCCAATGTCATCCCTGCCTTTAATAGGGGCTTTTTCAATTTTTTTCTGCTCAAATTCATTGCCCAGCTGATGATTCTGGTTTTCTTTTTGTTATTTTAGATCAAAGCAGAAAAAAATAAAGTGATCTTCAAGCTTGCTGCACCTAGATAAAACTTGAAAGGGGTTTTTTCTCTATGTGGGGTGTTAGTTAGGCAGCAATATTATTAATCAGTAGTAAATACTGTAATTATGGTTATAATCTAACTTCTCTTTCAAAAGTGTTTTGCATTCTTTGAAGTTTCATTCTATCCTCTTCTAAATTAATTTCTTCTGTTTTAACTGAAGCATAATGGTGATTTTTTTAAATGTTTTTTTTTCTGTTATTCAGTTTAAGATGATGTTAAAAGCAAACCATGTTTTAGGAGGGCAGGGAAAGCAAAATGTTTTCTCTTTGAACAACTTCCATCTACTGCTTTTTATCCTGGGTAAAGAATGTGTAATATTTGACTTCCAAATCTGTATTACAGCTTCTAGGAAGATAATACTTTTGACTTTGTGCTTTTGAATACATTTGGTACTATTTGCTTGCTTTTTTTTTTTTTTTTTTTTAATTTTACAATAGTTTTAATTTCTTTTACCTAACTTTTGTCTTGAGCAATTAATCACAGTCAGAAAAACAAGGGGCTTTTTGTAACTGCATTAAAGGTGCTTCTAAGGGCAAAATCCTGGAAATCCAACCTGGGAGAGTCACTGTAAGCCCAGTGACTTTAATAGAGCTGTGCAATTAGCTGAGGATGGAGATGTGAGTGATAGCAGAACTGGGGCCATTGCTAATCCAGCATGATGAAGAACTTAGAGTCAGTGAAATGCACACTTGCTTGTAAAATACACCATAGCCTGGTGATTCAGCAGCTTCACAGCACAGATTTTTTCAAGAGCTCCTGCAGGTAAAGTAAATTTTCTCAGATTGTTTGCAATAACTCTTGGAAGACCTCAGGACAATATAGCATCCAGTAATATTGCAATATTAATATCTGTAAGAAAAAATTATGCATTCCTCCTCTTCCCTGTTGGAGTGTGGGTCAACCAAGCTATATAATACATATATATATATAACATATATAATGCTTCAGTCAGGAGAGGAGCAGTGGGAATGATTATTCAAGTAGGATCTTTTTCTCTACACCAGCTGCCACAATTCAGGACCCTGTTTCACAACCTCTTACTGCAGAGCAGAATAACCCTGTCAGGAGATACTCCATCCTAAACCATTTGTAGGACTGGGCCCTGCTGGGAGAAAGAAAAGAGCTAGAGGAGCATTTTAGCTGAATTTGCTCACCTTGGCAGAAGATTTAATAAAATCCAAGCAGGCTTGCCATTTTTCCTCCACTATTTGTCTAATGTGGATGCTGGGTGACCACCTGGTCAAATGAAAGTTTAGTGAATTCAGAACCACTGGGAGGAATCTAATTTCTCATAGGATGTCACCAGCTTGGTAATTCACTACCACAGGAGGTCAGAGTCTTGCCTGGAGCTAGTTTTTTAAGACAGTGATATAATTATGGTTGTAATTTCTTTTTTCTTTTTAGTTATGCTAGCTAGGAGGGAAATAAGACTCATCAAGTCTCTTGCTTCAGGGATTAATCAGCTCTCACCCAAAAGGTCAAAAGGAAATTCTTTTATTCTGCACTATACAGCAAATCCATTTGAGTTCCTCTCTAGATTTTAAACTCCTTTAAATCATTTGGTATCAGGTGCTGCCCCCCACAAGGTGCACCACTGACTTCATCCATGGGCACACATCACATCTTCATAGAATCATAGAATAGTTTGGGTTGGAAGAGACTTTAAAGATCATCTTGTTCCAAACCCCCTGACCAGGACACCTCCCACCAGCCCAGGTTGCTCCAAGCCCCATCCAGCCTGTCTTGGAACACTTCCAGGGATGGGGCAGCCACAAATTCCCTGGGCAACCTGTTCCAGGGTCTCACCACCCTCAAATTAAAGATTTTCTCCCCCATGTCCAACCTCAATCTCCCCTTTCTCTCCAAGTTTTAACCCATTTCCCTTGTCCTCTCCCTACCCCCCCGTGTCCAAAGCCCTCCCCCAGCTTTCTTGGAGCCCCTTCAGATATTGGAAGGTTGCTCTGAGCTCACCTGGGAGCCTCCTCTTCTCCAGGCTGAACAACCCCAATCCCTCAGCCTGGCTTCCCAGGGAGCTGCTCAGCCCTCTGAGCATTTCAGTGGCTCTGCTCTGGACACCTTCCAGGAGCTCTGTGTCCTTCTGCTCTTGGGGACTCCAGAAGTGGACACAGTCATATTGGATGAGTAGAAAGAAAGGCTTTGCATGATGTAATTCTGGAAGCTTTCTGATTTCCCAAAATCCTAAAGCACAATACCTCTGTATTCTGTGGTGCCCCATACCTGAGGATGATGCCTAAAGAGGAGGTGAAAGCTCAAGTGAGTGAAAACTCAACCTTGTTGAGTTACTGAGCGTGTTCTGTGATCCATTTTCTTTCTTGATTGCATAAAGTGGCACTGAAATTGCTACTGTCAGAGATCCCTTTCTTAACCTTTGGTCCACCACCACTCTCATCTCCTTGTTGTTGTTCATTTTCTCAGGTGTTGTGTGGGGTGGGCAGGGGCCATTTGCTCTTCCATCCTGCACTGCAGACTGAACCCTGAGTTTCTTTTCCACTCACCCCCTTCCCCATTAGTGTCAAATGTTAAAAGCAACATCAAGTTTCTTTTCTTACCTGCAGGTAACTGATACTAAACCAGCTAAATGCTAGGCAGTGTTTTTATAAACTATTTTCCTTCCAAATTTCCACAGTGTGTTTACAAAAAAAACAAAAATGCACTTTATTATTCCTGTGATAAACAAATCTCTTTTCAAGAATCTGCAGCTTGCCTGCTTATCTGAGTGGGAAATTCACACAAGTCCAAGTGTTAAGGGATCGAGGCAGCTCTTTTTATGAACCCATTATTACCAGCTGTACCCATTAGTTAATTCTGTTTTGCAAAACTGGGGGATGTCCGCTGGAACAATTTCACTGGGATTTCAGCCTTTGGATGCGTGGCAAATTCTCCTTTTTCTCCTTTTCCCTCTGCTGAGAGCTGTGCAGCATGGAGCAGGGTGCAGAATGGAGACTGATCCTTAATAGTCACAACAAAAATAAGTTGAACTACTTACTTTTTTTTTTTTTTTTTTTTTTTCCACATCAGGGTGGAGGAAGGCAATGAAAAGCTCTTGGAAGCTGAGAAGAGGCTCCAGGTGGAACGTCGGCACGGTGTGATTTTGGAACAGCAGCTTGAAAAGCTGCAAATGGATCCAGAGAGTAACAGAGGAGAACACAAACTTCCCCTGAGGAGCAAACCAGGTGAGGTGGAGCACTTACCTCCAACTGTGTCACCAGTTAACCTAACAACACCCACCACCAGTACAGATTTTGGGGGAGAAAGACCATGGAGAAAGACCTTGGAGCTCCAGTGGACAATAAATTCTCCATAAATCAGCAATGTGGCCTTGGGGCTAAGAGGGACAATGGGAACCTTGGGTGCATCAGGAAAAGTGTGTCCAGCAGATCTAGGGAGGTTCTCCCCCTTTACTCTGCCCTGGTGAGACCACACCTGGAATATTGGATCCAGTTTGGGGCTCTCCAGTTCAGGAGAGAAAGGGATGATGAAGGGACTTGAGCATCTCTCCTATGAAGAAGGACTGAGAGCTCTGGGGCTGTTTAGCCATGAGAAAAGAAGGCTGAGAAGGGATTCTATAAATATCTGAGAGGGGGGTGTCAAGAGGAAGGGGCCAATCTCTTTTCAGTGGTGCTTAGGAATAGGACAAGGAATAATGGGTTTAAGGTAGAGCATAGGAAGTTCCACCTCAACATGAGGAGAAACTTCTTGACTGTGAGGGTGAGGGAGCCCTGGCCCAGGCTGCCCAGAGAGGTTCTGGAGTCTCCTCTGGAGAATTTCCAACCCTCCCTGGATGTGTTCTGTGTGCCCTGCCCTGGGGGATCCTGCTTTGGCAGGGAAGTTGGACTGGATGATCTCTGGAGGTCCTTCCAACACCTAAAATTCTATAAATCTGTGATTCTATGTCCCTATTCCCACCTCTGTGCTTAATAGACAGGACCAACACTGGACTCTATCAAACCTACACAGGTTTTTGACTTTTCACAGGGCTATTTGGACCTGTGCAATACAGAAAGGGAAAATCCTGGTCCCACTTCACTCAAGAGGATTTTGCCACAAATTGAAGTGGGACCAGGACTTTTGCACTATGTTCCTCTCATGGCATGAGAGTCTACAGGGAAAACTTGACCCAGCTCTTTGTTGCCACCACACCCACTGCCATGTTCTTTCCACTTCTGCCTGAGAGATTCAGCTGAAGGTTAAGAGCAGAATTAAAGGACGCATCCCAATTTAAGGCCTGTCAGTGTCTATGAAAAACTATTGCTGGTGATGAAGTAATTAGATCTGGTGTAATTTATTATCCCATGAACGTGATAATCTCCTGCTATAAATATGAAAGCCTCCCTCGCATAGTTAAAGGGGAAGAATTCATGGTGGATGTTAATTTTTTATTCCCCTGATCAGGTCTTTTTATTGCTTAAGGACTCTGATTCTGTCAAGTGTCAGCACCAGTAAAATGGCACATATTCTTAAGGAAACTTTTCCAGTGGTTTCCCTTTTTAAATGTGTTTTCATAAAGTAAAAAGACTTTTAATGCCAGTAGGAACAGGCATTCCAATTTGAGAGGTAGTAGGATGCCATCAGGCTGAGTTACAATGATTGGAGCAGTTGCAAGCCTCATCAGAGACCTTCTACAAGCTCTTAGCCTGCCCCATGCTGAAACTCAGGATCTTGGGTTTTTGGGAGACTGCCCTACACCTCAGCAGGTACAAGATGTGGCTTTCCATCATGACTCCATCCAGCTCTGTGGTATCAATGTGGCCTCATCACCTTAGAGCTGACTATTGAGCACTATAAATCTTCTTTTCCACCTTCACTGGTGTCTTGGTTCTCCTTAGGTGTGGGTCAGACTGAGGAAGACACCCTGGAAATGTTGAAGGCCAGGCTGGATGAAGCTTTGTGCAACCTGGGCTGGTGGGAGGTGTCCCTGCCCATGCAGGGAGGTTGGATCTTGATGATCTTTAAGGTCCCTTCCAACCCAAACCATTCTGTGATTCTAGGAAATTCCATGGTGGTGTTCACTGGCATCTCAAATCATACAGGAGAGCTGGAGTTTGAACATCTACCTGGTGTCCAGGAGCTCAAGAGAAGCCTTCACCCATCCAGCAGAGAGAATTAGGAACATAGGAACAGGATTCAGAGGAGCTTTTGTCCTGTATGGAGACTGAACAATTGTTTCATACCAATTCCTCTCTGTAAAATACAAATCTGTCCCTTAGAGCACAACTGTTGTGTCTTTGCCAAGAAAGGGTGGGCCAGATGATCCTTGAGGTCCCTTCCAGCCTGGTGTTCACTGGCATCTTAATTCATGCAGGAGAGCTGGAGTCTGTTTGAACATCTACCTGGTGTCCAGGTGAAGCATTCACCTATCCAGCATACAGAGAGAATTAGGAATGTGGGAACAGGATTCAGGGGAACTTTTATCCTGTATGGAGACTGAACAATTGTTTCAAACCAATTCCCCTCTGTAAAATACAAATCTGTCCCTTAGAGCACAACTGTTGTGTCTTTGCCAAGAAAGGGTGGGCCAGATGATCCTTGAGGTCCCTTCCAACCTGGTGTTCTATGACTGGGTGATTATATGATAGGGCTGCAGCCAAGACTGCCTCATTCTCATGTGTTTTTCTGTAAGCACTGATATTTAGGGCCCTCTTACCTGGGTTACCAAGAGCCTAAGAGCAGGGAAAGTAGTGCAGAAAAACTCAGATCTTAATAGAAATCTCATACTTAGAAACAAAGTCCTGCAGCCTTTGGCCTTTAGGATGTGGGAAATTCATCCTGAGAAGAGAGCAGTGCTGAGCCTCACAGATGTGGTATTTTGGGATGATCTTTGTGATTCCCAGGAGGGTTTGGACCTGGAAGGTTTTGGAGCCCTCATAGGGTTCTGCAGGTGCCCAGGGGAAGGAATTGAGGTGTGTGTAGGGAAAGGTAGCAGCCAGGTGAAAGCTGTGGGAATACAGCTCTCTATGGTACACTTTTTATTGACTCCATGGGGTCATCTTGGTGCTGTCTTCTAGAGGAGACTGTAACTGAATTTTTAAGTGCTCAGGCTTTGGTAGTCAGGTGTCAGTATGTGGTCCTGGCATCACACATCTGCTCCTTGCAACACAGTGATAAACTCTCCAGGTTCTGAGGCATTTGGCTCAAGTTGTTGTGCTGTAGTAACAGTTTGGTAACTCACCTCTGAGAGATTGGTATTTCCCAGCCAGGGGAAGCAGGCTCCTTCTTTGTAGCAAGTTCTTACTAAATATTTCCTTCTCTGAATAAGGACTAAAAGCAAACGTAGAAAAGGATGGGCAGTAAGACTCATAAAAAGAAATCTCTCAAAGTCCAGAAGGTGAGGAGGTAAAAATCTGTTTCACCACTCTCCTTTTAAGAGATCTCAGCCTCTTGTGATGTGCCAAAACTCTGGAATTGGTACAAGAAACAGGTCTGTAATACACCTTTTCAGCAGAGCATGTAAGGTGATCTAAATGCTTTCATGCCAGATAGTTGAGGAAATAAGAACAAATGAAAAGCTTGAGTATAAAATAGAGAGTAGACAACCTGCTAATTAACATAATATTTTCTTTCTCAAAGTGTAAAATTGGAGAGAGCTGATCTAATTGCTAATCTGATGTTTCTAGTCTCTTCAATTCAAGGGAAGGAGATAATGATGCCATGGAGCTAGGAGCCACCCAGTTGTGCTTTAAAATTATTCATGCTGTTCAGTTTTTTTTTTCCTCTTTCCCAAATTTATAATTAGCAAAGTATAATCCCTGAGGAGAATAGGTAAGGAACAGCAGGTTTTCCTCAGTCCTGTAAAACACAGCTTCAAGATCAAAACCATTTTGTGATTATACAACATTTGTGTCAGAGTCTCAGACCAGGTTTATTCCACCCAAGGAGGATTTAGTGGTTTAATACCAGATTTCCTTATTTGAAGATACTTGACATGATGTGAGAATCTTTTTTGGAAAAGTGAGACAGCAATATAGTGAAATCAGAACACAAATATGGTTTCCATTACCAGCCAAGATGGTCACTGTCACAGTGCTGGGTGTCCTCAGCTGCCAGAAAGGAATCCATGGGTTGAAGCCAGGTCAAACCTCTTTCCTTCAAAGTTCATTTTGCTCGTTGTTTGATTTTTATACTCCATATTGTGCTGAACCACATGTACACTCCCCTCATGTGTTCCTCTCTCTGGTTCCACTTTCTATCAATTATTTTAGAGAAAGCCATTTACAATTATCCAGCTGATTCAGCTGTTTATCTACAGCAAAGACCATTCTCCAGTCCTCTTGGTGTTGAGATAAGCTCAGCATCCTCTGCAAAACCTGTGGACACTTCTACATTCCTTTCTGAGCTTCTTAAACACATCAGCCTTGCCTCTCTTCTCTGAGCCTTCTTCCATTGAGGCGTTCACTGGTCAATCACAGATTTTTGCTTTTCCAGCCTCAGTAGTACATTTGAATTATGCTTCCTCTATTAACCCTGAATAAAAGTTTTTGTGTCTCTTTGAAATGACAGGAGCAGTGCTGGAGGTTTTGGGTATGTTCCTTTAGTTAGAAAAGCATTTCTGAGTTAGAACTTTAGTTTGAAGAACACATTTAAGATCTTTATTGCATTTAAAGTATGTTGTGTATATGCTGAGGTGCTTTACAAAAGCTGTTTTGGTGTGTGCCACACAGAAATGTTATCACAGGCATTCAGGAACCAACAGTTGCCATCATCTTAAGTGGAACAGAATAGCAAGATAAATAGCAAAATAATCCTTTTCACCTGTTTCTGTCACTTGGTTTTTTTGCCACTTAAATATTTTGGATTATTTTTTTTTTCCTCTCTAAATAGGTAGGCACACATATTACTGCATTTAGCCCCAAAATGCAATCTTAATGTGTTTTGATTGTGCTGAAAGGAGATTAATATAAAAACCTGTCCTGTATAGCTACAGGATTTTCATACACAGAACTAAACAGATTCCTCTGTAATTCCTCAGTTTCCTAGACTTGCTCAGTGTGCTACCAAGTGAAAATGGTGGCTTGTTTAACTAAAACTCCATTTTGTGATTAAATCTACAGGCCAGGCTGCAAATCACTCAGGACTCACCTTGAATGTGAGTGATAGGCAGGAGCTCTCTGCAGCTCAGCTCTCCAAGTTGCCTCTGGAATCACAGATAGAGGAGCTGAGCACAAGGTAAGCTTTCCCTTCCCTTGCTCTGTTACTCAAATTCACTGCAGTCCTCTTAGCAGAGGTATTATCTGCACCCACTCCTCAGAAGATAAAATGCAGCAAACCCTGCAGAAATCACAGATCCTCTGGTTTGAGCTTTTCTGTGCCATTTTTACCCAGATCTCCCAATATCTGTACAGGTACCTAGAAAAGTTAAGCTAATGCAAACAGTAAGCAGCAAAACAAGTGTGAAGAGCACACCTTTTTTTGTCTTTTTCTTTCCTTATGCATTGATTGCAAGCTTACTAGTGAAAATAAAATTACAAACTTTATCACAACAGATCTAGCCAAGTTTCGTGGTCATCTCATACACTTTTCTACCTCAAAGAGAGAAATCATGAGTGTGAAATGTGGCCTTTCTCATGCCTGTCATACAATTCCCAGATCAGTGTGCTCTTCCCTAGAGCTGAAGGACTGTTCTGATTTGCTCTGAAGCCCCAGAGCTGGCATGAAAGTTTCTTTTTGTTTCCTCCCAGGCTTGTGATGCAGCTGAATGAGAACGAAGTTCTGAAATCCACCCTGGAAACTACTGTGAGAAAGAACAAGGAAGACTTTAAACAGTATCAAGACACAATGGATCAAGTGAAGGCTATCTTTCTACAGGCCTTTCAGCAGAAACAAGAGAAGAGTTAAGATATTCTGAGTTCTTTGGACTCCAGAGCAGGAAGGGAGCTCAGGCATCCTGCCCATGAATTGCAATGCAGTGGCACTGCAGCTTTGCAGCCTCAGATCTTTAGCATTAGCAGAAGAGGATGAGAAATGGAGATGAAATTCAAAAAGGCTGAAGGTTTTGTATCTCAGCAGATTCTGTCTGTCAGGGTTAGCAAGCAGCTGGCTCTCAGACTTCATGTGCCTTAGGCTGGTTCAGTTTAGGAAGCTGCAATTCTGCAGTGTGATTTTTGGGCAAAACCTCCCTAATTTCCACAACATTTTCCTCAAGAGGGCTGGTTATCCAATATGCTTCTGCCTTTAGCAGCTCATAAAGGAATTTGCTGTGCAAAAGTTATGCCAGCTCCCTTCCAAAGTCAGGCCAGGAAGAAACAGAGCTGTGTTTTTATCAGCACACTGATACCTCTCTGTCTGTGGCTTTCCAGAGGATTTAAGTGCTGAGGGACTGGGTTAGAGTGTGAATATCTGCAAGGGGATTTTTTGGGGTCCACTCACCATTCCAACCTCTTTATTTGCTTGAATGTCTTTGCAGCAGTTTCCATTGAAGAAGTAAGACTGTGCAGACCATGCAGTCAGTCTGACCCACCTTAAATTCAGCTCATTCCCTACAAAATTTGCCATCCAGCTTCGGAATTCCCTCTTTCTGAGTCTCTGCACTCATCCACCAGGCAGCTCTTGTTCTTGCTGGGAAGAAATGCTCACAAAATGCTGGCAGCTCCTCGCTGCAGTAGCAGAGGGACTTCAGGAGGTGCTTGAAAGCCCTTCCATCTCTGTCCTTCTCTCTTGCAGCATGGTGAGAACACCAAGTGCAAGCTAATGAGGTATTAACATGCAGCCTGCCAGCAGCAAGCTGGCCTTGGGGATTACAAGCAAATGGAGAGCTAGTCACTTCTGTATAGTGCAGCTTTGTTCCTCGGTTGAAAGTCTTGAAAGCTCTTCTTTTTTCATTTGTCAGCCTCTTCTTGTGAGTGTGAAGTTTGTCCAGACATTAACCCCAGCAGCCACCACCAGTGCAAAGTGGGTTTATGGACCAGCAAAACCTCTGCTCCCTTTCCCAACCCTGGGATCAGATCCACTGCACTGAGATGAAGCAGAGTGAAAAAAGAGAGAGCAGATAAAAAGTTCTTCCAGATGTGGTGAGGCTGGTGTCGTGCCTGTCTTTTTCTTAGGTTCAGGGCTGCCTCTCTTCAAACAGTTGATGGAATTCCTGCTGGAGGAGGTTGGAGCTGAGGAGAAGTTTAGCCCCTGAGTGTTAAACTCTCCCTGCACTTTAAAGCCACGCTCTGCTCCCCCAGCTCTGGCCTAGAGCTCAGCAAAGTCCTCCTGTGTCAGTCTCACCCAGAAGCAGGACCCAAACAGCTGAATGCCACATTCCTGCTGCTCACCCTGCCAGAAGCATAAAGGAAAAGGCATCCTACAACCTGCAATCCTCTTCACCCAGCAACTGGAAGAATCCTAACTCCTGGATCGAGAGCACAGTCTCACCCAAGCGAGCTCTCAGCTCCATCCCATGGTGGGGTCAAGTGAGCAAAGAGAAGAAATCATCCCACCCCTAGCAGGTATTTTAAGGACCTGAAGTAGTGAAGGGGGATCCCTTTAACAAGCTGAGCTGTGGCAGGGGTGTGGGGATTTTGCTACGAGGTGGCTGCTAAATTCAGGCTTGGTAGCTTGCGGCTGGCAGGTTCTGGTTTCGCTTACGCAGGAGTGAGAATCAATAATATTTTCACTTTAAGTACAGGCCAGGCAATCTGCTGCCCTTTCCAATACACAGTCAGCCTTTGTCTCCTGTCCTGTGATGAAGCAGTGAAGATCCCACCACTCTCCAGCAAAATGGCTGTGAATCAACCCCTGAAACACTGCTAAGAAACTGGGAGTGCTGCACGGTACAGGACACATATGGCTTGCTAGGACGTGGTGCAAAACTCTTCTCAAGTGCTGCAACACTCATATCTTTAAACATATGCTTGTTTGGGGTTGCCTAGAAGCATGTTCTCTTTTTTTTTTCTTTTTTTTTTTTTTTTTTCCCTGTACCAACACACACTCACAGCACTACCAGATGCCTTGGAGAAAAGGAACTAAGACACTCTAAAAGTTCGTTGCAAGAGTTTGTACCTGTAAGTAACTGTTTCTCATGGAAATGTGTGGTCTGTTTCCCATCACAGAACAGGGAAGAGGTGACCACCTTATTGTTTTCCTTAGTTTTGAAATAAATTTCCTCTGCATTTCCACAGAATGACCTGCCTTTGCTTTCTCCCTGTGCTGACTCTTGTAGCAACTGATTCCCAGTTTTCAAGGTGATTTCAAGGTATGAAACCCATTTTCCTGCAGTTATTGTTGTTTTGCCACTGAATAGAAGAAAACCTATCAGACCTTGGAAGCAGCAGCCCTGGTTCAGCTGCCTGCAGCATCCTCAAGACCCCCAACCCATAAAGCCTCAGTTTTCTTACTCTCTACAAAAATTCATACCAGCTCCACAACCTCTCCAACACGCTTGAGGTGCTGTTTCAGCTACCACATTTCTTTTAGGGACCATAATTTGAAGCCTCCACAACTCCCTGCTTTCCTTGGATATTTATCCTCCTGGATTAATTACCAGCCCCTAAAAATCCCTTGTTTCAAATTCTCATTTGAATTTCTCTGGCTTCACTTTGCAGCAAGTCCTTATTCTGCCTTTTTTTTTCACTAGATAAAAACCTTTCCTCTCCGGGACAGCTTTCATCCAGCTTGAAGTCATCTCATGGGCAGGTTTTTTTTTATAAGCTCTGAGTTTTTTTCAGTCTCTCATGGTACCTAATGGTGGTGACAAGGTAGTGGTGACAATGCTCAGCTCTGCTGGCACAGGCTGGTGGCTACAGCTCAGCTGTGAGGAGCAGCATAAAGTTAATTTTGCTGCAAGTGAGGCCATGGACGCTCCTTGTTAGGATTTGGCCAATGTATGCAAGGAATATGAGTCCTCCAAAACACTTGTGCTGAGCCAAATGTTGTCTCCTACCCCTGGGGTGAAGCAGAACACTTCCACAAAGCAGCCAGAAAGTGCCTGATGGATGGGTTTGGTTTTTAAAAGTGCAGCTGAACCACTGGGGATAAATAACCATTGATGAATTGTCACTGTTTTCTTTTCAGCCCTTTTTTGTGGCATCTAGCAGCAAAAGAGCAGGCATGGGGGGGGGTGTGTAGCTTTCCAAACTGGCCTTAACATGAATTAACCTGCAGTTAAATATAGATGGTATTGACACATCCCTGCCCTGGGCCAAAGCCAAGTCCCACTGTGATGCCTCCGATTTCAAGCTGTAGCTTGGTGGCTCCTGTGCCCTCCTGAAGCTCCAAGTGTGGGGAAGGAGACAACTTCCAGTCCTTCCTGAGGGTGAAATGGGGTGGAAGCTGGTGGCAAGGGGGAACTAAGTTGGGAATTTCCCCTCCAGCAGCCACAGCCAGCAGCTGCTCTCCCCCTGCCAGCCACAGAGCCCTCGCCCCGTGCCTGAAAAAAAAAAAAAAAAAGGAATGAGGTTCAACTTGAAATGGAAAAAATACCCCAGCAAAGCCTCTGTGTTCTAAATAAAGCCCTGACTGAGCTGAGAGGGGTATTGGGTTTCTCCTCTCACCCTCCAAGCCCAGCTCCCATGGGACAGGGTGGCCTCCTTCAACAAATGCCACCTCTATCCCCACGCCTCTCCACTTACAGCTCTGCAAGCAGGGGGTGAAGAAGCCCTGGGCTCATTTGTCAACCAGAATAGTTATCTGCAGGGTGGAGAGGAGGAGGGGTTGACCTAATCAGGGCATTTTCTCAGGAAGAATTGGGGCATTTGCTCAGGAATGGGAGGAGGGGAGCTGAAGGCAGAGGGGTTTGATAATGATGCTCTTATCCCTGCCAAGGGGTAGGAGCCTTCTCCAGAATTCTTCCCCAGGGGCAACTGGAGGTCTTGGGACCTGTGATGGGGTTGGTGTGTGTCAGGGGGGACAGGCAGAGGTATTCTGGGGGTGCTGATCACCTGGGGATCACCTTGGATGGATCAAATGATGGGTGGGACACAATGGATGGATCAATGGATGGATGGGTGCCTGCTGAGCTCCTGGTGGGGTTCAAATGTTTCCAGTGACACATTTAGATGGAAAACCTGATGGAGCAATTTAAGGCACTATAAAACAACCCCTCTGGGGCTTTATAGCCCTCTCTCCTCCCAGTTCACCCCATAAAGAGCTGCTCCTCCAGCAGGGTAAGGCAAGAGGATTGATCTTTAGGATCTTAGAGGAACGAGATGATCTTTAGGGTCTCTTCCAACCCAACCCAACATCCTTTGATGTCCCCATCAAACATTTCCAATTTGTGCTGTGTCTCTCTGGGCCTTTCCTTGAAGCCCACCAGCTTCCCACTCACTTTCTCCAACCCTAAAGAGGTGCCTGGCCTCAGTCTGTGTGTCACAACTCCCAGTAACCTGCCAGATGTTTGAGAAAACTGTCAGTAAAATCAGCTCAAAGCCATCAAGCAGCAGCACCGGGGCAATAAAACGCTGAGGAAGGCACAATGGTGACAGTAAAAATGAATTTTATTCTATTAGAAATCAAGAAGGGGGGGTTTCTCATTTTTTTTAATATTATCTATAAATTAAAGCTAAGTGGGTTTTATCACTGCTGTTCCCAGAGCCTCATGAAAAGCCCTTGCCCAGCCTCTCCACCTGCACTGCATTTTTCAGCCCAGCGAGATCACAGATTACCCAGGATTTAAAAAAAAAGAAAAAAAAAAAAAAGAAAAAAAAATGCTTACTATTTATTTACTTATTGTTTATTCATTTATTCAAATCTATTTATTACCTGGCCACAACTCTTCTCCTCATTGTCCCCAGCACTCCTTGCATCCCCAGAAGTGAGATCCCTATTGCTACACGATGGAGTCCTTTGGTTTTCCAGCCCAGCAAATGTTTGGAGAGAGGGGTTTGAGGGCTGGATTTGTTTTTTTTCCTGGAGCAGGAAGGGGGATGAGCAGGTTTGGGAGCTGCCTGCACCCACTGGTGATGCTTTTCCCTCCTGCTGGGGCTCCTTGATGTGTGGCCCTGAACCTCTGCCCTGCAAAGGGACGGAGCATGAAGAATTGTGCTTATCTGCACCCATCTCTTAATTATTTCTCTTTTAAGCACCCAGTGCCAAGGGCTGAAGATCTGAAGTCCCTGGGCAGCAGGATGAGGGCTGTGGGCAGGCAGCCAAAATTCTGCTGGAAATTCAGATGCCTCATCAGGTGCTGGAAGTGTTGGCCATGCAGCCAGCACCAGTGCTCCCTGTGGAGCCTCTCCCCCCACACACCAAGTTAAAAGTGATGCTAAAAAGCCTTTTTTTTTTTTCTTTTTTTTTTTTTCTTTTTGACCCATCCTGGAGATCCTCCTTCCTAAGCCCAGAATGTGACTTGTTCCACCCCAAAAGTGGGATGAGACACTTCAAAAATGGGGCTTTGAACAACCTGGGCTGGTGGGAGGTGTCCCTGCCCATACAGGGTTGGAACGAGATGATCTTTAGGGTCTCTTCCAACCCAACCCATTCTGTGATTCTATGGAAACAGACATCCCAGGGAGGTTTTTATAAAATTCAGAGGGTTCTATCTTTTTTCTCTGCCCTGACCCTACAGGCAGCCCAAGGAGATGCTCAGGGACATCAGCCCTAGCCTGAACTCCCCCTGGATCTCATCGGGGTTTGGTAGGAAGAGCTTGGAGCAGGAGATGGAGATGAGCCTGAGGATAAATTCACTTTTTCTTGGCTGATTTACACTTTCCCACCCCCTCATAGCAGAGACCACAACCCAACCCAGCCCTTTCCTACCCCCTGGTTTGGCTGCAGGTGCCCCAAACTGAGGAGACCCCAAACATAGTTTGGAGAGATATTGCAACCCCTGAGCCAGGGAAAAATTCCATTTTTTTGACCTCTGTGCCTCAGTTTCCCCATCCCCGTGCTGCCTCCCCTCTCACATGAGGTGCTGGAGGCTGCACTTTTCCTCGCAGGGCTCAAAGTTAAGGCACCAAAACACCTTTGGGAAGTGACCTGGTCCCTCTGCAGTGGGACTTGTCCCCTGTGGCCACCCCCAGGCTGTGCTCCTTGGCCCGGGGACAGCTTTGGCAGCCAGCACAGGTCCTTTCCAGCAGCTGCCGTGACAGACAGCTCCTGAACCAGCCCCCCTCTGCAGTGCTGCTCTAAAATAAAAATACCTCCCGCCTGCTCCTCTCCACTCCCGGCCAAACTTCCTCCAGGGGCAAAGGGTGTGTGTGGAAGGGGGGGGGGAAGAGGGCAGAGGGGGGGCAGCAGCCAAAAAAATACACTCGATCCCCCCCATTCCCACCCCAAACCGGGCTGAGAGATGCTGTAGGGCAAGTCAACATCTTCCCCACCCTCCAAAAAAACCCCAATTCTCCACTTCTTTTCTACCCCCCTCCCGCACCAGAACCACTTTGCCCTCTCCTGCCGGACCCCCCCGTCGCGGTACCGGACCCCCGCCCGCCTCCACCCGCGGCCCAAGGTCAGTAGCGGGGAGAGATGTGGGGCTGGGGGGGGTCACATTGGGGGTGGGGACACTGTCCCAGCAATCCCGGGGCTTTTTGTCACCTTTGCTTTCTCCCACTGCCCGGCCCAGGGGTCCAGAAGGAATTAAGGGGGTGGGGGGGAGGTTGGGGCTGCAGCAGGGAGCTGGGGAGGGGGGGTGGGGGTGGCTGTGTTTGGGGACACCTCCCCCCCCCTTCCATGCACCTGATTTTGACACCCAGGAGTGATCAGGAGTTAAAATTGTTCGAGGGGTCCCCTGCCAGCACCCTCGCAGGACCCCGGGGGGTGGTAAAAGGCTCTTCCCCAAATCAGTTGTCACCTTACCCCCCCACCCAAAAAAAAAAAAAAAGAAAAAAGAAAAAAATAGACCTTGGAAAGCGTGGAAAGGAGGTGGAAAAAGCCCTTCAAAGGCACCTCCGTGAGTGCCTTAATGCCGCGGGGGGACGCGCAGGGCGGTGGCAGCGAAACCCCCGAACCACCTTCCCCCCCCCCCCTCCATCATCAAAAGCCCAGGGAAGAGTCCCAGGGGAAGATGGGGTCAACCCCGCCTGGCTGCCACCGAACCCCCCCTTCCCGGCCCCCTCCAGCTCTTGAAGAACTCGGTGACCTAAAAAATGTAAAAAAAAAAAAAAAAAAAAAAATTAAAAAAATATAGGAATTAAATAACCTCCCGCGGCGGAAGCTCTGCGGTGCAGATGCGAAAGCAGAGGGTGAGCGGGTCGCGCTTTTTTCTTTTTCTTTATTTTTTTTTTCTTTTCTTGCCGCTTTAAAACCGAGTTTCCCTCCTTAGCCCCTTCAGAGCACCCAGCACCCACTCAGGGGCTGCGGGTTCCCCCCCACCCGCGGGTGGGTGACAGTCCCGCAGGAGGATGCTCTCTGCCATCCCCCCCCCAAATCCCGCACACACAGATTTGCTCCGACCCTAAAAATTGCGGGTTTTTTTTTAGCAGCTGTCGGGAGGCTGCAGAGCTCGGGGCGGGGGTCAATTAGCCTTGGCGGGAGTAATTAGCACAGAGCTAATTGCGGGCTTGAACTGCAGCATCCCACGGGCGGCTCAGCCGTGTCCGCGGGTGGCTGGGAGCAGTTTGGGACCAGGAGATTTTAGGAGCCCCCCCCACACGCCCTAAGAGCTGGAGGTTGGGCAAAACCCCGATATAAGGTGACCAGGGACATCCCATGGCATTCCCACGGCATCTTGGTGCTCCATCCTGGATCCCTTCCAATGATCCAAACTGGAATTAGGGGGTCATCAGGGACAGGCTGCTGGAGGAACCCCATCCTGGGTGGGTCATCCCAAAGGATCTCGGAACACTGGGACACAAAGAGCCCTTTACCAGGACAACCTGGCTGGTTGGGGGGTGGTCCTGCTAAGACCCAGCACCCCCAAAGCCTTGGTCTGGGGTCAGCAGCACCCTCACACCCCACACCTGAGCTGTGTCCCCCAGGGGACAGCCCCAGGTGATGCCACCTTCTCCTTTCAGCTCCAAGGAATCCCAGAAATCCCCAGAAGCAGTTTAGGGGGTTTGGAGGGTGGGAGGGCAGGTGAGCTCTTCTCTCTTTTTTTCTTCCCTTTCCTTCTTCCCCTCTCCCAGGTCTCGACCCCCCCAGCAGGGGCTGGGGGTGGGTAAGCTGTCCCCATGGGGGTTAAATCGATGCTCCCCAAATACGAGTTGGGGTTTTATGCTCTCGTGGTCACCTGCGCCGTGGTCTACAGCGGCACCGGGATTTTCCAAGCATCCCGAGGTAACGCTCCCCATCCTGTCCTCCAGAGGGACCCTGGGAGGGAGGGAGGAAGGGGGGGGACACACCCGGTGGCCATACCAGCAGGTTATCTCTGGCTTTTATTTTTACAACTTGGGAATCTTTTACAGGGAACAAAAAGGTTTGGTTTTGGGGTTGGTTTTGTATTTATTTTTTTTTCCTGGTTGTCTCTGGTCCCCATCCCAGTGGTTCAGGGCAAGAGGATGTGGCACAGCTCAGCTCTCCAGCCCATGCCTGGAAGAGGCAACCTTAAGGAAGGGATTATTTACTTTTGAGGGTGGCAGAGCACTGGAACTGCCCAGAAGGGTGGTGGGGTCTCAATCTCTGGAGATATTAAAATCCCACCTGGACACCATCCTGTGCATCCTGCTCTGGGTGCCCCTGCCCTGGCAGGGGGGGTTGGACAAGGTTGGTCCCTTCCAACCTTCCCCTTCATGCTGTGGTGTTGTGCTCCTGTAACCACCTCACCAGCACAGGGCTGCTTCCCACATTTTTTGTCTGGAAGCCCCAAAACCTGAACATTTTACGGGATCAGCTGGGATACGTGCTTCAAAAAAAAAAAAAACAAACCCTTGATGGAAGTTCTTGCAGAAACAGCTGAGGTTCCTGACTCCTCATTTTGTCCGTGGGAATCAGGAACACTGGGGGGGGGGGGGGTTTGAGCCCTGATGGCTCATTGTGGGGGTGAGGAAGGCTCCCTGCCTTCCTAAAACTTATCCAGCCCCCCCCTTTCCCATAACTCTGGTTCTTCTGCAGACAGCATGAACAGGAAGGCTTTTCGGGATGGCATCAAGCCAGGCTGGCACTACTTTGGCAGGAAGATGGTAAGTGGAGGAAGGACTAAGGCTGGAGAAGAGAAGGCTCTGGGGAGACCTTAGAGCACCTTCCAATACCTGAAGGAGCTCCAGGAAAGCCAAAGAAGGATTTTGGACAAGGACATGGAGTGATGGGATGGGGGGGAATGGTTTGAAACAGGTAAAGGGGAGATTTAGGTGAGATCTTAGGGAGAAATTCTTTTCTATGAGGGTGGTGAGACCCTGGAACAGGTTCCCCAGAGAAGCTATGGCTGCTTCATCCCTGGAAGTGTTCCAGGCCAGGTTGGATGGGGCTTGGAGCAACCTGGGCTGGTGGGAGGTGTCCCTGCCCATGGCAGAGGGGATGGAACTGGATGAGCTTCAAGGTCCCATCCAACCCAAACTGTTCTGTCAGTCTCTGACATGACTGAGTCTTTTCTAGGTCCCAGTGACATGGTCAGTGCTGGCCCCTGGAGAAGCAGATTTTTTTATTTTTTTTTCAGGGCTGCTGACACACTTTTCCCAAGTCCATGTGACTCCTCTTATTTTCTCCCCAAAGAAGCAGTCAGGAAACCATCAGCCCTGCAGCACAGGGGATGCTCAGCTTTGTGTGCACCAAGCCAAACAAACTTCTGCACATCTCCCCTGGGGTTTGGGGACCAAACTCAAGGATTCGGGAGCCTCTGGGTGGAAAATGGGAAGAAAAAAGTTTGGGATTGGTGTTGGGGTGGGGTGCAAAGGTTTGGCACAGTAAAGCACTCAGTGCTGCTCCTGCAGGACGTGGCTGATTTCGAGTGGATGATGTGGTTCACCTCCTTCAGGAATGTCATCATCTTTGCCCTCTCAGGACACGTCCTCTTTGCCAAGCTCTGCTCCATGATTGTGCCCCAGGTGAGCCAGGGATGTGCTGGGATGGATTTGAAAGCACCTGGGTGATCTGGCATCTCCTGGGGGGTGTTTTGGGATGGAGAGAGGTGTTCTAGCTTGGGGGAATGTTTGTTTGGGGTGTTTTGGGATGGAGGGAGGTGTTCTAGCTTGAGGGAATGTTTTTTTGGGGGGTGTTTTGGGATGGAGGGAGGTGTTCTAGCTTGAGGGAATGTTTTTTTGGGGGGTGTTTTGGGATGGAGGGAGGTGTTCTACCTTGGGGGAATGTTTGTTTGGGGTGTTTTAGGATGGAGAGAGGTGTTCTAGCTTGGGGGAATGTTTTTTGGGGCTGTTTTAGGATGGAGAGAGGTGTTCTAGCTTGGGGGAATGTTTTTTGGGGGTGTTTTGGGATGGAGAAAGGTGTTCTAGCTTGGGGGAATGTTTGGGGTGTTTTAGGATGGAGAAAGGTGTTCTAGCTTGAGGGAATGTTTTTTGGGGGGATGTTTTGGGATGGAGGGAGATGTTCTAGCTTGAGGGAATTTTTGGGGGGTGTTTTGGGATGGAGAGAGGTGTTCTAGCTTGGGGGAATGTTTTTTTTTTGGGGGGGGGAGGCTTTCACCAGACTGACCATGGCTTGGGACCACTGTCTTCTCCCAGCATCGAGCTGTGATGTACATGCTGTATGGGGCCCTGGCTGTGCTGGAAAGCATGGGAATTGTCTACTTGATGATCATCCTCTCCCACTGTGTTGTCTTCTACTCCATTGCACTGAGCAAGCAGAAGTGGCTCTGCTACCTGGCTGGGTTTTGCTGTCTTGCCTCCTTGAAGGTGGAACCGCTCAGCTCCTGGCAGGTAGGTGCTGCCTTGGACCACCCACTTGTGTCCCTCTCCTTGGGTTTGCCTCCTGAGAAGGTTCCTGGGACACCCCCAAACCCTGGGCACTTCTCAGAGCTCCCACAGGATCGGGGTAGGAGGGGGCTGGGGTGCCCCTAAGCTTGGGAAATAATCCCACAGGGATTCTGGCTCAGGGTGACTCCTTCTTGCTGCTCTTAGACAGCCAGGCAAGACCTGTTCCTGCCCCGTGCCTCAGTTTCCCCACCTGTAGCACAGTTCTGGGATGGGTGACACCTCTCCCTGTCTCATAGGTCTCTCCCCAGTCCAGAGTTTGTTTTACTGGTAGGTGAAGAGAAGCCCAGGAAGGGCCTTATAAAGCAACCCAGTCCTCCTGCAGGGCAGTGCTGTCTGTCCCTGCCTGCTGCTGACCTCCTGAAGAAGACTCCTCCTTCTCCATGGGGCTTTGTGTTGCTTTTCCTTCACCCCTGGGAATGGTTTGATCCCTGCTCCAGGGTCTTCTTCCCATCCCAGACCAAATCCCACAGCTGCTTGGTGAAAGTCATGGCCAAGAGCATCTCCCACTTCCCAGCTCCTCCAAGGTGCAGGAGGCAGCTAGGAAATGGTACCCCAGTTTTTCTCCTTCCAACACCCAACCTCATTAGCTCCAGGGACAATTAATTCCTTTGGGACCATAATTAGAGTGGTGTCCCCCCCAAAAAAAGCAAAGGAGCAGAGAAGTGAGACCCCATTCCTGGCAGTAACTTTTCCTTTCTCCTCCAGAGTGGATTTGTAACAGGAGCTTTTGATCTTCAAGATGTTCTCTTCTATGGAGGAAGCAGCTTCACCATCATGCGCTGCATGAGCTTTGCCCTTGAGAGTTCAGAGAGGAAAGAAGGCATCTACTCCATCTTTGACCTCCTCAAATACAACTTCTACCTCCCCTTCTTCTTCTTCGGGCCTGTCATGACGTTTGACCAGTTCCATGCCCAGGTGAGTGCTCCCCAGGCTGGGCCGGGCTCAAGGACCCATCCCTGTGTTTGTTTGCTTGGGTTTTGTTCCTACAGAACCCCACAATGAAGGTGCAAGTGGCTGTTGAGCTCCTTGTGGTCACACAGAGTCTGTGGTTGTCCCAGGTGCTGTGATTCTGGGGGATTGTCCTTCCTTTGGGGTTTTTTGGCCACTTCCAGTGCTCAGTTCAGTAGGGAAGATGTTCCTGTGGGAAAGCATCATGCTGGGATGGGGAGAGGAGAGTCTGGCTCGTGTCTTGGCTCACAATTCCCATTCTGCCCCATTTTGTGGTGCCAGGAGGACATGGTGAGAGCCAGAGACCCATCCCTGTGTTTATTTGTTTGGGTTTAGTTCCTACAGAACCCCACAATGAAGGTGCAAATGGTTGTTGAGGTCCTCGTGGTCACAGAGACTCTGTGGTTGTCCCAGGTGCTGTGATTCTGGGGGGTGTACTTGCTTTGGGGTTTTTTGCCATTTCCAGTGCTCAGTTCAGTAGGGAAGATGTTGCTGTGGGAAAGCATCATGCTGGGATGAGGAGAGGAGAGTTTGGCTGTGTCCTTGCTCACAATTCCAATTCAGCCCCATTTTGTGGTGCCAGGAGGCCACGGTGAGAGCCACAGACCCATCCCTGTGTTTATTTTTTTGGGTTTAGTTCCTACAGAACCCCACAATGAAGGTGCAAATGTCCTCGTGGTCACAAAGAGTCTGTGGTTGTCCCAGGTGCTGTGATTCTGGGGGATTGTCCTTCCTTTGGTGTTTTTTGGCCACTTCCAGTGCTCAGTTCAGTAGGGAAGATGTTGCTGTGGGGAAACCATCGTGCTGGGATGAGGAGAGGAGAGTCTGGCTCGTGTCTTGGCTCACAATTCCCGTTCAGCCCCATTTTGTGGTGTCAGGAGAGCCAGAGACCTATCCCTGTGTTTGTTTGTTTGGGTTTAGTTCTTACAAAACCCCACAATGAAGGTGCAAATGGGTTTTGAGCTCCTCGTGGTCACAGAGACTCTGTGGTTGTCCCAGGTGCTGTGATTCTGGGGGGTGTACTTCCTTTGGGGTTTTTTTGCCACTTCCAGTGCTCAGTTCAGTAGGGAAGATGTTGCTGTGAGAAAGCATCATGCTGGGATGAGGAGAGGAGAGTTTGGCTCGTGTCTTGGCTCACAATTATCATTCTGCCCCATTTTGTGGTGCCATGAGGCCACGGTGAGAGCCACAGACCTATCCCTGTGTTTATTTCTTTGGGTTTGTTCCTACAGAACCCCACAATGAAGGTGCAAATGTCCTCGTGGTCACAAAGAGTCTGTGGTTGTCCCAGGTGCTGTGATTCTGAGGGATTGTTCTTATTTGGGGTTTTTTTAGCTACTTCCAATGCTCAGTTCAGTAGGGAAGATGTTGCTGTGGGAAAGCATCGTGCTGGGATGAGGAGAAGAGAGTTCGGCTCATGTCTTGGCTCACAGTTCCCATTCTGCCCCTTTTTGTGGTGCCAGGAGGCCACGGTGAGAGCCACAGACCTATCCCTGTGTTTGTTTGGGTTTTGTTCCTACAGAACCCCACAATGAAGGTGCAAATGTCCTCGTGGTCACAGAGACTCTGTGGTTGTCTCAGGTGCTGTGATTCTGGGGGACTGTCCTTCTTTTGGGGTTTTTTGCCATTTCCAGTGCTCAGTTCAGTAGGGAAGATGTTGCTGTGGGAAAGCATCATGCTGGGATGAGAAGAGGAGAGTCTGGCTCGTGTCTTGGCTCACAATTCCCGTTCTGCCCCATTTTGTGGTGCCAGGAGAGCCAGAGACCTATCCCTGTGTTTATTTGTTTGGGTTTAGTTCTTACAGAACCCCACAATGAAGATGCAAATGGTTGTTGAGCTCCTCGTGGTCACAGAGACTCTGTGGTTGTCCCAGGTGCTGTGATTCTGGGGGATTGTCCTTCTTTTGGGTTTTTTTTTTTTTGCCACTTCCAGTGCTCAGTTCAGTAGGGAAGATGTTGCTGTGGGAAAGCATCATGCTGGGATGAGGAGAGGAGAGTTTGGCTTTGTCTTTGCTCACAATTCCCATTCTGCCCCATTTTGTGGTGCCAGGAGGCCACAGTGAGAGCCACAGACCCATCCCTGTGTTTATTTTTTGGGGTTTAGTTCCTACAGAACCCCACAATGAAGGTGCAAATGTCCTCGTGGTCACAAAGAGTCTGTGGTTGTCCCAGGTGCTGTGACTCTGGGGGATTGTCCTTCTTTTGGGTTTTTTTTTTTTTTGCCACTTCCAGTGCTCAGTTCAGTAGGGAAGATGTTGCTGTGGGAAAGCATCATGCTGGGATGAGGAGAGGAGAGTTTGGCTTTGTCTTTGCTCACAATTCCCATTCTGCCCCATTTTGTGGTGCCAGGAGGCCACAGTGAGAGCCACAGACCCATCCCTGTGTTTATTTTTTGGGGTTTAGTTCCTACAGAACCCCACAATGAAGGTGCAAATGTCCTTGTGGTCACAAAGAGTCTGTGGTTGTCTCAGGTGCTGTGATTCTGGGGGATTGTTCTTCTTTGGGGTTTTTTTAGCTACTTCCTGTGCTCAGTTCAGTAGGAAAGATGTTGCTGTGGGAAAGCATCATGTTGGGATGGGGAGAGGAGAGTCTGGCTCGTGTCTTGGCTCACAGTTCCCATTCTGCCCCATTTTGTGGTGCCAGGAGGACATGGTGAGAGCCAGAGACCCATCCCTGTGTTTATTTTTTTGGGTTTTGTTCATATAGAACCCCACAATGAAGGTGCAAATGTCCTCGTGGTCACAAAGAGTCTGTGGTTGTCTCAGGTGCTGTGACTCTGGGGGATTGTCCTTCTTTTGGGTTTTTTTAGCTACTTCCAGTGCTCAGTTCAGTAGGGAAGATGTTGCTGTGGGGAAAGCATCGTGCTGGGATGAGGAGAGGAGAGTCTGGCTGTGTCCTTGCTCACAATTCCCGTTCTGCCCCATTTTGTGGTGCCAGGAGAGCCAGAGACCTATCCCTGTGTTTATTTGTTTGGGTTTAGTTCTTACAAAACCCCACAATGAAGATGCAAATGGGTTTTGAGCTCCTCATGGTCACAGAGACTCTGTGGTTGTCCCAGGTGCTGTGACTCTGGGGGATTGTCCTTCTTTTGGGTTTGTTTTTTTTTGCCACTTCCAGTGCTCAGTTCAGTAGGGAAGATGTTGCTGTGGGAAAGCATCATGCTGGGATGAGGAGAGGAGAGTTTGGCTGTGTCCTTGCTCACAATTCCAATTCAGCCCCATTTTGTGGTGCCAGGAGGCCACGGTGAGAGCCACAGACCCATCCCTGTGTTTATTTTTTTGGATTTAGTTCCTACAGAACCCCACAATGAAGGTGCAAATGTCCTCGTGGTCACAAAGAGTCTGTGGCTGTCCCAGGTGCTGTGATTCTGGGGGATTGTCCTTCCTTTGGTGTTTTTTGGCCACTTCCAGTGCTCAGTTCAGTAGGGAAGATGTTGCTGTGGGGAAACCATCGTGCTGGGATGAGGAGAGGAGAGTCTGGCTCGTGTCTTGGCTCACAATTCCCGTTCAGCCCCATTTTGTGGTGTCAGGAGAGCCAGAGACCTATCCCTGTGTTTATTTGTTTGGGTTTAGTTCTTACAAAACCCCACAATGAAGGTGCAAATGGGTTTTGAGCTCCTCGTGGTCACAGAGACTCTGTGGTTGTCCCAGGTGCTGTGATTCTGGGGGATTGTCCTTCCTTTGGGGTTTTTTGGCCACTTCCAGTGCTCAGTTCAGTAGGGAAGATGTTGCTGTGAGAAAGCATCATGCTGGGATGGGGAGAGGAGAGTCTGGCTCGTGTCTTGGCTCACAATTCCCATTCTGCCCCATTTTGTGGTGCCAGGAGGCCACGGTGAGAGCCAGAGACCTATCCCTGTGTTTATTTTTTTGGGTTTTGTTCCTACTGAACCCCACAATGAAGGTGCAAATGTCCTCGTGGTCACAAAGAGTCTGTGGTTGTCTCAGGTGCTGTGATTCTGGGGGATTGTCCTTCTTTTGGGTTTGTTTTTTTTGCCACTTCCAGTGCTCAGTTCAGTAGGGAAGATGTTGCTGTGGGAAAGCATCGTGCTGGGATGAGGAGAGGAGAGTCTGGCTCGTGTCTTGGCTCACAATTCCCATTCTGCCCCATTTTGTGGTGCCAGGAGGCCACGGTGAGAGCCAGAGACTCTCCATGGGACCTCTGGATGCTGGTGGCTCTGGGAGCAAGGGATGTCT